>NC_088873.1:46641948-47014448 GCF_032884065.1 Artemia franciscana
TGCGTGGCCCTAGATGGATGGCCGAAAAAGACCATTTTTTAAACTACCACATCACATATGCCTACATTGTTTGAAATATTTTGATATTAGGGTTTAATTAGTGTTATGAATATATTAGCATTTAGTGCTGTTTTTTCTAGGAGGAGATATCTGAACTTTTGAAGAATTCTTTTCAAGGAAAATCTCTGTTTGACGCCCTACATTCTCCGCTGACCTCCGAAAGTGGAGCTTCCAGTTCAGGAAAGGGTTCCAAAAGATTTGGGGATAAAAAAGGAAGGTGGAACACTAAAAAGGCTAGATCGTGATATAAAACCAGTAATTTTTAGGAGCTTTTAATTTTTAAATTTTGTACACTATCTTTGAAAGCAACACAATTGAATTTTCATAGAGCGTAAGAAAACTACTTAAGGCTTTTATAATATTTTGTCATGGACATCATATTCTGCAATGTTCTAAAAAAAAAATGTTCGTGAAATAAAAAAATATCGTAAACCAACTTATAATTTTGTCATATAATGTTATATACATCGTATTTCATCATAAGTATTTTGTCTTGTACTTAGCGTTATATATATATTTAAAAAACATGAGACGTTAAGTGAAGCATTGCAAGTAATACAATATGTTCTAAATATTGTCGAATATCAGTATCAACACTTATCAAATAACCATAGTCACGATCTAACTTAAAGATGAATTAATTGTGTCTATCATAGAAATCAAAAATTCAATATTTATGCCTACTGCCTAAAAAGGCTTAGAGTTACCAAAAAAGAGGCCTCCTAGTACGTCTAAATTATATTTTATTCATGTTACAGTATTCTTTTTATGATTATATTTTAAAATTACGCATAAATTGTGTATATTATATTAGTAAATTTATTACATTTAGTTTGATTGTAATATGAGACCTCTTTCCAAAAAGTGGCTAGTGCATACGGTGGATATAATATTAATAGCCATAATATGTTTCAATTTTATATTTAAAGAGCATTTAAACATTGTTTTTTGTTTGGAGGGGGCGGGAGGTCCACTTCCAAAATAAATGCCAAAGATAGGCAAACTGTATGGAAAATAACAAAGACTGTAGACAAATTTCAAGAAATATTGGGGGACGAAAGGATCCCCGTGAGCATGCCTGTAAAAAAACTATAAGTAAACGATGCATTTAATTGTTAGTTTATTGTTTCAGACTTTTATTTAGTTTTCCAAGAAGTAATCTTTTCTTTTCAATGGGTTTTTTGGAGCTCTGTAATTTGTGCGATATTATTATATTATTGTTGTATTGTCATTATATATATATATATATATATATATATATATATATATATATATATATATATATATATATATATATATATATATATATATTATATATATATAGATACCTACATATATATAGATATATATATATATATATCATATATATATATATATATATATATATATATATATATATATATATATATATATATATATATATATATATATATATATATATATATATATATATATATATATATATATATATATATTATTATTATTGTTACATTTCTAACGCCGCAAACCCTTTTGAAGCTATATTGTTTTTAAGAAGGTGAATGTCTTTTCTCCAGATCTGAACAAATTTTCGACGAAAAGAATATTCCATATACTAAGGCTAAAACTAAAAACAATATATAAATTAGGAAGCTAAAACTAAAGTAGTGTAAACAAGCATAACAAAGTGATGCCTAGTAGATGAAACCTGTACCTGGAAAAGTCACTTTCTTGGAATTATTTCACTTCAATTTTATATCCTTCGTTTCTACCCCCCCCTTTAGATTTTCAAATACATTTCAGTTTCGTATTTTCTTAAAAAAAAAAAAAAAATTACCTCACCCCCTCTTGGATTTGCAAAAATACCTTAATTTGTAACCTCTTATAGAAAGGAAAAAAGCTATTCTTGCTAACAGTCCCCTCTCTTCATTTTTGTAAAGTGGTGCCACTAAAAATCAAGCAGTAGCCAACCGATTAATTGTCATTTATATTTTTATATTTAACTGTCTAGAAAAAGTGGAATAAAATAAAGTTGGAGTGAAATAAAAAAAATTGCTTTAATAATCCGATATAAAAGGCTTAGGATTGACAAAATAAACTTTGGTTAGTTGAGGTAGAGGATAGATATGCTGATAAGTATGATTCGAGCCATAAAATGGAATGTCTTTTATGTTTCCTAAAGCTTCAACGCAAAATTTTTATTTGATTATTTGATTTTCCGTTAATTTTAAATTTAGCCATACAGAATTGTTGTCATAACGAGAATATGTCCCTCAGTCTAGGGATCTTGATCAAGGTTGATGTATGAAGAGTACCAGCTGAAAAATGCATTTCAAGTTCAAGGCACAACTTTTTTCATTTCTATAGAGGGAGATACTTCAAAACAGTTTGGGGGAAGGGGATTCTCATCATTAATTTATCAAGTTGAAAAAAAGGTAATTTGTTTTGAATTGTATTATCGTCGGAAAATGTTTGTCGTTCTGATTTTTCTCTGCCTGCTCATTTGTATGTATACAATAATTTTATATCTATTAATGTTTGCAGATTGAAGTCTTTTTTTATACACTGTTCATTAAATAATTTGATTAAGTTGTTGTTTTAGAACTTGATATTACGAAATAAGATATCTTGTAGGCTATGTCGAATAGCTGCTGCTCAAATCCAATAGGCTGCAAATAGTGTGCGAATAGGCTGCTCAAATCGAAAATAAGTTAGGATTTATTGCTGTTGTTTGTTTGCCGGGGCTGTTCACCCATGCACATTTTAATTACTATTTATTTCCAACAAATTTAATTATTTTGATTATTATTAGTTAATTATAATATTAATTAATATCAACTATTTTCTGTGAGATAAAGGCTAGTGGGTTAAAAAAACATGGTAGAAGTGTTGAGACACATGTTTTGCTACTAGCTGTAGCTCAGCATAATTTTTAGCGCCACCCATTTCTGAGTTTTGATCAAGTCGAGCTTTGTATAAGTTGAATGTTATGAAGTGATGACTGCATTTGTCCTGAGATTATAAGAATTGATATGTTTTAGAATATATATTAAAAATTGATTCATAAATTTACATATTTTTTAATTTATATATTAATTTCTTTTATTTTATTTTATATTTATGGCCAAAAACTTTTGAAAAAATAAATTTATTTTCAAAGAGACTTTTATGTCACTAAATATAATTTGAATAATAACAAGTATTTTGAAAATGAACCATGAAACATTATTTTTCGTTTTAAGTGCTTGTTTGGCGAAATATAATATCAGTGTTTGGTACCGTTATGACGCTTAGAATCAATTAGAATCAAGACTGGATTTATTTTCTGTCTTGGATCGTAAACTAACACTTTGTTTTCAATTTAAGTATAACCAAAAGAGAATTATGAGATTTTTTTTATAATATAAGTTGAAAATCCATTTTTAGACTCTAATAAAAAGAAAGAGTTGGGATTTCTGCTAAAAGTTACTTTAAATTTGCTTTTATGTTGATTTCTTTCAGAGGCAACGCTGTAGCATTGCCTATAGTAAATTCCATAAGATTTCAATATTTTTTTATTTATTTATTTATTCCTGAGCGCACTTCATATAGAATTGATGGTCGTATAAACTTCGGAGGGGACTCACTCGTTTGGAAGTCAAAAGTTTTAGTACCCTTTTTGAGAGTCAAAAGTGACTGGAGGGTCTAGCCCCCTACGTCCTATTTTCCCAAAATGCATCTGATCAACATTTTTGAGCCATTCATTTTGTTCAAAAATTTTGTATTTTGCCAAAAGATCAGACAACACAAACTCCGTGGTCGAAACAACCCTTGAACTGTCTTGGAAAGAACAAATAATACTAAACTGAATATTTGAGATATATTGATATTAACTGCTGAAAGCTTACCAGTTCAAGATTTTATTTCACTATAATTTATTTTTCAATGTTGCAATAAGGACAAGAAAATATTCGTAATGTAATTCATTTTCAGTAAAGCCCGGGTCACGAAGTAGGCTTTAGATTTTAACAGTTAAGGAAAGGGGTAGTAGTCAAATTCTTGTTTGTATCAAATTTCACTTGCTAGTAGACCCTAAATGGTTGTGTTTGATCCATATCCGAAAAATAAGAAATATACATTTTTTTTTCTTAGAAGGATGGTTACGATATGTCATTATTTATTTGTCCTTCCGAGCTAGTGATCTTAGACTATTGGACGAAAGCTCACTATAACAAAAACCTAGGTGTTTAGTGTCCATCTTAAGTAACAAAAGAGCGCTGCGTTCTGTCTCGCAAAAAAGGACCTGAAAGTTTTTAATAACACCTGGGTCTGAATAGGGCAAAAATACTGCAGAGTATAAAATTTGACCCAATTGTTTATGAGCTGTCTAACAGCTATTTATATAATTTTCTAGTTTCAGGGCCAATACTACCATTGAGTTTTACAATGACCCTTGAACATATTAAATAAAAAAAAACAGGTTTTTTCAACTGAAAGTGAGGAGCAACATTAAAACTTCAAACGAACAGAAATTATTACCTATATAAAGGGGGCTCCCTCCTCCTCAACACTTCGCTCTGTACATTAAAGTTTTGTAGAACTTTTGAAAAAAGATTCCTAGCGTTCCAATTAAACGAACATAATTTTTTAGAAGCTGTTTTTAAAGAATTGGGACAAAATTCAAATTTTGGCGGAAAGAGTGAGGTGTTGAGGAGGAGGCAACCACCTTCATATGCGTAAAAATTTATGTTTGTTCAAGTTTTAATGTTGCTCCTTACTTTCAATTGAAGCAAAATTGTTTTTTTTTATTTAATTTCTGGTTGATTTTAAGTAATACCAGGAGAACCGGCCCCAACTCCACGGAAAAATACCCTCCCCACGGATATATCCTCTAGACATTTTAAACCCGGTGAAAATTTAACCTGGCAATTACCCTTAACAAATCCACGCGTAAAATTGAGACAGAAAAGAGAAACAAGACCCATAAAAAGAATTTTGTGCGGGAATTCTGGCAAACCCCCCCTGTATACACTTTGGATTGACAAGTTCACCCCACGGAAACTTCGCTCCCCACGGAGGATTCCCCCGTGAAGAAAAAAGCAGTAGAAAATTCTTCTCCCTACCCTAAAATGTATGCACGCTTCCCTATAACGAATACTATGCGTAAACAATGGTCAATTTTTATAACTTAAGACCTTTCCCCTGGGGCTGTGGGGGTCATATTATACCCAAAGGCATAGTTATTGGGCCTTTCAACTATGATAAACAAAATGGCTCTCTCAAAATTATAATCGGACGATTTTTGGGAAGAAAGGGGGGAGGGGTCCTAGTTGCCCTCTAATCTTTTTGGTCCCTTAAAAAAGGGTGCTATAACTTTTAATTTCCGTTTGAATGAGGTCTCTAACGATATTGTATGACCACTGGGTTGATACGATCACCCTGAAAAAAACAAAAAAAACAAATACGCATCCGTGACAAAAAAAAAATCCATACTTTTACAGATAGAAGCTTGAAATCTCTACAATAGGGTTCTCTGATACGCTGAATCTGATGGTATGATTTCATTAAGATCCTTTGATTTTTTTAGTTTTTATGGCACTTGGTATTAACCAAGTGACATATAGCAATCGCAAATTCTGTCGGTCTGTCTGTCGGTCCCGGTTTTGCTACTTTAGGCACTTCTAGGTAAGCTAGGACGGTGAAATTTGGCAGGCGTATCAGGGACGGGACCGGATTAAATTAGAAATAGTCGTTTTCCCAATTTGACCATCTGGGGGGAGTGGGGGGCCCGTTAATTCGGAGAAAATAGAAAAATTGAAGTATTTTTAACTTACGAACGGTTGATCAGATCTCAGCGAAATTTGATGTTTGGAAGGATATCGTGTCTCAGAGCTGTTATTTTAAATCCCGACCGGATCTGGTGACATTGGGGGGGGGAGTTGGGAGGGGGAAACCTAAAACTTGGAAAACACTTAGAGTGGAGGGATCAGGACGAAACTTGGTGGGAAAAATAAGCACAAGTCCTAGATACATGATTGACATAGCCGGAACGGATCCGGTCTCTTTGGGGTAGTTGGGGAGGGGGGTTAATCCTGAAAAATTAAAAAAATGAGGTATTTTTAACTTACGAACGGGTGATCGGATCTCAATGAAATTGGATATTTAGAAGGATATCGTGTCTCAGAGAACTTATTTTAAGTCCCGAGCAGATCTGGTGACATTGGGGGGGGGAGTTGGGAGGGGGGGGGAAACCTAAAACTTGGAAAACACTTAGAGTGGAGGGATCGGGATGAAACTTCGTGGGAAAAATAAGCACAAGTCCTAGATACATGATTGACATAACCGGAATTGATCTGCTCTCTTTGGGGTAGTTCGGGGGGGGGGGGGGGGTTAGTTCTGAAAAATTAGAAAAAATGATTTATTTTTAACTTACGAACGGGTAATCGGATCTCAATGAAATTTTATATTTAGAAGGATATCGTGTCTCAGAGCTCTTATTTAAAATACTGACCGGATCTTGTGACATGGGGGGAGTTGGGAGGGGGAAACCTAAAACTTGGAAAACACTTAGAGTGGAGGGATCGGGATGAAACCTGGTGGGAAAAACAAGCACAAGTCCTAGATACATGATTGAAATAATCGGAACGGATCCGTCTCTTTGGGGTAGTTGGGGGGGGGGGGTTAATTCTGAAAATTAAAAAAATATGTATTCTTAACTTAAAATCGGGTGATCGGATCTCAATGAAATTTGATATTTAGAAGGATATCGTGTCTCAAAGCTCTTCTTTTAAGTCCCGACCGGATCTGGTGACATTGGGGGAGTTTGGGGTGAGGAAACCTAAAATCATGGAAAACGCTTAGATGGGAGGGATCGGGGTGAAACTTGGTGGGAAAAATAAGCAGAAGTCTTAGATATTTGATTTACATAATTAGAACGGATCCGCTCTATTGGGGGGGGGGGGGAAGTTAATTCTGAAAAATTAGAAAAATTACGTATTTTTAACTTACGAAGGAGTGATCGGACCTTCATGAAACTTCATATTTAGAAGGACCTCGTGACTCAGATCTCTCATTTTAAATCTCAACCGGATCCAGCGTAATTGGGGGGGGGGAGTTGAGGGGAACCGAAAATCATAGAAAATACCTAAAGCGGTGAGATAAGGATGAAACTGGATGGGAAGAATAAAAACCTGTCTAAGACACGTATCTGACATAATCGGACCGGATCTGCTCTCTTTGGTGGAGTTGGGGGGGGGTAATTTTGAAAATTGAGGTATTTGTAACTTACGTAAGGGTGACCAGATTAATTAAATTTGATATTTAGAAGGGTCTTGCGCTTTAAAGCTCTAATTTTAAATTCAGACCAGATCCTGTGACATTAGGGGGAGTTGGAGGAGAAAACCGGAATCCTTGGAAAACGTGAAAATTGGGGTATTTTTATTTTACGAATAGGTGATCGGATCTTAATGAAATTTGGTATTTAGAAGGAATTCATGTCTCAGAGCTCTTGTTTCAAATTCCGAACAGATCTTTTGACACTGGGGGGAGTTGGAGGGGGGAATCTTGGAAAACACTTGGAGTGGAGGAATCGGGCTGAAGCTTAGTGGATAGAGTGGATAGATTAGTGGATAAGCAAATGTCCTTGATACGTGATTGACGTAACTTACTGGATTCGCTCTCTTTGGGGGAGTTGGGGGGAGAGGTTCCGTGATTTGGCGAGTTTGGTGCTTCTGGACTGCTAGGACGATGAAAATTGGTAGGCGTGTCAGGGAGCTGCACAAATTGACTTGATAAAGTCATTTTCCCAGATTCGACCATCTGGGGAGGCTAAAGGGAGAGGAAAAATTAGAAAAAATTAGGTATTTATAACATACGAGTGGGTGATCGGATCTTAATGAATTTTGATATTTAGGAGGACATCGTGAATCAGAGCTTTATTTTAAATACTTACCGGTATTAAACCTCTTATTTTCCTTTTAAATCAATCTACTGATTCATAGAATTTTGCTAGAGCTCATACCATATGATCTCTTGGCTCTTAGCTCTTCTTGCCTCGTCACAAGTGCCATATGAGCTCTTAGCTCTTGTTATCCCTTTTTACGAAAATAAAGCTGATTTTCTCAAACTCTTAACCTTTGACGGGTACTACTAAACTTAATGATACTTGTATATTTTAAATAAGCATAAAAATCCAGTTCTTTGGAAATATCTATTGGTATCAAAATTCCGTTTTTTAGAGTTTCGGCTACTATTGAGCCGGGTCACTCCTTACTTACAGTTCGTTACCACGAACTGTTTGATTTGCAGTCTATACAAAGTAAAGAGATACTATAGGTCGTTTATGCTACACTACTAACAGTCATTTAATATTATATAGCTGCAAGGTATACTATTAGGGGAGTGGTGGCGTCCATCAGATCTCTTTTATCTATTGGTAGGTGGCCATGGTGATACTGTCATGTGATGGTATCCTTTTCTTGAAACATATATGCAGGTTGTACAAAAGAAACAGATATTGTAGACCATTTGTGTCATGCTACCAACGGTCATAAAATATTGCATGGTTGCAGTTAACTAATAGGAGATGGGCATTGGTTCTTTTTTAGGTTTCGGTTTAATCCCCAAAAATGGCATTTTCCAAAGATTTCTTATATATACGAGATATAATCCAAAGGGGGGAGCTTTTTAAGGGGAGAGAGGGTCAAGATAAGGAAAAACGTGTTCTTAGGCCATTGTTAATCCATTCTTCTTTAAACTCCTTTTGACCAATCGCAGCCCTCACCTCATGCACAATTATACTAAAAATGTACACTATTTCTTACATTGTATCATAGGCAGCGCAATAGTGCTGCTTAAGTAAAGAGCGATGTGGGCACGATATATTATTTATTTATTTGTTTTTTATTTTATTTACACCAGGGCATTTCGTATCGAGGGAGTTGTCGTAGAAACTTCGAAAAGGGCTTATTCGATTGGATATTGGAAGGGCTAGTGCCCCGTTTAATGCACTAAAGGGATTGGAGGGCAACTAACCCCCCTCTCACGCCCATCATTTCCCCAAAGACATTTAATCAAAATTTCGAGATAGCCATTTTGTTCAACGTAGTTGAAAAGTCCGGAAATTATGTATTTAAGGATGACAACCCCCCCCCCCCAAAAAAAAAAAAACCTTAGGGCAAGGGCTGTAAATCGTGCCCTGGGGGTATTTAAGGTTTATATAGAAAGGGTGATAATAAACTTCGCAGGGGGCTCATTGGATTGCTTTAGTGCCTGGATGTTTTATGTTTTATGGATTGCGGATGTTTTAGTGCCTTTTTGAGATTCAGAGTAGTCAGAGGGTGGATACCCCCCCCCACACACCTAGTATTTTCCCGAAATGCATCTGATAGAAATTTTGAGATGGCCATTTGTTATCGTAGAAACTTTAAAAAGAGGACAACTAACCACCACGCCGACCATTTCCCCAAACACATCCAATCAAAATTTTGAGATAGTCATATTTTATTCAACGGAATTAAAAGGTCCTGAAATTACATCTTTGAGTATGACAACCCCCCCCCCCCACAGCCCTCAGGGCAAGGGCTATAAGTCACGCCCTAGGGACATAGAAGGTGTAAATAGAAATGGTGATCGTATAAACTCCTGAGGGGGCTCAGTGGATTGTTAATCAGAAATTCTAGTGCCCTTTTTAAGATGCAGACTGATTGGAGTGTGGATACCGCACCACTCCTCGTATTTTCTCGAAATGTATCTGATAGAAACTTTTAGATAGCCATTTATTGTCTTATAAACTTCAAAAAGAGCTGATTCGATTAGAAATTGAAAGGGTTAGTGTCCTTTTTATAGTCGAAAGTGACTGGACGGCAACTAACCCCCCTCACACGCCCACCATTCAAAACAAAATACGTTTGAAATATTTTCACCTTTCTTACTTTCTTAAATGAAAATTATCAAGACCTTAACAACGAAATGTCAGTATATGTCAATTTAACTGACAATCCACGGTCATTTGTTGTTGTTGTTTTTTTGTTTTTTTTTTTATAGTAAAGCGTAAATTGTGTTCTGGTTTTGAGAGGGCGTAGGGTTTATCAGCCCTACTCATGTTAATTTTTGCTCATTTTGAGTTTGACTCGGCTAGTTATTGTAATTTCCTGTTCGTTTTGAGTTTCATTTATTTATCGATAGTGATTTGTGGTAGTTTTACGCTTGGAAGGTTATTTGACTATTTTTGTTCATTATTGGCTGTTTACTTTTCTTTGACAAATTTGTCTTGTGGAAAAAAATGTTTAAGCTAATATTATTCAAAGGCGGAGTGGATGAACGGGCTTCACCTCACTTCACTTCACTTCTACCCCTTTCGGAATTTCAAAGAGGGGAGTGTTGAACTAAATCAAAACACGTTATGTTTATGCGGATTGTTTGAAGGGCGTAACTCAGGAATGACTGGATATATCAATTTGGAACATTCAGGAAATGATAAAGGAGATAATTAAAAAGGCAATATGTAGATGATGCCACTACTACTACAACTACCATCACTACTATTACTGCTACTACCGCACTACTCCATTTACAACACTGAGGGGAAATTCGAACTAAATCAAAAGACGCAATGTGCATGTGCATTGTCAAAAGAGCGTATCGCAAGAATCGATTTGGTTATTAAGTTGGAACTTTCAGAGATTGCTAAAAGGGGAAGATCATCTAACCAAAAGGCAAAATGTGTATGCTACTACTAATATTGCTACTGCTATATTTACTACTGCTAGTATTGCTTCAACTACTACTTCTGTTGCAACTATTTGTAAAGGCAATATGTTAATATTACTGCTGCTACTAGCACTACCGCTGTTACTATTAATGCTACTTCTTACTTAGACTACTATTACAACTATGCCTAAAGGTATGAAGAAGAGATTTTCAAGAATTTTTTCTTAAGGGGAGGGAGGTGAACGCAATTATTACACGCCATCTGTATGCAGGTTGTCGACAGGTCGTAACAGCAGTATATTAGGAACAGTTTGATGTCTCAAGTTTAAACTAACAGGGCTTGCTTTGGGGGATGTTGAACAAACCAAAAGAAAATATTTGCATCCTAATGCTTCTGCTTCTACTTCTACTGCTACTACTGCTACTATTAGTACTACTTTTGCTACTACTACTGCCACTAAAGCTAAGGCCACTACTATTTATTCTACTGCTAGTACTGCTTTGGCTAAAACTAAGGGTATTAAAGGCGAAGAATTTGAGCAATATTGAAACTGTATGGAATAAATTGAATTACACTATGCCCACACAGGCTGTCAAGAGGACGGATCAGATTTGCTTCAGGAAAAATTGTTGGTATTAAGTTTAAACTTTCAGTGTGTGTTGAAGGAGATGCTGAAGAAACCAAAGATGCTATGCGCATACTTCTGCTAATGCTACTACCACTATTGCTACTACGCAAGCTAAGAGTATTAAGGCGAAGCTTTCAACAAATATTATGCAGGCGTTGAACTAAAACAAAAAGTTCTAGTGCCCTTTTTAAGAGTCAAAAGAGAATAATGGATAAGCTGCCCTCCTTCCAAGCCTATTCATTTTCCAGACACGTCCCGTCAATATATTGAGACAGCCATTTTGTTAAGCATGGGCCAGTAACTATGTCACTACGGATATTGGCTATGCCAACCCCCACAATTATGTAGTTGGCCGATAATACTTTAAAACTAAATGTTGATTTAGAAAATAAATCAAAAGGCGCTTTGTGCATGGTTGCCAATACGACACCTCAGCAATATATGAAGAACAAGCGCTTTACTGAAAACACAAAACAATATATTATGGGTGTTATATTCTTTATTTCGAGTAATACTGGGTGAAACCAAGATGTTACCTGACAAATCAATCCATTATTTTGTATTCTGTTTACCGAATTTAATCATATTATTTTTATGCCTAAGCTTTTAAGATAATTTTAATTGTATACTGACAGTTACTGATATCACAGCTCCTGTAAGACTATGAAAACCGTTATAGATTAGTTTGCTGTTGTAGTTTGCTGTGACTCTTAAATCAATATTCTTTGTGTTTTCAGTAAAGCGCTAGTTTTCTGTATTCCCACGAACATAGGGAAATATTACCAGTTGATTTAACTGCGATAGTTTTATTGATATATGTTAGATAAACTGTGAAGCAATAATTTTTGTTCGTTTTAAGTCTCAACTTTGCTCTTTACTTCCCTCGGAAAAATATGTTTTTTAAAATTAATCTTTGCTCGTTTTGATTAAAATTTAATTTATAAACAACACTGCCATGATCTTTTTTATTTATACGGAATCAATTTTTGTTCGTTTTAAGTTTTAATGTTATTCCTTAGTTTCAGTTTAAAACTTATTATATTATATAATTTCTAATCACCTCCAATCTTGGGGAGATAAGGGACCTCGACCCTTATTAGGGAACTGAACGAAGAAGCTGTACAAGAATTGAAGGGAAAAAAATAAGTTTAAGAGTAGAAAGAAAAATCAATTCATAATGGCGTTTACTTTTGTATCTTTTTTTTTTAAAGAAGAAATAGATCTTCAATTCCTGGTTTAAAAAAGTTAAATTTAGTAGCACTTAATGAAGTAGCTCTGGTCAAGCAGCTTTGACAAAAAAGGTTAACTAAGTGGATAAGTTTGCGTGTCGACATGCTTGTGGAAAATTTTGTTAGCTCAGCAGAAATGCGCCTTTAGGTTTAGGGAGTTATATGACTAGTCCCTATATTACTTAGAAATGAATCGAAACTTCAAAAAAATATCATTTCTTGTGTAGGTATGATAACTGGTATCAAACAGTTCGTGGTAACGAACTGTGGTAAGGAGTGACCCGGCTCAATAGTAACCGAAACTCTAAAAAATGGAATTTTGATACCAATAGTTACATCAAAAAAATCGCATTTTAATGCTGATTTGAAATATATAACTTTCATCAAGATTACCTATCAAAAGTTACGAGTCAGAGAAAATTTGCCTCATTTTAGAAAATAGAGGAAAACACCCCCTAATTTGAACAAGTAAGTATATGAATAAGTAATCATTCTTTAACATACAACTTTGAGTCGAATTTTCTTTCAATCTTAACGAAAATTACACCATCAGATTCAGCATATCAGAGAACCTTATTGTAGAAGTTTCAAGCTCCTATCTACAAAAATGTGGAACTTCGTATTTTTTGCCAGAAGACAAATCACGGATGCGCGTCTATTTGTTTTTTTTCCCCAGGGATGATCGTATCGACCCAATGGTCCTAGAATGTCGCGAGAGGGCTCATTCTAACGTAAATTAAAAGTTCTAGTGCCCTTTCTAGGTGACCGAAAAAATTGGAGGGCACCTAGGCCCCCTCCCACGCTCATTTTCCCCCAAAGTCACTGGATCAAAATTCTGAGATAGCCATTTTATTCACCATAGTCGAAAAACCTAATAACTATGTCTTTGGGGACGACTTACTCCCCCGCAGTCCCCGTGGGAGGGGTTGTAAGTTACAAACTTTGACCTGTGTTTACATATAGTAATGGTTACTGGGAAGTGTACGGACGTTTTCAGGGTTTTTTTTTGGTTTGGGAGGGAGAGTTGAGTTGGGGGGAGTATGTGGGAGGATCTTTCCATGTAAAAACTTCTCATGGGGGAAGAGACTTTCAATGAAGGGGGCGCAGGATTTTATAGCATTATTTAAAAAAAATGAAAAAATAAATATGAAATTTTTTTCTACTGAAAGTGAGGAGCAGCATTAAAACTTAAAATGAAAAGGAAGTATTACGTATATAAGGGGGTTTGTCTCCACAATACCTTGCTCTTTACGCTAAAGTATTTTTAGTAATTTCATCTATTTATTCTGCGGCCTTTGTGATTCAAGGGTCATTCATAAGGAATCGGGACATAATTTAAGCTTTAATGTAAAGAGCGAGGTATCGACGAGGGGTGAACTCCCTCATATACGCAATAAAAACAGACGAATATAGAAGTTCGTTACGTAAGTTAATTCGTAAATTACGTATATTTTTTTACTATTGAAAATGTCCGTAAAAAAATTAAAAGTTCTAGTTGCCTTTTTAAGTAATCAAAAAATTGGAGGGCAACTAGGCTTCCTCCCTCTCCTTTTTTCTCAAAATCTTCCGATTAAAACTATGAGAAAGCCATTTAGTAAAAAAAAAATTAATATGAAAATTCCGTTTTAATTATTTATGTGCGTAGAGCCAAGATCAAAACATGCATTAATTAAAAAACGTCCAGAAATTAAATATAAAAAAACAAGTTTTTTAAATGAAAGTAAGGAGCGACATTAAAACTTAAAACGAACAGAAATTACCCCGTATATGAAATGGGCTTTTCCTCATCAACGTCCCGCTCTTTACGCTAAAGTTTTTTTACTGTTTTTTAAATGTTTTTAAAGTTTTTTTTAAAGTTTTTTTAAAGTTTTTTAACAGAAAGTAAGGAGCGACATTAAAACTTAAAACGAACAGAAATTACCCCGTATATGAATTGGGCTTTTCCACATCAACGTCCCGCTCTTTACGCTAAAGTTTTTTACTGTTTTAAAAAGTAGAGTTGAGAGAAAGAGTCAAACTTTAGCGTAAAGAGTGAGGTGTTGAGGAGGAAAAATCCCATTTCATATGCGGGGTAATTTCTGTTCGTTTTAAGTTTTAATGTCGCTCCTTACTTTCATTTAAAAAAAACTTGTTTTTTTATTGAATTATATACTAAGTTGTTTGTTTTCATTTACAAATTTTAGGAAGAATTACCTGAATTCTCCTACAGAACTGTTTTCATTTGTCTTTCTTCCTCTTTGGATGCACAATCTTACGTATGGAGAGAATACTAGAGTGGAATTGTCAAGTAAATAATTTGAACAAGTAAGTATATGAATAAGTAATCATTCTTTAACATACAACTTTGAGTCGATCCAGAACCTCATGCCTACACTTCTCCAACCACTAAGTGGCAAGCGGTTGAGGTCAAGCGTGTAATGTGCTATGGGGCAGAGGGGGACTCCTCCTCCTCCCGGATCTCAGTTTCTCCCAGACCCCAGTTTGCCCTCTTCCTAGCTGAAATTTATTTTCTCCAAAAATGCAGTCAAAACTAAGATAAGCCTGCATAATTCAAGCATCCACTGAAACAGGTCAGTTTTCTTTAGTATATCTTCACCTTTTTTTATTACTATATCGCTCGTTCTTCATTTTTCTCTGTCATTTTCACTTGATTTGAGAAAATTCTGGGAGGCCACTAGCCCCAGCTTTTCCACTTGAGACATGGGACCAAAACTGCCATTTTGGTGCCCTTCGGAACTTGCTGATGGTCAAATTTATAGGAAGGACATAGATATTAGCAATATTTTTTTACATGAGCTATTAAAGTTCTGTATAAGATACGCCCAATAACAATATGTACGCACCGATACACGTGATGTCGATACGTCCGAAACCGATACAGCGTATGGCCCTTTCTTTAGGGAGTATGGAGGGTCATACCATAAACAAAACCATTGAAAGGGGACCTTTGAACTATTTTAAACGAAATGGCTATCTCAAAATTTTGATTGGATAGCTCTGGAGGGGGGAGGGGCCTATAAGGAAGGGTGTTAGTTGCCCTCCAATCTTTTCGGTTACTTAAAACAGGCACTAACATATTTAATTTCCGTTCAAAGAAGCCACTAAACATCTCTCTATGATGTTCTGGTCAATCGCTAGCCCAGGTGAAAAACAAAGACAAAAAAAGGATACACATTTACAATAGTTACCATTCCTGATTCAGTGTCAAAAGGCAATTTCTTTTCCTTTTTACTAGGTAGGTTTTTTAAACAACACATTTTTCAACCTTTGGTTACTATGGGCTGTGGTTCACTCTTTACTAGGTTGCAGCTACTGTTGCAACCATGATATAAAAAACATGATATAGATCTTTAATTCTTTGTTTTAATATTTAAATAGATTTCCTATTTTTTTAAAAATTTAATTTAGTAGCAGTTAAGAAAGTTGTTCCAGGCGAGTAGCTTCGGCACAAAAGGTTAACTAAGCGGACAGCTTTGCATATCCAGACATATTTTCGGTAAATTTTGCTAACTTAACAGAAATGCGCCTTTAGGCTTAGGGAGTTATTTAACCTGTCCCTACATAGAAAAGCCACTCATTACTTAGAAATTAATCGAAGTTTCAAAAAAAAATTCATTTCTTGTGTAGGTAGGATAAATGGTGTTATGAAATAAGTTTGTTTTCATTAAAAAACATGATGTAGATATTTAATTCTTTGTTTTAACATTTAATTAGATTTCCTTCCCGGGACATGCTTTAAAAAATGAGCCTAGAAAATGACTGAAAAAACACAGGATACCGATACATCGATATGCCCGATACGATATATGTGATACCAATACGCCCGATACCGATACTGCGATGCCGATACGCCCGATACCACGTCCAGTCTCTTTCTCAGGGACTATGGAGGGTCATATCATCATCAAAACCATATTTGTTGGACCTTCAGCAAATGTTCATTTGTTGAACAACTATGTTCAACAAAATAGATATCTTAAAATTTTTGTAGGACGATTTTGGGAGTAGGGGCTTTTAAGCAGGGGGGGGGGTAGTTGCCCACCAATCTTTTCAGTCACTCAAGAAAGGCGCTAGAAAATCTAACTTTCATTCAAATTAGCCATTAAACATTTCTCTATGATGTTCTGGTTATTCGCTAGACTCAGTGAAAAAAAGAATATAAAAAAGGAGACACAATGGTGCTACCCATGCAAAATAGCGATTTTACTTTGTATTCGAGATGAAGGGCTGTAGTTGTCCTGCCTGTGGGTTTCCGACCATGCTGATTCTACTGGTGCATTTTTATTTCGATTTGACGCCATTTTCAAGGGGTTTCAGGCGCGCTTTCATAATCACCATAAATTTTTTTTCGCAATAACCTTTTACTTTTAAGATTAACCGAAACAATAGTTACCAGTCCTAATTTAGTGTGAAAAGGAATTTTTTTCACTAGACAGTGCTTTTTAAAAACGCGTTTTTCAACTTTTGGTTACTATGGGCTGTGGTTCGCTCTTTAGGTTGCAGCTACTGCTGCAACCATGATAATGAAAACCAACATACGACGCGGAATTTTACTTTAAGCCAATTATGAAAAACTATTTACATATGTTTATGGCAACAGACGTGGGGTAATGGCTCTTTCACACTACACCGTAGATACCTTCACATTAGCATAGCTTAGGACTTTGCAGTATGTTGCGTGATCTTACGGATCAAATTTTGTCGGTAACCTAGGCAGTATTATATAGACCCTAGAATTGTCATTAATTTTACGTTACGTAGGTTTATGTTACGATATCGGAAAGTCAATAACAATAACAAAGCAGAAATCTCTGGTAAATAATTTATAAATTTTGAGAATAAAATTTTAAAATTTTGCTAGGAAGTGCAGAAGATCATAGCTGAAATCTCCATTCTGCATTTTTTACTTTAGTTTTCTAACGATTATTGTGAGGATTTTAGAAAGGACTTGTTTAAGTGTGAAAGATTATTCTTAACGTAGCATAATATAAGCACTTAGCATAGAAAAATACGCACGCTCTGTGAAAACCACTTAACTGTTTACCAATATTTGAGAAGCCTCATTGGGAATGTGAATTTAAGAGACCAGGGGTGCGAGCTCCTCTTCATGATTGTCCTGAGGAAGGAATATGTGATGCTCTATCTTGGTGCAGGTGGCTTTTATCGATCAAGGGGTGCGAGCTCCTCTACATGATTGTCCTGAGGAAGGAATATGTGATGCTCTATCTTGGTGCAGGTGGCTTTTATCGATCAATGGGTGCGAGCTCCTCTACATGATTGTCCTGAGGAAGGAATATGTGATGCTCTATCTTGGTGCAGGTGGCTTTTATCGATCAAGGGGTGCGAGCTCCTCTACATGATTGTCCTGAGGAAGGAATATGTGATGCTCTATCTTGGTGCAGGTGGCTTTTATCGATCAAGGGGTGCGAGCTCCTCTACATGATTGTCCTGAGGAAGGAATATGTGATGCTCTATCTTGGTGCAGATGGCTTTTATCGATCAAGGGGTGCGAGCTCCTCTACATGATTGTCCTGAGGAAGGAATATGTGATGCTCTATCTTGGTGCAGGTGGCTTTTATCGATCAAGGGGTGCGAGCTCCTCTACATGATTGTCCTGAGGAAGGAATATGTGATGCTCTATCTTGGTGCAGGTGGTTTTTATCGATCAAGGGGTTATGTTTTAGGTATGACGAAGATAAGCAGATTTTATCTATATTACTGTCAGCTTCTCCTAGATATGCACAGTAGTAGCGTTTGTTAATTCCTTAAACAGGTTAATTTTATTCTTCTATTAATTTTGGGTATAGTGCCTAATTGAATTTATAAATTAAGTTTGACTTTAGCAATTTTGTGTATAACCATGTCTTGCAACTAATTTAGGGTTATATTTGTATATATATATATATATATATATATATATATATATATATATATATATATATATATATATATATATATATATATATATATATATATTTTATATATAGCTTAAAGCTTTTGGGGGCTTAATTGAAGTTCCGTGACTTAAAAATTATTACATCAAAAATTTTATTATGCCTTAAAATACTTAGAGAGGGAGTATGAGCAGGTTTGGTCTATCTTAATATTAACTTCTATTATATAGTAACAAGTGGATAGTTCCATAGAAAGGCTACATATATTCTTCCGTTAATTCTGAGTATAGTATAATTTGCAGACTTTCTTTAGCGCATTTGAATTTATTGATTTTGGTTGAATGTTGTGCTACCAGCCTCAACGTTATGCATATTGATTTTTTTTTATATGGTTCAAAACTTAGAAATATTCCATCATCTTCTTTGTTACATAATCTACGGTTAAAAGACAAAAGGGACCAATTTATTTTCACCGCGGTAAAATAACAAAAAGAAAGTATAAATTAGCATTTAAGAGACATTTTGCGAACCAAGATTATCCTCGTTTACTAAGTACATGTACCGTTCCCTTGGCAAGTCCCGTGTAAAACTCAGGCTGCCCACCGTTTCTTCTTTTTCTTCTATCCTCCGGCATTTCTTCGTTACGGTAGATCGGGAAATCCTCATCTAGTGCACCCAAGTCGTGTTGACTTCCTGTAATAAAGACTGCTGTAAAAATAGAGTATTGTAAACAGACATATCAGAGTATATGATTAATATATACTACCATTCAGATTAGCCGTTGAGGGGGGGGAGGGGGGCAGCTTCCTCCCATTAATTTTGAAAAAATAGGATTTTTTAAATAGCTTCAAACGTGTTTTAAAGCTCATTTTAAGCGTCAGGTTTGCTCTTTACTTTGGCCAGATAATTTTTTTTTTAATTTATCCATGCTCGTTTTTAACATAAGGAAAACGAGAAAAATAGGGGTCCATATTACACTTCATAATATGTTCCACATTAATATTTTTCAAAATTTACCTTTAGAACCTTACCATCAAGTAAAAATGCGCGGAGAGATGTAGCATAAATGGGAGACAGTAACAACGGCAACCAAAGGGGTAAAATTAACCTTGACTGGGATGCCCACTTAATTGGACAATCTGTCTTGGCTTTTTCTACAATTGGCCATGACTTTGACTTTTCCCACAACTATTCTCTTTTTTTAATTCAAAAATCAACCTTCGGTCTCGACCGAGTCCGTTGATTTTTGAATTAAAAAAAAGGGAATAGTCGTGGGAAAAGTCAAAGTCATGGCCAATTGTAGAAAAAGCCAAGACAGATTGTCCAATTAAGTGGGCATCCAATTAACGGCAAAATTGAAAAATGTTCTATGCTTTTGTTTCGCCACATTTGCTCAGGTCAATTTTTTCCCTGATATTTAAAGTGCTTTTACGTCCTAAAATCTATTAGCTAAAGATTAGATTCTCTTGATTTAAAACTTCCAAAAGCGGAAATGAATACACCATCTACATATGAAAATAGAACAGAAATGGAATCATTGAAGAATAAGAAGGTAGATGTACAGTGAATATAGTTTCCGGAATGAAAAAGAAATCATTGAAAATGAAAATAAGGCTTAGTGCCTTTTATAATGATATTCGTACTATAACTAGATATGTCAAATTGGTTGTACTTTGGTCATAGAATTTGGTAAAGAGGGATCTGCTCCAGGTCACATTTAATTGTTTCAATTTTTATTTCCAATATCTATTTGAAACTCTGATTCTCCTATTTGTCATTAAAATGCCATAATAAGCGCTGATAACATCCCATTCGTTACGTTTCGGATTCACATGCTAACCCATAAATGTAGAACGACACCTGTGTAACATACCGTACTGACTTCTTACTGTTTTCGCTTTATAAATATTTCTTTTACCAGCTCAAAAAAAAATACAAGGTTCTCAGATTTATGCTGTACAAAATGTCTGCTGTGAATAAAATAAAGTGAATCCTGTTTCACTTTATTTATTTTCAATTTCTGTTTTTCTATTGTTATTAGTTTTATCATGCACAGCAATAGGAGATTGAATTTTGCTTGTGAAGGGGATTATAAACATAAAAACAATACCCTCCGAAAATGTATAGACATAAAAACAATATTCATCGTAACCCCCCTCCGAAAATTTATAGACGTAAAAATGATATTCATTGCAATTCCCCTCCGGAAATGTATACCTCCCATACTGTGATTTACACAAGAAAAATCTATGTGTAATTTGTGATTACCGCCAGACCGTATGGGATTTTGCAAGTTCCTTATGTTTCTCTTCTTTGACTCCAGTAAATATCTTAAATTTGAAATTTGGTTTCATAAAAAATGGTTATTTCATGAATTTTGTTTCTCGAATTGTCTTGAAAATTGAGCTTCTTGAATTTTGAAAAAAAATCAAAAGGGGAATTTCTAACCAATACCTTTTTTTAGATATCAAGAAAGATGAGAAAGACAAGAAAAATATGTTATATTATTGTATATTATTTATTATTATTATTTATTATTTATATACTATTCAAAGGATTGATAGAAATCTTGAAGGACGGTACTTAATCTCACACATCATAGATCATAACAAAACGAAAATATGAAAACGGCAAGATTTGTCAGTAAGAAAGTTAAAAAGAAAATTATACCAAAAATCAAAGACCAAATATTATGATTTTACAAACGAAAGGCTTTACCAACAGGCAGGGGGAGGGCTTAGCTTGAACCAACTTATAAAAAAGGTGAGAAAAACATGAAAAACATAAGAAATAAGAGCTATACAAGAACAACCTAAGCGTTGAAAGAAAAAATAAGATCTATCAATTTATGTCAATTCTTAGAAAATGTACGATGGAGGAAGGGAAGTTTACTGTTCAACAACATCCAAAAGGAGGTAAAAATTTGTTGTTTTCAAATTTTTCGGCGAAAATACCAAACCAGTGTCATTAGAGAACACTTTTGAGTTGGTCAAGCCTGTATTATAGCAATTGCACCGCTTACAATTTACATTAACTGCCATGCTCATAGACTCAACCTTGTGTCGGGTGATTCCATTCAGAATTTGAGATGAATGGCATCTCTCATCTCCACTCTTCAAGAGCTGTACTGTTTTATCGTCAATAGCAATACACGCTACCAACTGTTTGTTAATGCCCAAAAAGCCACTGGCACAACTGTTCGTCAGGTGGAGAAATCATTTACTGCAGATGAGCATACCGAAATAGATCGGTGAATAAAGTACTGAATAGATACAACTATTTTGGCAATTTTATCAATTACCATAACATTTAGTGACGGGGAATTGGCAGCACAGGCCCACGGACTCGTAACCTGACTTCAGACATTGAATTTATATTTATTCTCCATCTTGCAGAAAACAGATTTTATACCAAGAACTCTATCTGAGCAGCTGCAGGAGGTAGACCTAGTTTTCTGTAGAGGTACTGGTCTTATTGCAGTCCGCAAAATAAAATCATAAGCATGCGAACCGACGATGGTTTTGATGAAATCTTTCACAAAACAAAAGAATTTTCTTGTGAGTGCAGTCTCACTGTAGAGCTTTCCCAAATTCTCATAATTCTGATGCTTCATGTAAAATACTAAAACATGGATAGCAAGTAGCTTCCTGTTTACGTGATTCCTGTAACTTCCTGTAACTACGTGGACTCTAACAGTAGAAGGAAGCTACTGTAACAGTAGCTTCTTGTAACTACGTGAACTTGGGAAAAAGCAATCTTGATGAAGTGAAAGAACCAACTAAATATTCGTTCAGAAGGAACAATTCTCTCGGGACAGACAGACTGTGTGAAAGTCACTTCATGAATGCTCTTCCACCATTGGAGTCAATGTCTGCGTTAGATGTTGATTGGCCGCACTTTATCAATGCTAGCTGACTAGCTAGTACAGCAGCACATTAAAAAGCAGCTTATATTGACACTACTCTGTTGGCCTCGCAAATAGAGTTTGCAAATAGTTGGCCTCACTCATTAGCCAATAAGCTAATAGATTTCTTTGAACTTTGCGATTGTCTGAAGACAATGTCAATAGCGTATTCCGAAGTTTTGATTACTTCATTACTCTGTCTATCACAACGGCTAGTAATAAGACATTCTTTTTTTCAATAAGCCCGATTAAAACCTAATTAAGATCAACAACGACAGAAGGCTCAGTGATCTGATATTGATATTTAGTGAAAAGACTCTTGTGAAATTGTTGGATTTCAATGCTATGGTTGATATTTTTGGAAAAAATGGGACCTTGTCCATTCCTAGTGTTGCAATAAAACTAAATTACTTTCCTTTTTAAGTTCTCTCTGTATAAATTAAACACTTTTAAATTGATTTTTATTATTATTAGTCGACTTTGGAAGAGACCTTTGCTAACCATTGCGAAGAAATATTGATCTTCAACAACTGTGAGCCGGCTAATTTAGGGTCCTAAGCTTAGAATGAAATGACGCCCCTGTAAGCGAAGGGAATGGTGGATCTGGCTCAAAAAAGCAAAGTGTATACGACATTCACCTTCCCCCACCCGAAAGCTCTTCTACGCTATACTACTGTCGTCTGCCGCAGATCATTAATGACAATTTTAGTAAGCCAAGTACCAGCACTTATATTTATGATTTTATAATGTTTTCTTATTGTTTTTAATGTATTACGTAATGTTTTTAAATTCACCAAGTAGCGTGTCAGTTAAATAATGTTTTTTTTTTCACTATCGCTTGAATAGTACCTTCTTCAATAGCACTACTTCTCCCCCACTCCGATAAAAATACTTTTGCTACGCCCTTCTATTATGAAAAACATGATATACTTTATCATGGAGAAGATTAATTGATTAATTTCTCGCGCTAAAATCTGTTCAATCACTAAATTAACCCTTATCCAATTCCATCTTACTTCTGAACTAACAGTGATCAACGGTGATACTAATATTTTTTCTTTCTTTTTTTAATTCTTACTAAAAACCTTCTGCTTCAACTATTGCCAAAAGCATTTTCGTGAGAATATTCTGCCAAATTCCCTCAGTAAGAATTGGTACCTCGAATCATCCTTTGATTATCAAAGGAATATTTTCTTTTGATTCAACTCGTTTTTGATTATCAAAGAATTCCAGTAACACTGGAATTGCGAAAACTTGATGTAAAAAATGTAAATCAACACTAATTTTCTACCATAATTTGTCTTTAAATTCTTTGCAAGATGAAAATTTGTATTTTCTGCTTTGCAAGCTTGATTCATGTTTGATTATGTGATTCTTGTGTGTATCCTTTTAATACCAGGATAGTCAGGAGGGAGAATAATATCGTATTTTTTCTTATTTCATCATCATCAAGTTGTCCTAAAATTGTTGCATCTCAAAGTGCCTCAAATATGCAACCCCACTTGTGGCGCACTGTTTTCCTTGGTTTTCCTTTGATTGTCAAAGCAAATTTGTTGAAGAAATTTGATTGTCAAAGCAAAAAATCACAAGAATCCCGCAATATTTACTTTAATAACTTACTTTACGTTTAATATTTACTTTAATATTTTTTTAATATCTTATATTTTTCATCAAATTTTTATGTTTTCCGTATTGGACACGTACATGTCCAGTAGCAAAAACTGCTATTTATTCCAAAATTTTTTCCAATAATGAAAATTATAAGTTATTAGAAATTAAAAAGCATTATATGTGAAAACAGGAATGAAATGGTTTGATGTTCTCATTGAAGTAACTCTAATAGCTTATGTTCCCTACGTGGATCATTAGCGACAATTGTATTTATTATTATTGGTGGTGGTTTTATTTGTTTTTTGTTCAGTGTTTTTTCTTTTTATCTTGTGCTGAGGACGCCTAGTTTAGATATAGGCGAAATATCTGCGTTATTTTAGTCTTTTTTCTCTACTGCCCGCAGTCTCGTTTAAGATTTGTTGTGGAGTTTTATCTCTCTTTTTTGTTTGTTGGAAATAGGAAATTTGCAAAAAAAATCCCCCCTACTTCCATAGTTCTGCGCCGTATTTTCTTTGCACTATTTTTGACTGAAATATCTAATCTTAAACAGAAAAAAACTTCGAATTGTCGTCATCATCCTACTGGGCACTGGAGACAATCTATCTGTGTATTCGAGTTGAGTATACACCAGTGTGTTTTTAGACCTTTCTAAACGATTCAATGATTTTCTTCTTTCTTTTTTGGATTCAAAAAACTAAGAAGCTAAAATTACAAATTTAATTAGTACCAGGGTACTAGGATCAAAATCAAACTGAAGTTGCCCACGCCAAAATTCTACGTCAAACTGATTAAGGGGAGGGAGAGTAACCCAAACAATTTTTGGTGAGGTTAGCTTAAGAGTTTTCCAGGAGAAATATGTTTTTATCTGTAGTTTGTGGACATTTTAAGACTTGAAAAATTTCATCTTTAGGAGAGGGGGAGAGTTCAAATTTGAAGAGCCCCCTTGGATACGGCCCTGAGTGTTAGTGTGAATGTTATATGATACATTAAAACGTGCGAGCAAAAACTTAAAGTATATGTTAGAGAAGGAGCTCACCATTTATAGTTTTCCTTTATATAGACCTCCAAAATGCCTCAATGGCTATTTGAAATTTAATTTGTAGTTTAATGAAGTTAAATTTAAAATATTTGCTTTGTTCAAAATTCAAATAAAATCCAAATCAAATACTTAAAACAAAAACCTTAAATTTTAGAACGGTTTATATAGAAATGGTTTAATTTGCCTAAGTTTAACTGTATTTAATAAGATAGATTCGCAAAAAAATTGTCCCCGCGTGTGTTCCTTCTTTACATCGGTAGATGCAGCCCCATTTTTATCAAAATGCAGTAAATAAATTCCAGCGGTCTTATTTTTATAACGATCTTTAGATTTTAAAGCAATATTTAAATACATACCAAGCATTTCTTCGTTGATAATGGGTACTCCTCTTGGCTTTCTTGGGCTTCTCATTTCAGCCCCCATTTCTACTGGCACACTATCGTCTTTCATCGAAAACCGGTGGTTCGAAGCGACATATTCGTACATTTGAGAATTGTTTGGGCTTAACTTGGTTTGTGTCTGAATATATCTGCTACTTTGATTGTAAATCTTATCTTTTTTCTTCTTTTCTTCAATATACTTTATTTTTCCATCATCAGTTAAAAATGGAGATTCTGGATCGTAGTGTTCCATTGTCTGGACGCTTTTCTTCTTTCGATCCTCGTCAAATTGTGGTTCAATTGTTCCATCGTCGTGTATAAAAGGGGCATCAGGGTCTGAAGAAAGAATAATGTTGTCTCGTTTCTTCTTTTTGTCATCATCAAACTGTGGCTGGATGGTGCCATCGTCTTGGATAAAAGGATAATCAGGGTCAGAAGGGAGCATGATATTGTCCCTCTTCTTCTTATCGTCATCGAATTGAGGTTGAATGGTCCCATCATCATGGATAAAAGGATAATCTGGATCAGATGGTAGAATGATGTTGTCTCTCTTTTTCTTTTTGTCTTCATCAAATTGAGGTTGAATAGTTCCATCATCGAGGATAAAAGGATAATCAGGGTCAGAAGGGAGAATGATATTGTCTCTCTTCTTCTTCTTGTCGTCATCGAATTGAGGTTGAACAGTCCCATCGTCGTCGAAAAAGGGTGCGTCTGGGTCGGTAGGAAGTTTTATATTTTCTCTCTTCTTTTTTTGCTCATCAAGCAGTAATTCGGAATTTAAAGCCACAACCATCTTTTCGCTCTTTCTCTTCTCTTCAATATGTGTCTGCGCATCAATTGATGCTTGTGAGTCATCGAATTCATTTACTGCAGCCTTTTCCAATGATGTTCCTTCTTCATTCCGGGAACTCCTAAAGCCATTGAAGGCTCCCACTCCATTTACACCTCCTCCAAAATTTCCGCCACCAAACATTGCTGGACTTTGAGCCCCAGGAATATTACCCATTGGGCTGAAACCACTAGGTGTCATCTGAGACACTTGTCCACCCCCAACCACAAAAGGTTCACTTGATTGAAGCGTATAAGGTGGCAAAGGGTTTGGAAATTGACACATATAAATACTGTGTTGAAGAGAAGGATCAACCATATTGATTATAAGTTTTGACCGCCAATTGTCAAGTAGTGGAGTGTACACAACATTAAAGCGTTTCATATCAAAAACTGTTGGTCCTTCTGCAACTACGTCAATTTCTGACCCAGCTTGTCCGGTCTGCCTTACCCATCTTATAACCTAAAATTACAACCGTAGTTATTCCAGCTCTATTAAGTATAATTATCTTTACACATCTTTCTTAACAAACATGAATAATTAATTCAAAGTAGCTGAACTATCCCAAAATAGCAGTATCTAGGCATACTTAGTATTGCCAAATATCAGTATCAAGTATAGTCAGATATTGATTGTAAAAAACTTGAAGACAGTTGGAAGAACTTGAAGATAAAAGAACTTGAAGGGGTGCTCCTAAGAAATCTTAACCAAAAATGAGGCCATACATTACTCATGAATTATATTTTAATTTCGTTATTTCATTAAGTTTATAGTTAAATTAGCTATGTCTCAAAAGTACATATAAATTAGGATTAGATAAAATAATCTTTATTTTCAAGCTCTAATAGAGCTGAATTTCTTTTATCAAAGTAAAGTAAAAGAAAACAAAAACAGTAAAGACAATAAGATTAATGTAAAAAATTAGTCAACAAGAAATCTATCAAACAAATAAAATGATCAATGGAAAATTAACACAAATTAGTAGAACAGTGTACTAATAATGAGCTTAGTACAATAAATGAAAAAAAAATGAGAGATGGGAGGTAAGATGATATTTGATTGAAAAACGACTATAATAAGCTGAAAAAGACCTATAAAAAAGGATTCAAAGTGTGAGGACCTATTTTTGGATTGAACCTATCACTAATATTTGGTAAAGGATTATCGTACCTGACATATAGCCAATATTTTCATAATAATTAATTCAGTGTCCAAAGAATTATAAATAAGCGGATTATTTTCAGACTTGAGTGAAAATTCCCTTGGGAACAGTGATTTCTCTTATCGATATTTTCATGACCTATATATGATATAGGTCAGGATTAAGCAGTTGCAAAAATAATTATAATTTCCAATATTATAGACGATTGCGTTACGATAAAGGTGAGAGGAGAAAAGTAAGCAGAAGGGTGGGGGAGAGCTGTTTGCAAGAGCCGTGGTACCCGCCGGGCTTGTCCCTTAAATTGCGGGGACAAGGTAGGCATCCTCCAACGCTTCCCTTACTTCTCTCGCAAGTGATCCTTCAATCTAGAGAAAATGGGAATGGGTACTTGGTGCGAAGATGAACTTTTCTACAATCCTATCCTGTGCTTTGTACAGAAAAATCTTGCTAAAGGAGTTTCGCCCGATACGATAAAAGAGTACTTGGCCGATTTCTTCGAGTCTTCTTCTCTTGATGAGACCCGTAAATTGCTTTTTTTAAAGCTTTTTCCGAATGAAGTCCCATCGAAGCGTGTAGGAGCCAATGCTGCATTAAACTGTGCTTCGGACATTATTTCTTCGCTTGTAAAGTGCGATTCCCAGAACATAAAGCTTCCGGACTTTGTTATCAAATGTTCCAGCGAAGTGCCAATGATCCCTGTCGATGCCTTCAGTACCCTCAGTGCCAAGGTGAATTCTTGCCTTGAATTGCTGCGTGATATTGCGTCCAAGGTTACAGAGGGACAGTCTAAGCTTGTAGCCCCTACTCAAAATACGAAAAAGCCGTCCTACGCTGTCGTTGTAAGAAACCCACCCCCGGAGCTCAGCGACCCTATCCTTCGCATGAAGAAGCTCGAAACGTTGGATGGTCATGACGGAATCATAAGTCTAAAATCTAAGCCACATAGCAAAGGCTGGGTTGTGATGGTACGCGATAAGCACTCAGCCGACTCGCTTGCTGAAGCTGCTACTAGCTCCATCCCTGACGTTGGAGCCAGAGTGATTGATAAAAAGCCTTTAGTTGTGGTCCGGGATATACCCCATAATTATTCAAGAGCTGATTTGGAGGCCTCAGTGGAAGGACTTATTAGTGCTAGTCAAATCGGCGACTCTCGTACTTTTCGCCTCGAGTTCGTCGACAAAACCACTCTGAACGCGGTTCTGGAGTCGGGAATCCGTATTGGGTATGAAATTTTTCGCGCTAAGCCCTTTCAATCCATTCCGCGTCGATGCTTTCGCTGTCAAAGTACTGATCACCTGATTGGAGCTTGTCCCAGCTCACCAGCACATCCCAAGTGTTCCAGATGTTCTGGCCCTCATGTGAATTCCAAGGAAAACCCTTGCCAAGCCTCACCAAAATGTGCAAATTGCGCTATGGAACACGTAAGTTTTAGCCTGAAATGCAAAGTTCTCCGATCGGCTCTCAACAACGCTAATAATTGAATGCTCAAACTCCGTTTAGCTTTGTTTCCCTTAATATTAATGGTACAAAAGACAAGGATCTACTGATAAGTGAGCTACTTGAAAATGATATTGTGTTTCTACAGGAGGACCTTCTCTCTAAAGTGAATGTTGATAGCCTAAAGCGTTCTCGGACCCATTATACCTTCTTGAGAGCCGCCCAAAAACCCGTGGAAGACCATCAGGAGGTCTGGCCATCTATTTCAGACACAAGACTCAGCCGATATTATTGCAAAGCGACGCTAACATCTTAGCGATAAAATGTGGTGATACCGCATTTATAAACATTTATTTCCCCTGTAATAAAAAGACTGTGCAGTCATTGTCTAGTTTTTCACAAGCATGTAATCGCCTACGAACACTACTTAGTGACCTTTCAAAACAAAATACCAAATGGGTTCTCTCCGGCGACATGAACACTGACTTATTATCTAATTCCGACCGATCTGAAATCTTTCTCGATTCACTACCTGGAAGATTCCATCTTGCTGATAAAGATCTTCTATTTACTTATATTCACAATCGTGGTGGTCTTACTTCCAACCTTGATCATGTAATTGTGTCAGATTCAACTCTACTTTCATCAATAGTTCATGTGGAAGACTCTAAAATCGACGACGATCATTTACCTATCACGTCCCAACTATCTTGCTCCATGGCGACCTCTGTGCAACGTAACTCTCCCAAGTGGTTCTCAAAGTTAAATTGGGAAAATACCAATGTTCCACTTTATGTATTGACATTGTCCCAGTTATTATCATCTATTAAAGTGCCTTTCCACTTATTGCAAACATCTGTATCTACAACTTCAACTCGTATTATCAGCAAATAGTGTTCTGTCTAAAGTCTGCCGCTAAAACAGCTGTACTCTCCGAGTGCGTGCGAACGGGTACTCGCAATCCCTTTTGGAAAGTTGATCCTAAAGTGAAGATAGCTAAACAAAAAGCTAAGTTCTGGCTCCGTATGTGGATAGCCTGTAATCGTCCTTCTTCTGGTTCAGTACATCAAATAAAACAGAAAACCAAACGAGAGTACAAATATTCCCTGCGTAGAGCGAGACTGAATGCCTGAGATGGTCCTTGTGACAAGAAATCCTGGGATCGTGTTATAAACAGTGTTAAGTGTTCACCTCCAATTAATCCGTCTCTTCGGCTATGTGACTTCGTTTCTCATTATAAAAATATTTTGCTTTCGTTTAATATTAATCTCCAAAATCATTTTACAAAGCTTGTCAACTCAATCCTCCCAATTTGTATCAACCAATCTCAAGTGTTGTCGGTGGAATCTGGTGTTATACTCCGAGCTCTTATGCAAGTGAATAAGTCTGAGTCTCTCGATAGTGATGGTCTTTGCTTCAAGTTTTTTGCTTATGATTGTCCTGAACTGCTGAAGCATTTGCAATTATTGTTTCAGATGTGTTTGGCACAGTCCGTTGTGCCAGATAGTTTTTTGTCCGGTTGTATATCTCCCATAGTTAAGAGGGGTAAGGACCCCAGTGCTTGCTCTAATTATCGTCCTATTACTGTGTCTTGTTTTGTTAGTAAGCCATTTGAATATGTACTGCTACCGGCCATTAACTCCAAGTGCAATTTTACACCCTTCCAGCTTGGTTTTAGAAAAGGTATGGGCTGTTTTCAAGCTCACCATATTGTGGGTCGGCTAATGAAACAAGCTGTTGCTCAAAAAAGTCCCCTGTATTGTTTGACTGTTGACATATCTAGTGCTTTTGATAATGTAATTCATTCAAATGCTTTGTTTTCTCTAGCAGCCTCGGGTGTTAACCTTTCTATTGTTTCCGTGCTTAAGTATTGGTATGCTAATTCTTCAGTTAGGGTGAAGTGGAATGGTACGGTAGGGGAGTATATTCCTGTTAAAAAAGGCGTTAGGCAAGATGCCGTGTTATCCCCGAGCATTTTTAAATGTGTTTTAGCTTCGTGTCTCCAACGTCTTCAACCGTCAATTTTTTACAATTATAATTTAGGCATTAGTCACGTTGCATATGCTGATGATGTTCTGCTTCTTAGCAGGACAAAAAATAGTCTAATTACCAACTTCTACCGGCTTTCAGCCGCACTATCCACAGTAGGCCTTTCAGTTAATGCCTCCAAATGTGAGTTTTTGTGTTTTGGGAGTCCTCCACCAGCATCACCTCTTTGCTTGGGTTCTTCAACTATACCATGTTCAGCAAGTATTAAATGGTTGGGTCTCTCTTTTTCCACGTCACTTTCGTCTACTTGCTCCGCTATTACGTCCAGCGTGCTGAAAAGTATGCGGGTTGGATACGCGAAAATTTCACCAAATCGTGGTCGGTATAACCGAAATGGACTATGCCGTCTTTATTCTAGTTTTTGTGCCCCTGCTGTTTTTTATCTTTCTCGTTTTGCTTTCCTCCTTCGCAAGAAGGATACAAAGAAAATACGCTCAGGATATTTTAAGTATTGCAAGTATTTGCTGCGTCTGCCTCGGTGGTATCGGAATCATACAGTCGTCTCTAAATTTGACATCGTTGATGCGCCCTCGCGACTGAAACATTTATCTAAGGATATATGTCTTAAAACTCGGCAAATGATCGGTGTTTTTGACCCTCTTTGGCCATTTTTTGAATGGAGGTAATTTATTTATGTTGTATGTTGTTATGCTGCTATGTTATTTATGTTGTTATGTTTTTTGTCTTGTTTTTTCTTTTTTTGTGTGTTTACTCCACAGTTTAATGTACTTTGTGGGTTATAAATAAATAAATAAATAAATAATAAATAAGTTATTATCAAGTAGATATTAACTCTTCTCAAGTTGTCTCTGTGTGCAGCAACTGCTTTATTGACGTAGTTTTCTTTTATTGCTGAGCAGTTAAAACACTGAATTTTTCAACCACAAATTGGGTTGAATTTGTTAAATTTAAATTTATAGAATCTAAATTGAATTTATTATTTAAACTTATGTGATCATGAATGACTTGAGGTAAGAGTGGGGTATATTGTTACGAATGGGTTCGGCGATAACTATATCTTTGTGGCAGGTAGAAAATTAGTCATAAGAAAGGGAGAGAGAAAAAGAGAACAAGAGAAAGAGAGAGAACTAGAATGGAGAAAAAGAGAGAATATAACAGAGAGAATATAGTAGAATGTAATAAAATATACAATATAATAGAATGTAATAAAAGATAATATAACAGAGAGATAATCTAACCTCCCTTATAAAATTTTTTGCTCGACTTGAGTCGACTCCATGCTCACGTAAAGATTCAAAACGATTTTTAAGGAAGATCTTTTCAGCAGAATCAGGATAACAAAGATCTTCTTTAGTAATTTCCAAGACCACGCTGGCTAAGCATCGCAAGACGAGAAAAAGATATTAATACAAGAGGAAGAGTCTGCATGTTTCCAGCCAGTGACAATGAAAAAAAAAACCGTGATAACGTTTCGGCTGAGACCTCCAGTCAACAGTCTTTGTTGCAAATAATAAAATAAATTGCCAAGCAGAGTTACGAGGTATACACTAAAAAAAGCTTTTTTGTCTTTTTTATAGAGGGGGGGGGGGGTTAACTTTCTGAAAATGCAAATGGAAGTAAGGTTTGATGCCATCGACTGACAAAAAATAATTTTTTTTACCTTTTAATTTTATTCGGTGGTGATAGCTGTTTAACTATTCCAATCTGGAGATCCACGCTGCTTGTTTTTGTCTTTTATTTCTATTTCTTCATTTTATTTTCTTCTATTTCTTTTATTTCTTTATTTTATTTCTTCTGGTCTAAATCTTTCCCATTTTCAAAAAAAAAAAAAAATGCGAACTTGATTTTTTAAATCTATTTTTGATATTGTTGAAGAGGGGAAACAGCTGTCTTCTCGAAATATTCGTTTATGTTGCAACCATTATTTTCAGTGACCTTGTAAAACCCCATTACCCCCTTATAAAACCCCATGATAAAACTCCATTTTCGCTTTTCTTCTCTATGTGTTTTTTTTTGCGATGAGAAGCAAATGTGGCTTATGAAATTTTCCTCTTTACTTTTTATTAAAAAAATCTCTATGGGAAATATTGCATAGACAAAAAATTGTTTTTATTCCATCAAATCATTTTCTTATACCTGATCATATAAACATATTAGTTAAAATATTCCTTTATACCTACCTTGAACAAAATCATGCCAGAAACAAGAGTTAAGCAATGAATAAAATTGCACTGTGGTTGAGATGTATCGGGTATAGTTGACATAATTGCAATAAGTTGAGCTGAAAAGGGTTGGGTTGCATGTGGATTATTTGAATGGAGGTTGAGTTAAACAGGGTTGGAGTTGCATGTGAGTTGAAATGCACAAGGGTTGAGTTCAACAGGTTTGAGTTAAGTTAGGTTGAGCTGAGTAGGACTGAGTCGTTATGGAGCCGTATACCAGATAAGCACGTCAAATTGACTGGTTATATGTATGAGAATGCTATTGCTGCGGCTAAAGTAGGAAGCAAATTTAGTAGTTCATCTGGTTTGAAATAAAGAGATTAATAGGGCTGTGTCTTATCCCCGTTTAATTATAATTATTTGGCGGGATTTTGTCCCAGGGAACATCATAAGGGTTATGGGGGGATATGGTGTCACATAGAAAGATGAAAATCTCTTAGATTTGGATTATGCAGATAATTTGGGCGTCCCAAATAAGATGATAGTAAGTTGAACACAAGTTGGGAGATTTTGATAGTTCAAGACACAAGAACAGGTTAGGAAAATTAAAAATATTAAATCGCTCAAACTATGAATAAATGAGGAGGAAGGTATTATATTAGGCTAAGTAAAAAATTGATCACACGAACAATTTCACATGAACACACATAATGAGTTGCTAGCAGAGGCGATAGAAGTGGCTAGGGCACATACATGAAGTTTTTAAGACCTCTATTCACTCCAGAAGACTCGTGGTACCAAAAGATATAAAAAATATGACTGAAAAGCATGCAATCTTTCTAATTAATAGAGAATATTTTATATTGTTTGGTTTTCTGACAAAAGTAGCAATGAAGATGACTGTTGACATTTTTTTGAACAATCAGCAAGTATTTAATGAAAATTGGAAAAAGTAAAGAACCCCACCCTGAACATGATTTTGTGTTTTAGTTTCCCCTAGAATCTCCATGTTTTTTAGTGATTGTAATGGTACTTTTTCACAATTTAATATATTTATTGTTCCGCGTATTCTACTATCTTCACGTTTAAGAATTTTAAGCCAAACAAATTTATAAATTAATCCATTGTTTTATTTCCACACATCTCCTTTTGTATAAGTATTTTCAAATTGTTACTTACTCCTCTTCCTACGTTACTTGTGACGCATTCTAGCTCAACCTTGAGTGGCCTAACTATTGGGCGCATGCTTCTCCCAAAGTCCATTGACATTCCCGGGAAGCCACTGCCACCAGGATATCCATTTTGAAATGTGTTGCTACAAAACAAAGCTAGTATTTTACATGCAATTTATTTTTAACTCAGAAATTCTATCATACTAATGGAGGCATTCTGGAACTTGTACTTTAATCCCTGAATAGGAATTTCTTCTTTTGATATTTTTTTTGTTAAGTTTTCTTTCTTTTCTTGTTTCGGGAATACAAACGTAATTGTTGCTTATACTTTATTTGCTCCTTATAATATAGCTATTGTAGGATATTTTTAAAATTCTTTTTATTTTTAGGTCTTCAGTGTTTCATATTGCTCATGTAGCCTTTAATTTAGACTTCAGATAAATGAAACTTTTCTCATTGCTTACCGCTCTTAGACAATATTTAAAAATCTTATCAAACAGTTCGTGGTAACGAACTATAGTAAAAAGCGACGCGGCTCAATAGTAGCCGAAACTCTATAAAACTCTATAATAGTTACATCAAAAGAATCGCATTTTAATTTTGATTTTAAATATATAAGTTTCATCAAGCTTAGTCTTACCCATCAAAAGTTACGAGCCTGAGAAAATTTGCCTTATTTAAGAAAAAAAAGGAGAAACACCCCGTAAAAGTCATGGAATCTTAACGATAATCACACCATCAGATTTAACGTATCAGAGAACCGCTTCAACAGAGGTTTCAAGCTCCTATTTACAAAAGTGTGGAATTTTTTTTGCCACAAGACAGAATGTCGCGAATGACAGAATGACAGAATGTCGCGAGAGGGCTCATTATAACGATATATTAAAAGTTCTTGCGCTATTTTTGACGGACCAAAAATTGGAGAGCTTCTAGTCTCCCTCCCACGCTCATTTTTTCCCCAAATTCATCGAATCAAAATTCTGAGATACAAATTCTGAGCTATTTTACTCAGCATAGTCGAAATACCCAAAAACTATGTCTTTGGGGACGACTTACCTCCCCACAGTCCCCGTGAGAGGGGCTGGTAGTTACAAACTTTGACCAGTATTTACCTATAGTAATGGTTATTAGGAAGTGTACAGACGCTTTCAGGGGAATTTTTTGGTTTGGGGGGGGGGATGTGCAGGATTTTTTAGCATTTTCTCAAAAAAAAGAAACAACGAAAAAATAAACTTGAAAAAGTTTCTTCGAGTGAAACTAAGGAGCAGCATTAAAACTTAAAACAAACAGAAATTATAAAGCATATGAGGAGTTCATCCCCTCCTAATACTTCACTCTTTACGCTAAAGTAATTTTATTAATTTCAACTATTTATTCTACAGCCTCTGTGATTCAAGTGTTATTCTTAAGGAATTGGGACAAAATTTAAGCTTTAGTGTAAAGAGCGAGGTAATGACTTGAGGATGAACCATCTCATACGCGTAATAAAAACATAAAAAGTATAGAAGTTCGTAACCTGAGTTAATTCGTAAGTTATGTATATTTTTGCTAATAAAAACGTTCGTAAAATTAAAATTGCTAGTTGCCTTTTTAAATAACAAAAAATTGGTTACTCCCCCGCTCCTTTTTTCTCAAAATTGTCCGATCAAAACTACGAAAAAGCTATCAGGCAAAAAAAATTAATATACAAATTTCGTTTTAATTATTCTTGGGCAGAGAGCCAAAATCAAAACATGCATTAATTCAAAAATGTTCAGAAATTAAATAAAAAAAGCATATAAATAAAATAATTAAATTTCATATGAGATTTGTCTAAAAATAAGATCGAACGTTTTATTGTGTTCCTAATTTGATTTGAACACATGTCTTTTTGAGGAGTGAGGAAAACATAATCAAGTTTTCTTTCTCAAATTATGTAGTGTTTGCTCATATTTTTGTTTAATAGTTTTTTAATTTATATTTTTGTGTGAGAGTCAAGGCTTATAACCAATTTAATGCAATTGAATTAAATTAATGTAGATTATTAGTCCTTTAAGTTCTGTAACGTACCCAAAAAGAAAGTAAAGACTAAACAAAGAGTTCGAGGCTATAAAATAATAATCAGCTCGAAAAAAAAACAAGTTTGAATTATGTCTTTCAAGTGTAAAAACCTAAAGATTTTATTGCAAAGTAGAAGAGACTTTGTTTAATATCATTATTATGCACGAAGGGTATTTCTGGTGCCATAACCTTCCTTTCTTTCATTTAACTTGAATTTTGATTTTATTTTAATTTGAACGCCAATTCTTTAGACGAAACTCATGATTCTCGGAGTAAGAACCCATGTATTGTATAGAATTTCCTCTGGAGAGGACAGGACCCATACAGTCCCCCAGGGCAGGGGACCTAAATAATGGAAATAACTCATTATTTACAGACTATATATTTCATATCACCTTGATAATATTAGGTATTTTTTTTTTTTTTTGAACCAAAGGGGCTTCAAATCAGTAAGGCCATAAGGCTTCAATGTATTCTACTTATTTTATTTTTATCCCAGATGCACTTTATATGTAACGGGAGGATGCATAAAATTTGGAGGGGGTCATTCGACTGGAAATCATAATTTCTAGTGCCCCTTTCAAGAGCCAAAAGTGATCGAGGAAAACCAGCTGTACTATTTCTCCAAATGCATTTGAGATAGCTATTTTGTTCAAAATGGTCCAAAGATAAAAATAAACAAATAAAAATAAAATATGCCTCCTGGGTTGACATTACCCCTATAGCCACCAGGGCAAGGGTTGTAAGTTATACAAGTTGCCCATTGTTAACATATCAGGTTTTTATTGGGAACGATTGGATTAGCTCCTTTTAAAGTTTATATGGTATTGATATCTATGATAGCGTCGCACTGCCTTTGATATAGCTTATATGAACTTCTGAAAACATGTATTCGTATATTTTTTCGTTTAATTGAAACTCCTCCTAAACGTTCCCTAAAAGTTTCACTTTAATAATCTTAGTTTTACTAGTCACAGTAATCGTAGTACTATTAATAATATAAACATAGCGCCTTCTAGCTAGTTCAAAATCCGCCACAACTTTCCTTGAAAGGTCCAACTTAATAAGGGAAGCCGTTCTTGAGGTATTGGTGTGTCGCCCTTTTGAAAATCTACATGCTCATATTTTGTTTTGATTTAGTTCAACATCTGCTTAAATATTCCCTGAAAGCTTCACCTTAATACCCTCACCTTGCGTAGTAGCAATAGTGGTTGTAGCAGCAGTAGTATTAGTAGCAGCATGTACATAACATCTTTGGTTTTCTTCAGCATCCCCCTTAATACAAGCTGAAAGTTTCAACTTAATACCAGAAATCGTTCCCGAAGCATTGCTGATACAGCCTCTTGACAACCAATATATACATATTGCGTTTGTACTTAGTTGAATACTGTTTAAATATTCCCAAATTTTTCACTAAAACCCTCAAAACAACATCAGTAGTAGTACAAGTAGTAGCAGTAGTTGTAACAGCAATTGAATTAAGAGTAACAGCCTTATTTTTACAAACTGTATTAATAGTAGCAGTAGCAATAGCAGTAGCATCAAAGCAAATTTTCATCTACTATTCATAATACTCTTAGCCTTACAAGTAGCTGTGGTAGAAGTAGTAAAATAGTCGTAGAAGTAGTAAATGTGGTAAAAATAGTCGTGGTAGTAGCATCTGTTGTAGCGTGCACACAGTGTCTTTTGGTCAATTGATCTTCTCCTTTAAGCATTTTTTGAAAGTCCCAACTTAATACCCAAATCTATTCTTGAGATGCGCCCCTTTGACAATGTGCTTACACATGGTGTGTTCTGATTCAGTTCAAATTTGCAATCAATATTCTCTCAAATGTTCACCTTCATACGCGTTGCCTTCATAGTACTGTTACTACAGTGGTAGGGGTAGTAGTAGGAGAATTAGTAGCGGTAGTAACACGTTATTTGTTGTAGTAGTAGTAATAAAAGTAGTGACAATACTGTTAATAGCAGTGGTAGCATGTACATGTTGCCATTTCAGTTGAACATCCCCCTCATGTTAACCTGGAAGTTTCATCTTGATACAGTAAGCCGCTCAAAAAAAAAATTGCTGATGCGCCCTCTGACGCATTTTTAATCTTAACACTCTTAGCCTTACAAGTAGTTGCAATTGAAATTGTACTATGAAAATGTAGTAACAGTAGTGATAGTAATAGTAGTAGTATTCAAAGTGACAGCTGTTGTGGCATTAGTAGTAGCATGTACACATTACCTTTTCGTTAATTGATCTCCCCCTTTAAACTTTCTCTGAAAGTTCCAAGTTATATACAAATCTAAAACTACTATTACTGCTAACAACTCACCGCAGCACCAAGCCACTTGAGCCAATACAGCTGTGCACGCTCCTCCTCCATCCTGACCTATTCAAAGCCTCCCTCTTTACACCCTTCTATGAAATTCCCATTTCTTTTAACTCTTTCTTTACGACATTCCCCCAATTTTGGTAATCTGTCATCCTTCATCCACCGAGCGTGTCCTAGCCATCTCAACCTCTCTCTCATTATCAAACAGTTCGTGGTAGGAAACTGTAGTAAGGAGTGACCTGCGTCAATAGTAACCAAAACTCTAAACGCGCAAATTTTATGCCAATAGACACATCAAAACAATTGGGTCTTTACGCTGATTTTAATTATATAATTTTCATCATATTTAGTCTTAACCATCAAAAGTTACGAGCCTGTGAGAAGTCGCCTAATTTTTGAAATGGGGGAAAAATCCTAAAAGTCGTAGAATCTTAATTAAAATTACATCATCAGATTCAGTGTATCGGAGAACCCTACTGTAGAGGTTTCAAGGCCCTATCTGCAAAAATGTGGAATTTGTATTTTTTGCCTGAAGAAAGATCACGGATGTACATTTATTTGTTTTTTTTTCCGGGACTGATCATATCAACCCAGTGGTCCTAGAATTTTGCGAAAGGGCTCATTCGAACAAAAAAATTAAAAGTTCTAGTGCCCTTTTTAAGTATACAGAAAAATTGGAGGGCAACTAGGCTTCCTCCCACACTCATTTTTACCCAGAGTCACCGGATCCAAATTTTGAGATAGCTTTGTTGTTCAGCATAGTCGAAATATCTAATAACTATGTCCTTGAGGACAACTTATCTCCCACAGTCCCGGGGGAAGGGCTGCAAGCTATGAACTTTGCCCATTGTTTACATATAGCCTAGTATTGGTTATTGGGAAGCATACAGACGTTTTCATGGGATTTTTTTCTCTCGGGGGGGGGGGGGCGGGGGAGAGGTTTACGCGGGAGGATCTTTTCATGGAGGAGTTTATCATGGGGGAAGAGAATTTCCTTGAAGGAGGTGCTGGATTTTTCAGTATTATTAAAAAAAAACAATGAGAAATTAAATAAAAAAAAATTAACTAAAAGTAAGCAGCAACATTAAAACTAAAAGGCAAGCAGAAATTATTACGCGGGTGAGGGGGATCATCCCCTCCTCAATACCTCGCTCTTTACGCTATATAATTTTTAGTAATTTCAAAAGAGCTATATATTCTAATTAAAGGGCCTTTGTGATTCAAGGGTCATTCTTAAAAAATTGGAACAAAATCTGAACTTAAGTATAAAGAGTGAGGTATTGACGAGGGGGCGAACCCTTTCATATACCTAAATAAAATATGCGAACGTAGAAGTTCGTTACGTAAGTTAATTTGTAAGTTACGTATATTTATTGCTAATAAAAACGTTCGTTAACAAAGTAAAAAGTTCTATTGGCCTTTTTAAGTAACCGAAAATATTGGAGGCTAAGCCATTCCCTGCCCCTTTTTTTCTTAAAAATCGTCCAATCAAAACTTTGAGAAAGCCATCTAACCAAAAAAAAAAAAAAAAAACAACGAAAAATTAATATGCAAATTTCGTTTTAATTATTCATGTACAGTGAGCCAAAATAAAAATCTGCATCAATTCAAAAACATTCAGAAATTGAATGAAAAAGCAAGTCTTTTTTAACTGAAAGTAAAGAGCGACATAAAAACTTAAAAAGAGTAGAAATTATTCCGTATATGAATGGGGCTGTTCCCTCCTCAACACCCCGCTCTTTACTCTACTTTTTAAAACAATAAAAAACTTTAGAGCAAAGAGTGGCGCGTTCAGAAGGAGACAACCCCTTCAATATCCGGAATAATTTCTGTTCGTTTTAAGTTTTAATGTCACTTCTTACTTTCAGTTAAACACATTTTTATTTATTTAATAGCTTTAGAAAGCGGGATTGAACCACACGTTATGTACAGCCTAAAGTTTAAAATTCGGTCAGTCTGCCCGGTACCCAAAACAATTCTTAGGCAAATTCTCTGGAACACATCTAGCAAATCATCCTCCGTTTAGTGTGTTTTGATTTAGTACGAATGTCCCCTCAATATTATGTCAAATTTTGACCTTTCGACGCTTATCCTTAATAGTGCTATTATCATATTAGTAGTAGTAGTAGCAGGAGCAGTAGTATAAGTAATAGTGTTGTATTAATAGTAGTAGAGGTATAAGCAGTAGCAGCATTATAAGCAGCAGTAGCATGTACACTTTGCCTTTTGGTCGGTTTCATCTCCCTCATGAGGCTCGGAAGTTTTATCTTGATACGGTAAGCCGTTCTAAAAATTTTACTGATACGCCTTTTTGAGGATCTGTATGCACTTAAGTATATTTTGATTTAGTTTAGCTTTCCTCTCGATAGTTCCTCAAATATTTATGTCAATATCCTCAGCCTTGGTAGAACTCGCTATAGAAGCAGTAGTTCTAGTGGTAGTAGCGATGATAATAATAGTAGTAGTAGTACTTGTTGTAGTGGTACTACCTGTAGTGGTAATTGTCGTAGTAGCGTGCAAATCCCTCACAACCCTTGCCTTGAGAGCTCTGGAAGGGGGGTTTGACATTCCCAAAACATAATTACTGGACCTTTCAAGATTGCTGAACCAAAAAAAAATTGTCTAAAAATTTTGATTGGATGTGTTTCAGGAAATAATGGGTGTGTGTGGGAAGGGAGGGGTGGCTCTGGTTGCCCTCAAATCACTTTGGCATTTAAAAAGGCACTAGAACTTTCGATTTCAGTAAAAACCTTATATGCTCCCGGGGTGTAAATCACAACCCTTGCCCCCGAGCCCTTAGGGTCTGCGTCAACCCTGGAGACATTGTTACATTTTTTTTTCATAATATTCTGGACAAAATACCTGTCTGAAATTTTTGATCGAATGCATTTGTCGAATTTCAATCCAATTAGCCTCCTCTAAAGTTTGTTCGACCTCCCTATCCATAAAAACCTTATATGCCCCGGGGCGTAACTTACTGCTCTTTCCCGGAGGCTCTGGGGCTGTGTTCACTCCATAGGCATTGTTATATGAAGTTTGGACTATTGGAGCAAAATGGCTATCTCAAAATTTCGATCGGATGCATTTGGAGAAAGAGGGCTTCCTCCAAAGTTCATATGACCACCCCTTCTACAAAAAATCTTATATTTCCCTGGGGCACAGCTTACAACCCTTGATCCTCTGGGGGTGTTGCGTCAACCCTGTAGGCCTTATTATCTGATCTTTGAAATATTTTTGGACAAAATTACTTTTTTAAAATTTGGAGTGGATAGGCTACCTTTGGGGAAAAGAGGACATAAGATGGGGGAGGGTTTGTGCCCTCCGATCAATTTTGACTCCTAAAAAGGACACTAGAACTTCGGATTTTGAATCGAATGACCCCTCTCCGAAGTTTATACGACAACCCTTCGAAGAGAACCCTATATGTTTATAATGGGCAACTATTATAACTTATAGCTCTTACCCTGATGGCTGTGATGGCGGGGATGACATCCCCAAGGATATAATTACAGGCTATTTCAACATATTCTGAATAAAATGGCTATCTCAAAATGTTAATAGGATGTGTTTGGGGAAATGAAGAGCGTGGGGACAAGGACTTGTTGCCCTTCAATCACTTTTGATTCTTTTAATCACTTTTGATTCTTTCGTAAAACTTTCAATTTCCAATCGAATGAACTCCATTCGAAGTTCTACGATCACTCCTTCTATTCGAAGTGCTTTGGTCAAAAATAAGTAAATAAATAATGCATTGTGCCCATTTTGCTCTTTACTTACTACTACTACTACTACTACTACTAATAACTCACTGCAGCACCAAGCCGCCTGAGGCCAACACAGCTACACACGCTCCTCCTCCAACCTAATCTGTTTAAAGCCTCCCTCTTTTCACCCTCCCAGGAAGTTCCCATTTCCTTTAAATCTTTATTTATTACATCCTCCAAACCCAGGCAAGGACAACCTGCTTTCCGTGTAGCCCCAGACGGTTGGCCAAAAAGGACAATCTTCGGTAATCTGTTATCCTTCATCCGTAGAACATGGCCTAGCCATCTCAACCTTTCTTTCATTATAGCTCTAGAAAGCGGGATTGAACTACATTTTTCGCACAACCTACTGTTTGAAATACGGTCAGTCAACCAGGTACCCAGAACAATCCGTAGGCGCGGCTCAATAGCAACCGAAACTCTAAAAACGAAATTTTAGATATCAACAGATATATTAAGAGAATCGCCTTATTATGCTGATTAAATAAAAAAAAAGTTTTTTAACTAAAAGTAAGGAGCGATATTAAAACTTAAAACGAATAGTAATTACTCCGTATATGAAAAAGGCTGCTCCCTCCTCAACATCCCGCTCCTTACGCTAAAGTTTGACTCTGTCTCTCATCCCTACTTTTTAAAACAGTAAAAAACTTTAGCGTAAAGAGTGAGGCGTTGAGGAGGGAACAGCCTCTTTCATATACGGAGTAATTTCTGTTCGTTTTAAGTTTTAATGTCACTCCTTACTCTCAGTCAAAAAAACTTTTTTTTTAATTTTTGAACGTTTTTGAATTAATGCATGTTTTGATTTTGGCTCTCCGGACATGAATAATTAAAAAGAAATTTGCATATTAATTTATTTTTCTGGCTAAATGGCTTTCTCATAGTTTTGATCGGACGATTTTGAGAAAAAAGAAGCGGGGGTGTAGGCCTAGTTACCCTCCAATTTTTTGGTTATTTAAAGATGCAACTAGAACTTTAATTTTTTACCAACGCTTTTATTAGTAAAATTATACGTAACTTACGAATTAACTTGAGTAACGAACTTCTATATTCCTATGTTTTTATTACGTATATGAGGGGGCTCACCTCCTCGTCAATACCTCGCTCTTTACACTAAAGCTTAAACTTCGTCCCAATTCCTTAAGAATGACCCCTGAATCACAAAGGCCGTAGAATAGATAGTTGAAATTAATAAAAATTATTTTAGCGTAAAGAGCCAGGTATTAGGAGGAGGTGAACCCCTCAAATGCGTAATAATTTTTGTTTGTTTTGAGTTTTAATGCTGTTTCTTACTTTCAGTTGAAAAATGCTAAAAAATCCTGCATTTCCTTCACGGAAATTTTCTTCCCCCACGACAAATTCCTCCGTGGAAAGTTTTCCCGCATAGCCCCCTCCCCTTAACCCCAACCCAAAAAATCCCCCTGAAAGCGTCTGTAAACTTCCCAATAACCATTACTATGTGTAAACAGTGGTTAAAGTTCGTAAATTGCACCCCCTCCCACGGGGACTATGGGGGAATAAGTCGTCTCCAAAGACAAAGTTGTTAAGTTTTTCGACTACGTTGAATAAAATGGCTATCTTTGAGTTTTGATCCGGTGACTTTGGGAAAAAATGAGCGTGGGAGGAGGCCTAGGTGCCCTCCAATTTTTTCGGTAACTTAAAAAGGACACTAAAACTTTTAATTTCCGTTAGAACGAGCCCTCGCATGACATTCTACGACGACATTCTAGCAAAAAGACAAACAAACAAACAAACAGGCATCCGTGATCTGGGGAGTTTTCTAAAACTCCCCTGGCCCCGTTAACCACTGATGATATACATATACTATTGACCTTATTTTATCAAAACATTAGTGGGGTTCGAACCATCCTTTTCTTTATCATCAAATTCGGCAACCATGATCTTGAACAAATGTGTAAACATTTTCTAGAACCATTTTTCTTAACCTTTGTTGACTAAATTGAAATATAAGAAAACTCTCTTAAAAATGAAATCCGGTGGAACTTGTTGCCCCCCTCTAAAAACTGAATTGGAAAGAAAGAATAGAAATTATTTATGACTCATACCTGTTAACACCTATCGAGCCAAGGGGTTGACCGCCTTGGAAACCATTGCGAATTGTTGCACTTGAATAATGGATGAACGCAAAAAGAGACACTATCTTCATCATACCTGCCTAATCTCAATCATCTCCAGGGACTAAGTACATATTCACCTAAACCTCTTTATTTATTATATCTTGGCTATTTAGAAATACACCTGGTTACGATTATGAAGGTCCCCTATGACACTGTTTATTCAATAAATTAGAAAATGATACCCGCACATTTGAGCAAAGGAATTCTTACTAGGTCAATTTATATACCAGGCATGTATGTACAAACAGGAAGCCTTTGCGTATAATCAGGAATGTAAATTCACAAAAATTGGAGAGTGGGAGGGGAAGAGTAGTTTTCTGAAATCTGGGAGAGGGTAGTTTTACCGTTGTTTTTATTTTTTCCCCCTTGAAAATGCCAAAATAAAATATATTTTACAATGAAAATACCAAAAAAGGTATGTTGAAAATAACGGAGGAGATGTAAAATTTAGTAAGATGCAATCAGCCCCTCTCCAATCCTCCCAAAGGCGTGCCTTTGCCCAAATATCTTCGGACCTCAAGATTCTTACAATGTTTTAATGAGTCCCAATATTTGCAATGATTTCTTATGTTTTCATATCAACTCAGTTTTGCTTTACTTTGTGATTTTTTCGGGATAAATAAAAGAAGTTATTTTCAATATCTAGGATGTGGGGAAGTATTTATAAAGGGGAATACATAAAAAACCTTTTATTCAAAGTCCAGGCAATTAACACCTCAATCAAAATCCAAACCAGTTGACACCCCTGACGCGAAACGTCAATCTTCTCTTCAAACTAAATCCTATGTAACTGCCAGTGAGATGCAGATTCTGAAAGTTCATGTAGAATATCTTTATCTTTTAAGACAATATAGAGAAAGATTCAACCCCTCCAAGGAACTAAGCAAGGGCAAATCGGTTTACTGAATTTTAGCTGTTCAAAGCCTCAAAGGACTTTAGACTTCTTTATAGGACTGGAAATATCTAGCTTCAAAGGGTCAGAACGACTTTCAACATTTTCTGACACAATAAGGCATGGGGGGTACAGGGGTGGATACATAATTGCAGTCGGAAGGCTGGGAACCGATAAAAATTTAGTCCTCCAATAAATCTTTTTGCCCCTAAAACCTTACAGTTGGTGCAGTTTTTGACCTTCCGTTGGGGCTCGTTTCCTTAAAACACACCTCAGGATCCGCCCCAGAGTGCAGAGAGATTTGCAGCTCTTTCATGGAACTTGATTTTCTCATTTAATTTATGGAAAGTTTTTTTAGTGATGTAACTGACTTGATAGCAGCCCCAGGAAATAATAACTAAAAAATGGGGAAGGATAGTGGTGGAAATTCCCATGATTTCATGTAAAAGAACATCCAAAGAGATGTTATGACGTAGTGGTGAATCAAGAAAAACTAGCTTGAAGGTCTTACTCCCTCGAGCTGAATATTCTGGTTTTTCTAAGTGGCAGATATACTAAATTTGTACATTAACATTTAGTTACCTTTATAAGTTGAATGCAATACGCAGAGTAAGTCCGTTTTGGCGTTCACTATTACTTAAAGGACTTGTGAAATTATTTTGGATAATAAAGTTTGGAAATATAGGCAGTCCATCAGATAGGTGTTAGGTCTCTGCGAAAGTTTTTGATTCATGATTCAATCGGAGGAAAGGAGTTGACTTAAGAAATCTTGTCGTAAGCTCTAATTAAGCAGCGAGGGTATATTTGCTTTTATAAGTTGATTGAACCGAGATACCAGGAACAATTTCAAAGGTAGGCGAAACAGCAACCATCTTCACCGGGTTTTTTTCTTTAACTACTTGCAAATCATGACATCGCAAACCCACACGAGGTTAATGGAGTGTGATGACTCCATTCTGTGATGGTTTTCAATCTTCTTTTACTTCATTCTTCTCAAGGATTTACTATTTAATCACACAGATAAAGTTCATTCGCTACTTGTGAATTATTGAAAACAAACTCAAAACACGAAGTTAGGTTAATCCTAATGAAAAATAGCAAAACACGATAATACAATATTATTTTAGAAACAAAATTATGAAAACCTAATTCAACCACCGGTAAATTTTTCGTTGTTCATATTACGGACTTACGAATAAAGTGAACATACCACTTGATGCCTTTTTTTAGCTCTGTACGAATTTAATAATCGCTTCTATCACAAATTCAAATTTAATCCTTTTTGAACTATTGAAAATGACCAAAATATTTCTAGTTTTTAGGTAGGCCTATGAAAAAGACTTAAAATGGCATAACCTAACCTGAGCTAACCATTCCACACCTTCTTCCGTCTGCTTTTTGTATTTTCGATATTTTATCGGAAGCGCAGTCTCTAATATGATCAACGAAAAATTTACAACTTAACCTATCCCCCACCCCTAATGTGTTGATATACACAGCAAATTATACAAGTCCAATGCATTTTGTCTAAGTTAAATGCATTGCATCATCCATCACTCGGTTTTTTTAGCTATGAAAAGAGCATAATTCTTAAATGTGTTTCAAATAATCAACAAGCGCCGTTAATTCTTCATTTAAGTATTTTCTTGTAACTTCTACTTGCAGCTTTTTCAGGTACATGTTTAGTTCTTTGATTCCAGGCAGTTTACCGAAAAGCACCCCTTTTTTCGATCTTTCATCACTCATTCGCAGGCTCTTTCTCAACTCCAAATTCTCAATAACTCTGACTTCTTTCTCAACCCCCCCGCTTTTTATTTCACTGGTTATGATTGACGCAGGTCCTCTGTTGTTTCTTTGTTTGATATAATATTGTAGTATATGCAGGAAAAAGATGGATACATGTGGAAGACGATGGTCGCTTCTAAAATCCACGCGCTGCATTGGGCAAAATAGATAAAATCACCCTTTATAAGTATATTAACCATATATTTATAAATTATTTTTGAGACCGCACCGGCTAATCATGACAAAACGAAAAAAAAACGTAAAGAAGAGAGAAACGAGGATAATAACAGCTAGTGAAAGATTGAATTGCCATTCACTATTTTACTTTTTATTCAGTTACCCTTTCACCATTGTTTGGAGAAGGTCTTCTTATTTTAGTTTCTGTGTTTATTTTAAAGTTTGATTTTTATGTTACCGTTTGGATCTTAATCGATATTTTATCTTATTGTTTTGCACTGAGGACGGGCGATTGACCGAAATATTTGCATTGTAACCTACGTTTCTCACTTATTGCTATTAACCTCATTTCTCTCTTTCTTACGTTTTTTTCGTTTTGTCACATATTTATATATGCATACACACAAGCACACACACAAACATATATATATATATATATATATATATATATATATATATATATATATATATATATATATATATATATATATATATATATATATATAAAAAATAAATATCATCATGGCTCGATTCTTTGAGATTCTTCTAAGACCTTGGGATTTGTTGCAAGCAAAGTTTGGGTTATTATTAAACTCTTTGTTGCAGGCATTTAATAACTTATTTTAATAACTTAAGTCTAATAACAAAGCATTTCTATGGGTATTGGAGTGTATATGAATAGTCTTTCAGGTCTATCACACTTTTTTTCACAGGACACATAAGTATGAAACCTTATTTCTAACTGGTGGATTATTTTAGCTGCCAAATCATAGACCAGTTTATGTTCTTACATGAGGGTTTCAAGCTATCCAATTGCCATGCTACCGAATGATATCGTTTGAAGCTATCGAATGATTTCATGTGATATGTTTGAATTCAATTGACATTAACCTACCAAATACAGAATTAGATGTTCCTACTGTGAGACTCATTAGCTTTTTTTCACCCACGCCTTGCTTTCAAGTCCTCTGATAATCAAAATTTAATTTTCGTTAACATTGCCCAAAAATTTTTTTTTTAGATGTTTATAACAACTTTTCTTTATTAACCATCAAAACATGACTTCCATCACAATCTTTTTAGAAACACTAGGGGAGAGCGGTAAGAGCAACTTTTTTATTCTTTTCCAAGGGTTTGGCCAGTCTAAAATTTGATGTTTATCTCTGAGTGCCACTGGGCTTACCATGCTCGCCATTTTGCATGACGCATCTCACACCTTCACCACTCATGGCATGCGCCACCTGGCATTCACGTTTGTTTGTAAGTGTGTAAGTCCTCGTTTCCGTTTTTAGCACATATTCTGTGAATTTTTGAATGTTCAGAGGAGCGTTTGCCCCCTGGATTTCTCCCTTGTGCCCAGAAGCTACTTGGTTGAATTGATGTGTTCATAATAGTTTATATTATAAAGGAAGCGCCTGACCACCAAATGACAGGTTTATCTTTTTTGTGGCATAACTATTGAGGGTTGCCAAGTTTTCGTAGAATATCGTTACTTCCTTTTCGAAATTTTGCTGCGGTTTATTTCTTTAATTGCCTAGTCTTCTATTTGGCTAAGTATTGTGAATTTGTGGATATTAACCGACATGCACTAATGTGGCGCACTAAGTTATTTTTCTTAATATTGATTGCTTATCTTCAAGAAACTATAAACTAAACACGCAAAACACCGTGTTTTAACTCCTGTCCTTTTAAAGGCTCAGGCCAGGGGCTCTGAGGTCCATTTTTATGCCCTGATCCTGTCTAAAGCTTTTGACAGTGTTTCTCGTGCTCAAGTTATGTTTTCCCTTGTCAGTTATGGAGTCAATATTTCTGTCGTTGAGTTCTTCAGTTTTGGTATAGTAATAGCCATGTTCGGCTAAAGTTTCACTCTAATTTTTATGGGAATATTCCAATCGGTTCGGGAGTGCGTCAAGGTGGTGTTCTTTCACCGTATCTTTTCAGTATTTGTATCCACAGTGTGCTATTCAAAATTATGCCCTCTCTTTTTTGTGATTTGGTAAATGTCTCTTATATTGCATATGCGAATGATATGCTTCTTTTAAGCCGTTCTAGATCTAGCCTCTCGAATTCCGTGTCATCTATTTAGAAAGATTCCCAAAATGTTAGTCTGTCATTGAATATTAATAAGTGTGAGTACCTAGTCTCTAATGGAAAGTCTATGCCCATTTGTCTTCCGTGTTCTAACTTCTCCTTCCATTGTTTCTCTGATTTACGGTGGTCAGGCCTTAATATTTGTTTGAATCTATTAATTTTTAGGACCAACATTGTACGGGATGTTAAAGAAAAACTTAAAGTGGGTTATGGTAAAATAGTGGCTAATCGTGGTCATTATTCTCGAAAGTACTTGCACTGCTATATAGTAGCTTTTGTAACCATTCAATACTTTTCCTGTATGGTATTTCACCTATCCTGAAAAAAAGGATTTGGCTGAATTGCGTATATTATATTTCCGCTATTGTAAGTTTCTGCTTTTATTTATCCCGGTCATATAGGAGCAAGAAAATAATTTGGTTTTTCGAGGCTTCTGACATTATTACTTCTTTGCGGAAGTTAGGCTCAAAATTGGAAAAGGATTATGTTTTTCCTCTAGGCCTCTTCCGCCCCTTAGTTCGTTTATTTATCCGTTAGTTTTCAATTGTTTTCGTTTTATAGTTGGGTTATCTTTTAGAGATCCTTTTGTTAGTTGAGTTATAATTGTGTTGTATGTGTTTATCTCTCGTATAGTTGTGGTATTTTTCTCCACTTTTATTTATTTACTCCACTTGTCTTGTATTTTTGTGGGTTAAAAATAAATTATTATTATTATTATTATTATGTCTGTGTTCTTCATTCGGAACATTAGCGTGATTCAATGCCTTCTCGAGGTAAAACCCGATAAAAAGTATGTATTAACGATTAAAGATGATGATTCTCTCCCCCCTTCTTTCTAATTAAATGATGATGAGTCTTCTACCTAGTTTTGTTTTTAAGGACTCCTTAGAACAGTTAGCCTATGCCCCTCCCCAGGAAGACCAAAATTAACTATATATGTATACATTTGACATTATAATATTAGTAAAAATATAACAATTTTGACAAAGGAATAGTTTTGAATATTTGTCCCTATGCAGAATTAAATTATACACATGATTATGGAAATAGAATTTATCTTGTCGAAACGAAAATACCAACATTTTTTTTTTGGAAGTGGAAGCCACCGCACCTTTAAGGTAATGGTGCATCTACAATTTTTTGTGGGGGGGAGGGGAAGTTTACAATAAAACTTTAAAACTTATCAAAAATTGTTCCCATTTTTGGCATGTACCTTATAGGTTCATCAACATTAAACTTGTCCTTGATCCTTCTGATCCTTATCTAAACAAGTAGGTTTATCCTTAACACCCAAAGCATTGGGCCCAATGCAGGGGCATAGCTCCAGCATTTTAATTGGGAAGGGGGCAAGATGGTTCTAGGCCCGGATATTCAAGAGGCATGGACTATATTATAATTTTCTCTGCAAATTATTGGCGGGGGGAGTGGGGCAACTGCCCAAGCGACGCCCCTGGTCCAATGAATGTAGGGATGCATCTGCCCTCAAAACTATCCAGTAAACTTTTTGCGACTGTACCTTTGATTACGTTTGCCCGTCTGCATGAAAACGGGTTAGTATTTACAGGGGGGGGGATAATTTCTCCTCTGTGTAAAGAGTATTGTTTTATGGCATCCAGTGTGAATGCCTGTGACTAAAGCCGTTTTCCATTTGCCTTTTAAGGCGACGTTAGCCCTGTAGAGTCGAAATTGGTAGCTGATTTAAGTGCACCCAGAAGAAAAGGCTCCAGCCTCACCCCATCAAGATGTACACCATCAAGGAGTGATCAACGGTTATAAGGTTATTTGGAGATCTTTGCCTAAAACAGGAAATGAAGGCGCCACTTAAAATAATTACAATTAGAAAAACTGCCCGTTAAACATTTTTAAAAAAACAGTATCAACAAAATTTACAAACTTTTTGTTTCATGTTTGCATTTTTGAAGGTTATGCTTCTTTTACTTGTTGCTGTTATTTTGAACACTTCACTTATGTATTTGTTTCTAATTGTGCTCTTTTTGTATTTAGATGCTCCCAAGAAATTCTGCTTCATTCATCCTACTTATTGCATCTTTAGTTACGTCACAGCCATCAGTAGAAAAATTTAGTGTCCCAGAGACTATCCTCAGTTTGGCCACTCGAATAAATGCCGCATCTGACAACACTGGCAATTACGTATTTTCACCACTTGGAATTTCAACTGCATTGAATTTACTCCTTCTTGGAGCAGAAGGTGATACTAAGCAGCAATTACGATCATTTCTAAAATACCGACCCGAAGTCCCTGATAACAGAGTCCATGATGTGTTTAGTAACATTTTAAATAAGTTAAATGAAGGACAAGACGAAGTTGAAATTAAAATTGCAAATGGAGTCATTACTCAAAGAGGTCTAGGACTAGAAAGTAATTATGTAGAATCATCAAAGAAGTACAAAACAGAAACAGGAACTCTTGATTTCAAAAATGCTCCCGAAACTGCTCTCAACACCATTAACAACTGGGTAGCTGAGAAAACAAGCAATAAAATAACACAACTACTGGCTCAACCACCTCCTTCTGGAACTAAAATGATTATATTAAATGCTATTTACTTTAAAGGGCAATGGGAAAACCCATTTCCAGTAGAACAAACTAGGACTGATGCTTTTTCTGCCCCAGATGGTCCCACATCTGCTGAGTATATGGTAAATGTTTTAACAGTCCCCTATGCAGAAAGTACAGAGTTGGATTGTAAGGCTATTGTATTACCTTATAAAGGGCTGCAGTATGGTATGCTTTTTTTGTTACCAAACGGTGATGATCCTCAGGCTGTGCAGAAACTGGAGGCAAAACTCTCAGTGCAGTCTATAAATCAGCTTATGGAAGAAGATATGAAGTTCAGGTCAACTACAGTTCGAATACCCAAATTTAAGAGTAAGTACCCTCATATACATATATTTCGTTATTCCAGATTCATTCAATTTGGTTATTCTATAATTTTTTCTAATCGTCAGGAATAAAAAGGACGCGTTCTGGGTGGGTTGTATTCTATTTATGATCATTCTGTCTTCTAAATTTCTGGGATTTTACCTCTTTTGAGAAAAAATCATTTTAAAGCACCAAGGAACATCATAGTAAGATATTAGGGCAGCAGCACCTTTTTGGCATTGTTGCCAAGTCGAAGCTTGAAAATGAATTAGCCCAATTAATTAGATAAAATGCTTTTCGTCCGTACGAAATTCAACATTATCAATATATTGACTACCAAAGACGAACCCATCTTCGAAGGAAAGATAGACCTTTTTGAGCTGTCTGGTAACATATGTTTTTTATTTGATTTTCGTTGATTTTTCACTCACGTCCTTTTTTTTAAATTTACCACCCGCTTTTACCAAAAAGTGCATACTGCATAATATATATTTAATAAAAAAATAAATTGCAGAATTTTTCAATATGGCTGTGTAAGTACCCACTTAACCAGTTCCAATCATCACATTTGCTTCTTGCTGTTTTTGTTATTTTGAGGTAATTCATTTATTTTGTTTTCATTTCACGGATATAGGCATCAAACCAGCCAGGAAAAAGTTTTTTGGTCCTTATTTGGGTTTAGTTTTGTATGTTGGGGAGACGAATGCTCCAAAAACTTTGTTTCTCTTGATCCAAGAATTTGGGGCTCGAAATTTCAAACTTATCAGGGACAGAATTTTTTTGTACCCTGTAGAATTTTTTGTATAACTGTAACTCTGGACCTAGGGGCTGTGGGGGCGATCTCATCACTCGAGGCATATTTATTTAACCTTTCATCTATTTGGACCAAAATTGCTATATAGAAATTATGATTGGATGTCTTTGGGGGTTTGCGGGGATTAGAAAAAAGGGCATGGCAGGTAGGGTGGTTGCCCTCCAATCCCTTCCATCTCTTATAAAATCCACTAGAACTTCCAATTCTCTGTCTAATAAGCTACCTCCATTAAAAGGTGGCCGGGGAAAATAAAAATGAAAGAGAAATACAATGAAGACTTGTGGCTCGATACTGATGCAGTACTATTGCGCTGTTTCTGAAAAACTTGCCTGTTTAAAAGAAGTCTAAATCACGTTAAAAAATTTCCCTTTTCTCTGGCATTGGTGTCTAGCGCCCACTATTGCCCACCACTAGATTTACCTTAATTAATTATTATTAATTAATAAGTAATATTAGTTAATTATTAATAACTTAATTAATTATTAATAACAGCGTCTGCAGCTGCAAAAATAACTTTAACAGTTTTGCCAATTTTCTGTTTCTCTATAGCTTATGCGGGTCAACCGTTAGAACTCAAGCAAACCAATTTGCAGGTGTATTCTGTACTGTTACTAACCTTATTATAATCATGCTCTTAGTAACTAGATGAAAAGTTCTGCAAAATATATCTGTTTCCCGATTCAGGCCAATTTACAGGTGTTCTTTGTACTGTTACTGACCTTAGTGTACTCTAGCTCCCAAGTACCAGATGGAAGGTCTGAATTATTCTGCAAAATAAAATGAAGTGGAATGTCCTGAAACGCACGTTATTGTACTATAATCACCTGTTAGGAACACGTTTTATATTAGCATTCCGAAAATCACCAAGGAGAAAATGAACCAAAATGACATGCAGGGGTTTTTACTCATGCACATTCACTACATTAATTGTGGAAGTTGGGAACAAAGACTAAACTGGCAAAACAAGGCAAAAAAAAACCATATCAGAGTGGCAAACCCATTCCTTAGTCAAAAATATTAAGCAGCAAAATGTCAGAAAGCTATAAAGGTGAAAACTTAAAATAAACTAAAAAGGAGCGAAATAAGATGTGAAAACAGTGGTAACGAACTGTAGTAAGGAGCGACCCGGCTCAATAGTAACCGAAACTCTAAAAAACGGAAGTTTGATACCAATAGCTACATCAGAAGAATCGTATTTTAATGCTGATTTTAAATATATATAAGTTTTATCAAGTTTAGTCCTACTCAAGTTTAGTCCTGAGAAAATTTGCCTTATTTTAGAAAATAGGGGAATAGGGGGAACACCCCCTAAAATTCATTGAATCTTAACAAAAATAACACCATCAGATTCAGCGTATCAGAGAACCCTACCGTAGAAGTTACAAGCTACTATCTACAAAAATGTGGAATTTTGTATTTTTTGCCAGAAGTTAGATCACGGATGCGTGTTTATTTGTTTGTTTTTTTCCAGGTGTAATCATATCGACCCAGTCGTCCTAGAATGTCGCAATCTGGCTAGTTCTAACGGAAATTGAAAGTTCTAGTGCCCTTTTTAAGTGACCAAAAAAATTGGAGGGCACCTAGACCCCCTCCAACGCATAGTTTTTCCCCAAAGTCACCGGATCAAACTTTTGAAATAGCCATTCTGTTTAGCTTAGTCAGGTTACGACTTAATCCCCCACACTCCCCGGGCTTACGTGGTAGGATATTTCCATGGAGGAATGTATTACAAGGAAAAGAATTTCCGTGAAGGGGGCGCAGGATTTTCTAGCATTATTAAAAAAAGGAGAAAATAAATAATTTTTTTCAACTGGAAGTAATGAGCAGCATTAAAACTTAAAACGAACATAAGATATTATGTATATAAGGGGGTTCGTCTCCTCCACAATACCTTTACAATACCTCTTTACGCTAATGTATTTCTAGTAATTTCAACTATTTATTCAACGGCCTTTGTGATTCAGGGGTCATTCTTAAAGATTTGGGACACAATTCAAGCTTTAGTGGAAAGAGCGAGGTATTGACGATAGGGCGAACCCCCTCGTTTACGTAATAAAAAAACACAAAAATAGAGGTTTGTTACGTAAGTTAATTCGTAAGGTACGTGTGTTTATTACTAACAAAAACTTTCATAAGAAAATAAAAAAAAACTTAGTTGCATTTTAAGTAACAAAAAATTGGAGGACAACTAGGCCTCCTCCCCCACTGCATTTTTTCAAAATCTTCCGATCAAAGCTATGAGAAAGCAATTTAGAAAAAAAAATTGATATGCAAATTTTGTTTTAATTATTCGTGTGCAGTTAGCCAAAATCAAAACATCCTCTAATTCAAAAACGTTAAGAAATTAAATAAAAAAACAAGTTTTTTTAACTGCAAGTAAAGAGCGTCATTAAAACTTAAAACGAACAGAAATTATTCCGTAGATTAAAAGGGTTGTCCCCTCCTCAACACCTCGCTCTTTACGCTAAAGTATTTGTTAGTGTTATAAAAAGTAGAGTTTTAACAAAGAGTCAAACTTTAAAAACGAAAAAGACTTTAAAAACTTTAAAAACTTCAAAAAGAGTCAAACGTTACAGAGGTTTAAAAGAGAACATATAAAAAGGGGGAACCAAAGAAACATACGAACATATAACTTGGTTATTATCAGTAACAACAAAAAAAAGAGGAAAACTAACCGTTTATTTTATCAGTAATGAAGGGGATAAGTTTTTTTTTCATACCTGGAGGTAAAGCAACAGATGGAGGACAAGATAGGAACGGGTTCAGAAACAGTACGTGGCAGGTGACATCTGGGTTTGGAGTGTCCTTTGGGGAAAACATCTTCTGTGCGAAGGTTTATTATTGTGTTGTTTTTTTTTTTGCAAAACAGAGGCACAACATTCCTCTCCTGTGCTCAAGAGTTTCCAGCTTGGCCATTTTAAAAGAATGAGTAGGAGTGAGTATGAGGCAACTCATGTCCCAGGGGTAGGAAACATGAAATTAAGTGATATAGAATTTATTTACTCAGTCAGGAAGGATGGGTTACATAGACAGGGAGTAGGGGTCATGAGGAATAAGGAAGCTGATAAGTCTTGTTTAAACTGGGAAGGTATTAATAATAGAGTAATTATTGCTCATTTTGTGACTAAAAAATTTGGGGTGTCAGTTATAGTAGTATATGCCCCTAATTAAACCGACTGATGGAGATTCTAGTGACTCAGATGAATTTCAATCATAATTAAACGAGCAAATAGACAGGGTACTAGGTAGAAATATGGTGTTTTTCTAGGGGATTTTGACTCCCAGTTTAGTAGAAACAGGGATAGATGGTATTCTAGCCTAGGTAAATTTGGTGTAGGAAAAAAAACAGCGTATGGCTACAGACTTTTGCATTTTTATAGGTATAACAATCTAGTTTTACCCAATACGTTTTTCTGTCATAAAATGGCCTATAAGTTGACATGGTATTCACGTGATGGCAAGACAGCAAAGCTTATTGATTATATGATAGTTAACCCAAGACTGGCATGGAAGATAGCAAACCCAAGATACTTAAACAATTTGGAAGAATAGGAGTAAAAGTCTGAAATACAAGATAAGAATATTTGAAGGTACAGTGATGACAGTGGTCAAATATGGCTTTGAAGTATGGGTGCTCCGAAAGCATACAGATTGTTCTGGGTACCCGGCTTAATGACCATATTTCAAACTGCAGGCTATGCAAAAATGTGGTTCAATCCCTGCTTTCTAAGGCTATAATGAAAGAAAGGTTGAGATGGCTAGGGTACTTTCTGCGGATAAAGGATGACAGATTTCCGAAGATTGTCCTTCTTGGCCAACCTTCTAGGGCTAAACAGAAAATATATCGTCCTTTTTCTGGGGCGGGAGGATTCCATAAAGAAAGATTTAAAGGAAATGAGAAACTTTATGGGAGGGTGTAAAGAGAAAAGTTTTGAATAGATTACGATGTAGGAGGAGCGTGCGTAGCTGTGTTGGCCTCAGGCGGCTTGGTGCTGCGGTGAGTTGCTAGTGGTAGTAGTAATAGTAGTATATTTATTATATACACTACTTTGACTTAGTGTATCACACGATAAATATATTATGATTATAAAATAAAATGTGTTCTTTTTCAGTTCGCCAATCTTTTTCTGTTCGTCCTACTCTTCAGCGTGCTGGTGCAGGTGGTATATTCGGCACTGGGGCTAACCTCTCCAGAATCACGAGAGATCCAGTTGTTGTTGATGACATTCTTCACCAAGCTTTTATCGAAGTAACTGAAGACGGTACAGAGGCTGCCGCTGCAACCGGCATTACTTTATCCCGTGATGCACCATCGAAAAATTTCATTGCCAATAAACCTTTTGCCTTTATCATTAGACACAATCGATTAGACTTGTCCTTGTTCCATGGACGTGTTGTTAAACCGTGAATAATATGAATAAATTTAAGTTTTGTTTTTAAAGCTTATGTTATTAAACGTATAATTGGATTTTTTTTGTAATAGAAACGTTTATTTTGGCAATATAACCCAATAGAACATCCTGAAAAAGGTATTTCTGCGCCAGTCAAGTAAGCAATAGTGTATTTCAGTGGATCCTCACAATGGAGAATCCAATTTCAAGCAATAAAATTTTACAAAAATATGAATAACTTTGGGAGAATTTGCAAAAATGAAAACATTTTGCGATACAGACCCGAAATCCCAGCCCTACCTACGGGCCTATTCTGAATACGGTTTTGTAGCGAGAACAGGTGTCTACAAAAAAATATCTGAACTCTACAATTGAGAACAGGTGTCTATATAAAAACATCTGAACTCTACAATTCTCTGTTAATCTCAATTATATTTTTCATTTGGCAGATTCCTTTTAGTTCATAATGACACCAGTATAGGGACGTATTAAGCGCTGTTCAAATATACGTATTAAGAATTAATACACGTCTTAAAGTTAGTTTGCCAGGTTTTACTAATTTCTTTTTCGCGTTGATACACGTCTTCAAATCTATGATTGGAACAACTATACCCTTAGGGTGCAGTGATTAGAAATTAGAATTCTGGGGGGGGGGGTTAGAAACTGTGTCAGCGTACTGCTGCTGATTAAAATTGATGTGACGTCTGTGCGTTAATTTTAGAATAATAATTATATTTTGAAACGGCTAAAGACAAAAATAAACCATAGAAAATTTTTGTTTTTTATGATTGATCTTAATTTTATATATTTATCTGTATTTAAATAGGTTTCAATGTAGCATTCAATTGCGTCATTATCAAAAAGGGGCATTGTTTTCTTTGCGGCGGTCTGAGAAATTTTTTCCATCCGCTTGTTTAGCTGGAATTAGTCTAATTTGAATGTTTTTAAATTTTTCTTTAATTTTGTTTATTTTATATATGAATATTTTTCGCAATTTGGATATAAAGACAAACCAAAGAATTAAACGTTGGAAACAACGGGTCTTTGGCCTGTAGAAAGATAAAGAAGAAAGAGAATATTCAAATAAACCAAATGGATATTTAGTATGTAAGACAAGGGGTCCTCAGCATTGAACATAGGGAAAGAATTTGAGCTATGACCATTTAAGAAAATGAAGGAATCTAAAATGAAAAGAATAAAAAGAAAAAATCAAATTAATATTAACAATAACTATTCCTTGTAAAAAAAAACGGAAGTATGAGCTACTTCTGTCACAAAGCACAGTAGCACTTGCGTTGTAAGTTCTTCAGTCAGTTGTTTCTGTCTTATACTTATAATTAAAGATAATAGCCAAATGTTACAAATAACGAATTAAAATCTTTTAGCGCCTAAATAGATATAGGTAAATCGGCAGAAAAAGTTGGACCTCAATTCAGTGACGACTTTTTATTCTGGAAGTTGAAGTGAATTCATTTTATGATTTGTTACAAAATACAATGACAAACGGAATACAATATAAAAAGAGAAAAAACAAAAAAAGTAAAAGTCACAAGATGGTGCAAACCCGATGATCAAACAGTTTGTGGTAACGAGCTGTAGTAAGGAGCGACCCGGCTTAATAGTAATCAAAACTTTAAAAAATTGAATATGGAATTTTAGGGGGAAAAACTCCCTAAAGTCATCGAATCTTAACGAAAATCACACCATCAGATTCAGCGTATCAGAGAACCCTACTGTAGAAGTTTCAAGCTCCTATATACAAAAATGTGTAATTTTGTATTTTTTGCCAGAAGGCAGATCACGGATGCGTGTTTATTTGTTTGTTTGTTTTTTTTCCAGGGGTGATCGTATCGACCCAGTGGTCCTAGAGTGTTACGAGAGGTCTCATTCTAATGGAAATGAAAAGTTCTAGTGCCCTTTTTAAGTGACCGAAAAAATTGGAGGGCACCTAGGTCCCCTCCCACGTTAATTATTTTCCCAAAGTCACCGGATCAAAATTCTGAGATAGCCATTTTATTCAGCGTAGTCGGAGAATCTTATAACTATGTCTTTGGGGACGACTTACTGGGAGGGGCTAAAAGTTACAAACTTTGACCTGTGATTAGATAAGTAATGGTTATGGGGAAGTGTACAGACGTTTTCAGGGGGATTTTTTGGTTGGGGGAGGGGTTGAGAAGAGGGGGATATGTTGTGGGAACTTTCCATCGACGAATTTGTCATTGGGGAAGAAAATTTCCATGAAGGGAGCGCAGGATTTTCTAGCATTATCCCAAAAAAACAATGAAAAAATAAATATGAAAAAGTTTTTTCAACTGGAAGTAAGGAGCAGCATTAAAACTTAAAACGAACAGATTTTATTACGCATATGAGGGGCTCACCTCCTCCTAATACCTCGCTCTTTACGCTAAAGTATTTTTAGTAATTTCAACTATTTATTCTACGGCTTTTGTGATTCAGGGGTCATTCTTAAGGAATTGGGACAAAATTTAAGTTTTAGTGTAAAGAGCGAGGTACTGACGGGGGGGGGGTGAACCCCCTCATATCTGTAATAAAAACATGAGAATACAAAAGTTCGTTACTTAAGCTAATTTGTAAGTTACGCATATCTTTTACTAATAAAAACATTCGTAAAAAATTAAAAATTCTAGTTGCCTTTCTAAGTAACCAAGAAATCGGAGGGCAACTAGGCCTCCTTCCCCGCTCTTTTTTTTCTCAAAATCATTCGATCAAAAGCTATTAGAAAGCCATTTAGCCAAAAAAATAAATTTGCAAATTTCGTTTTAATTATTCATTTGCGGAGAGCCAAAATCAAAACATGGATTCATTCAAAAACGTTCTAAAATTAAATAAAAAAAAAATTTTTTAACTGAAAGTAAGGAACGACATTAAAACTTAAAACGAACAGAAATTACTTCGTATATGAAAGGAGCTGCTTCCTTATCAACGTCCGGCTCTTAACGCTAAAGTTTTTTACTGTTAAAGTAGAGTTGAGAGAAAGAGTCAAACTTTAGTGTAAAGAGCGGGGCGTTGATGAGGAAGCAGCCCCTTTCATATAAGAAGTAATTTCTGTTCGTTTTAAGTTTTAATGTCCCTCCTTACTTTCAGTTAAAAAAACTTGTTTTTTTTTATTTTAGCACAAAAAAACAGTGCACTTACCACCCTAAAATGGAACACCAAATGAAGCTATCATTTCGTTATTATATGGTTCAATGCTACTTCCAATGACAGGATAAGGATCTAGTACCAAGGGACCAATTTTCAGCAGGTGAAGCGAATTTTAGATATGAAAAGAGTGTCTTGCATATTCCCTCGCGGAAAATCTCCCCAACCCCCATGGGAGTGCAATCGCACATGCCCTGTGCACTTATTATAGATTTAATTGTAGTGATATTCATTTGAATGTTTTGCCTAGTAAACAAAATATAGCATTTCAGTTAGTAAAAAAGAAGAAAAAAAGGTAAATATGAGGTCCTGTCAATAAACCCTACCATGTATCAATGGTACCAATTCGCTCAAGTGTAGGGGGGAGAGTTTTTTTTAAACAAGGCTACAAAGGGGAAGTTGGGTTTCAAACTCTAAGAATCAACTTTTCCCCACTTCAATTGATATTCCTAGCAGGTGCTGATGCTGAAAAATCATGTTCTAGATTTGGGTTGCTTATAATGAATGCCGGAGGGTTTTACAAACGACAAAAATGGAGCCAAACCAACAATAAACACTGCGTAGTAGCAACAGCAGGAGCAGCAGTATTAATAGCAGTAGTAGTATGCACATGTTGCCTTTTTGCCAGTTGAACATCTCATTCATGATGCCCTGGAAGTTTAAGCTTGATAAGATAAGCCGTTCCAAAGATATTACTAATATACCCTTTTGACAATACAGTGTTCGAGTACAACCCTCAGTCTCGGTTGTACTCGCTACAGAAGCAGTAGTTGTAGTTTTAGCACTAGTATTGGCAGTAGTAATAATAGCAGTTGCAATAGTAGTAGCAGTAGTAGTGTGCAAGCATTGCCTTTTTGATCATTTGATCAAAAGGCTTTAAACCCTTATCTTTTCCTGGAAATTCCAAGTTAATACTCTCAGTCATTCCTGATTTGCGCCCTTTTGCCAAGCCATATGCACATAATCTATTTTGGTTTAGTTTAACACTCCCTCACCATTCTCTCAAAGGTCCATCTGAAGGTCCTTCGTCTTTTTGGACACTAAACATAAAACGTGCCCACCTTTCTCAACAACATATCATACATGTAAACAATGAGTGAATAGCATAACTTGCAGCCCTTGTCCCGAGGGTTTGGGAGAGGGGGCTTGTCCTCTCAAAAGATATAGTTACTGGACCTTTCAACTGCGTAATTACGGCTATCTCAAAATTTTGACTAGATGTGGCTAGAGAGTTAATGAGCGTGGGAGGCGGGCAGGTTGCCCTCTGATCACTTTTGACTCTTAAAAAGGGCAGTAGAAGTTTAAATTTTCAATCGAATGAGCTCCCTCAAAAGTTTCTACGATTAATCTTTCTATATTAAGTGCCATGGTCAGAAAAAAAGTAAATACTACATTGTGCCCACATAGCTTTTTACTTAGGCAGCGCTTTTGGGCAGCTTATAATCAGGTACTGTTTTCAGTTGGATCATTACATGACTCTTTGTCTGCTCACTTCAAGTTTCATCACGCCTCTTTAATTTTCTTTAAAAGCATTCTTTTCAATTAGTTTTTGAAAACTGATGTTGTGAAAAGGGGTTGGAGTATATAAGATTTTATGCTTTTACGTTTAATTACGCCGTTCAAGGAGAAAAAATTCTTTTTGTGACCAGTCAATTCGTGAATTGCTACTCCTGAACCATACAAAAGAAAAACAAACTTATTTTGTTAAATAATTAGTCCAAATAATTATATTTGTTGAATATCCTGCCAAGATCATTTTCAAAGTTCAATTGACCTGCTCTGTCAACCTGGAATGTTCATTTGACCCTTAAGGTATTCATTTGACCTATATATGAATATATATATATATATATATATATATATATATATATATATATATATATATATATATATATATATGCCAAAACCCTATGGAATTTGGGTAGAGAATTCTCCTGATGAGCCCTTGTGTTGGGTTGTTGCCTCTGAATTATTTGTCTTTACTGTTTTTATTGTTTGGTAAATGACGACTAATACTTATTGACGACATGACTCCCTGTCCATGGATTATTCTTTATGGTTGATTGTGTATGGCTATGCTGTTTGACCTATGTGGTTGTATGGATGAGTAGGGTTAAGGCCTCATTCAAGTGCTGGTCTGTATTAATCACTAGTTTAGGAAAACAGTTTTCCCTTTCTCCTTCTATCTCCTTTCTTTTTTTTCTTTTTTTTTAATGTGTTTGTGCTGTTGCATTGATGATTTCTCTTTACGTTATATATATATATATATATATATATATATATATATATATATATATATATATATATATATATATATATCTATCTATCTATATATATAAAAATAAGTTGTCTGTCTGTGGATGTGTGGATGGATGTGTGGATGGATGTGTCAGGTGACGTCACCTGAAAAAACTGGATTAGGTGACGTCAAAACTGAAAAAACTAAAAAAAGGCAAAAACTACAAAAAAAACTAAAAACTAATAAAAAAAATAAAAAAGCTAAAAAACTAAAAAAACTATAAAGGTAAAAACCAATAAAAAACTAAAAAAAAAACTGAAAAAACTAAAAAAAGGCAAAAACTACAAAAAAAACTAAAAACTAATAAAAAAAGTAAAAAAGCTAAAAAACTAAAAAAACTAAAAAAACTAAAAAAAGGTAAAAAACTAAAAAAAATAAAAAATAAAAAAAAACTAAAAAAAAGGAAAAAACTGAAAAATAAGCTAAAATAAAGGTAAAAACCAATAAAAAACTAAAAAAAAAAGGAAAAAACTAATAAATGACGACACTCAAAGAGAAAGCGACCAGGACAAAAAACTAAAAAAAAAGGCAAAAACTACAAAAAAACTAAAAACTAATAAAAAAAATAAAAAAGCTAAAAAACTAAAAAAACTAAAAAAAGGTAAAAAACTAAAAAAACTAAAAACTAAAAAAAAACTAAAAAAGGTAAAAACTAAAAGAACTAAAAAAGAAAAAAATAAATGACGACACTCAAAGAGAAAGCAACCAGGACAAAAGGAATGTTCGATTAGCAATCAACAAAGCACCGGGACACAGGGAGTATAAATGACGACCAGGACACAAGTAAAAAAAAAAATTAACAAAACTAAAAAGAAGGTAAAAACTACAAAAAAACTAAAAAGAAAAAAAAACTAAAAACTAATAAAAAAACTAAAAAATCTAAAAATCTAAATAAACTAAAAAAGAAAAAAAAAGGAAAAAAATAAAGGAGAAAAACAAAACTAAAAAACGAATGTATATACAGACCGGTACACCGGGATACAAATGACGACCGGGACACAGGGAATATAAATAACGACCGGGACACAGGGACACAACTACAACGGGGACACCGGGGGAAACAGGGGGATATAAATGACGACCGGGACAAAAAAACTAAAAAGAAATAAAAACTAAAAACTAATAAAAAAAACTAAAAAATCTAAAAATCTAAATAAGCTAAAAAAGAAAAAAAAAGGAAAAAAATAAAGGAGAAAAACAAAACTAAAAAACGAATGTATATACAGACCGGGACACCGGGATACAAATGATGACCGGGACCCGGGACACAGGGAATATAAATGACGACCGGGACACAGGGACACAACTACAACGGGGACACCGGGGAAACAGGGGGATAACCTGACAATCTATTTATATGCAAAGACAATGGGACAGCAAAGAATGTTGTATATTCGCAAGTTTTACGTAGTTAAAACCATATATATATATATATATATCTATATTCACAGGTGGGACATAGGGACACAACTACAATGGCGCGTAACTATTATGGCGCGTAACGACTTACGCGCGCGGGGGGGCTTGGGGGGGGGCGCGAAGCGCCCCCACCAACTAGGTGTTGGGGTGGCGCGAAGCGCCACCCCAACAGCTAGTATATATATATATATATATATATATATATATATATATATATTTATGATCACGATGACATTTGGCGCCGTTTTTTGGAATTTGTGCCTTAAACTAAAAAATTGTTCAAGCTCAAATCAGCATTCAAATCATCTCTATAGTATTTATATTTACCAGCTCCCTTGCTAACTAAGGTTATTTGATTGTCCCTCATCAATGAAGAAATAGCAGATCTGGAAATGTTCGTCTACCACCTGCGAAAATCTGGACTCGAAAAATTTTTAGCGGTAAGATTCTACTAGGCAACTGTGCTTAGCCCTAAGGTTCATTGCTGATCTATCGTGTTGATCTATCAAGGGGTCAAATTACTCATTAAAGCAAACTTATCAACATTACTATTAAAGGGGTCAAATTACTACCGAAGGGGTCAAATTAATTTAGTATCTATGCACTTTAAGGTTTATCAAAAGTACAGAGAAAGTGGCGCAAAACTTTTCCCGAAGTTATTTTTCCCTGAGAGTGACACATCGTTGATCCTGCAGCTGCATTTTCATTTGATAGCCGTTGTAAGTTGAAATTGTCCTTGAAGAATAGTAGCATGACTTGCACTACCAGCTTTATCATAATTGATATATTTAAAACGATTGTCTGATTCAAGTTTTGGCGACTCTTTAAGTAAAAGAAAATTCACCTTTTTGCGTTTTTTTGCCGTTAGGCATAGAAAAGAATGATACACCTTAGTTTCTGCTCTATTTATACAAAATATTATTAGTTCATTATTTTAACTAGCATTATTGTAACATAATTTGGCACCAACATTGCTGCATTAACTGACAAAAAATCCCGGGTCGTTGCGTAATATTTGGTTGCGACATCCAAGAATTAAGTGGGATGAAAGAATCAAGCTAATATGAAGCCAAATAAGGATAGCAACTATTCTCATTCGATTATACAGGTAGACTTTTCAACGAAAACCTTAGAGTTTAATAAACGGAATGGGTACCAATTCACAAAAACTAAGGATGGGGTGTTTCTTATTCTTAAAAAAAGGGTACAAAAAGAGTTCCAAGATTGGGGTGGGGGAAATTCTTCTTTTCCTTTTTTCATCAAAGAAAACAAAAGTATATTAGAAAATTAAAACGAGGAAGAAATTGCCCCTTTGATGCCAATTGATGCCCACTAAAAAGGAGGATTAATCCGACGGAGATGGTATTAGCCCTTTAAGTTTCTGTCGTGGAAAAGATTACAGAACACGATAAGCATATACTGTGTGCATTCTGTTTGTTAAAATGGTGCATCAAATTACCTAATGAACGGTTTTAGGTTATAAAGTTGAAACTCACAGGTTATGCTGAGAGGGATGTATAAAAGAATTTGAAGGGCTACAAGCCCCCCTTGTACTTTATAGATGTACCATTCACTCAACACTGATTAAGATTTTGAAAAAGCGATTTTGCTCAAACTAGAAAAAATGTCTAGTATCTATTCCTCTAGGGATACAAAGCCCCCAGGGTAGGGATTCCAAATTATATAGTTGAACCTTTTTTGTTTGCAGGATTTATCGTTCGGAAAAGGGGGATGTTTGATTTTGAGCGTGTTCAAAAAGGTTACGTGTATTGAGATTTTAAGGGATATTTAGGGGTATGTTTAACTAAATTAAAAGATATTTCGTGCATCCAGTTTTTCAAAAAGCCTTATCTGCAATATGTCGGGAACGGCTCATGGCTTTTAGTTTAAACTTTCAGGGCAGGCCGAGTGGGATGTTGAAAAAGGGTCAGAGGGTGATCAGTTCCCCTCCCATGCTTTTTCTAATGAGAGGGAATCAGAGATTAAGTATGTAATCATCTGTATGTTCATGCATTTCATATGAAAAGTGCAGAAGTTTCAAATTTTGTAGATAGTACACAATGTGAAAAATTTTTCAATTTTGGGACAAATTTGGGGACCAAAAGGTCCCCAACCTTTTGGGGAGGAATTTAAATCCTATTTCTAAAATTATGTAGAATTATATATGCTCACAGTTTTTAACGAAAAACTTTAGAATCAATATACTTTGCGATTTTAAGATTTTTATATTTCGCATTTTTAGAATTTTTGTATTTTGCATTTAGCAAGAATAATGTATTTGCTGGTGCATATATCGTAATCAAATCTTCGCTTTTCGGAGTTTTGGCTTCTATAAACAAGGATCACTGTCCGCTTAGGGTTTGCTACTGCGACCTGTTTGATCCAATGTTCTCGTAAACGTTAAGGAGGGCTACTATTCCTTCCTTCAGGCCTCCTTTTTTACATTCAAGTTTAATATCGTAAAAAACAATCAATACTAAAGATTGATCACAGGGCTATCATTTCCATGGTTTTCAAGGTAAATTTTTCAAAAAAATCCCATGGAAAATTATCTCCTTTTAAAATCCCACCAGCAGAACCCCCCCCCCACCCCACCAGAAAAATTTATACATACTTCCCAATAATAAATACTATGGCAAAGACCTTTCCCCATGTGCTGTGGGGTGCCATGATATCCAAAGGCATAGTGATTCGGCCTTTCAACTATGCTAAACAAAATGGTTATATCAAAATTTTAGAAAAAAGGGATGTAGGAGGGATCTAGTTCCCCTGGAATCTTTTTGTCACTCATAAAGGGCACCAAAACTTTTAATATCCGTTCAAATGAACCCTCTTCCTTAATTCTAGGACCACTGGCTCGACACGACCACCCCTGGAAAAAAACAACAACAAATAAACATGCATCTGTGATCTTTCGTCCGTCGAACAATACAAAACTCCACAATTTTGCAGATGAGAGCTTGAAAACTCTACGGTAGGATTTTCCGATACGCTGAATCTGATGCTGTGATTTTCATTAAGATTCAATTACTTTAAAGGGTTTTTCCTCCTTTCTTTGAAAATCAGGCAAATTTCACAGGCTCGTAACCTTTGATTGGTAAGACTTAACTTAATGAAGCTTATATATCTGCAATCAGCATAGTAGGCAAATTCTTTTTATATATCTTTTGGTGTAAAAATTCAGTTTCGGTTACTATTGAGCCGGGTCGCTCCTTACTTAAACTTTACCACGAACTGTTTGATTAGAATTGCAACTTCCTCATCGACTTCCGGGTTCTGAGCTCCTCAAATTTAAATGTTAACTCACTTTATGTTTTGCATGCTTATAATTTTCCTAGAAGAATTCTCCAGAAAACCTTTTTAAGGACAAAGCCAATTAAAGACAAAACCGTATAAATTAGAAATATGTAATGTTTGCTTGCAGTTCAAATTCAAAATTTCTAAAGCAACCGTATTTCTATTTCCCACTGACCCTTCAAGGGTTGTATGCTTTCGAACAATCATGCCAATGTCTCTCTTCCTACAGGTATCACAAATTTTTTGTATACAGCCTCCCTCAGATGTTTTAGTATTACTAGATATCATCACCGCCACGCCTAGAAGTCTTATCTAAGGATAGACACGCCCGTTTGATAAGCTGTATCCAAGGGGGAAAAAAGTCAGTGCCGGCCTGGCTGAGTGGTTGGTGCGCTGGCGTGGAAATTCTGTGTCCGAGAGGCACCGGTTCAATCCCAGTTGTGATCAGTTATTTAGTTTGGGAAGGGGGTCAGCGGCGTGACTCTGTAAGCTCAGCCATAGTCGACCCAGCTCTAAATGGGTTCCTGGAGAAACCTGGGGAAGATAAGCAGGAAGGGTGTGCGAAAGCACAGGATGGTTGGCTCCCAACCCCCTATTTCACTTCCTGGCTAAAGGGCCATGAAACGGAGATCAGCACCGCCGGTTCGGACCTTAAGGGTCTAGTGCCGTCTTACTTACTACTACTTAAAGGGAATAAAGAATGAAATACAAACAAAATACAACTTTGAAAAAAGAACAAAATTTAAACAAACAAACAAAACTCACATCTTAATAAACTTACTCAATACTGCTCAATTGTACCACATAAAAAAAAAAAACTTTGTTATTTTCTGTCATCTTCAATTATTATCCTTTTTTATTTTTTTCTATTATCTAGACATTTTTCATCTATAAGATCAGATTTTGTTCTTTTTACTCTCTCTTGCTGTGTTGTTTCTTTTTTTTTATATGACTTAACTTTTGTTTATTTTCTCTTATTTTTCTTTTTCTGTCTTTTTTTCTTCATGTAAATACGGGCTCCCAGACGTGAAGTCGAAATATTCAGATTTTTTTTATTAATTAATATTTCGCTTTGGCTTTTTTTTAACTCACTTAAATTCTCTTGGATGCTGTGTGTTTGCATCCCTGCTTCTTCATTTAAATTCTTTATTCCAATAGTTCTTGAGAGGAGGGAGTTTAAATGTCTCAAAGAAGGTTTTCAGGTCATTAAGCATGGCCTCTCTGACGATGTCAATATTACCTCCTAAAGCGTCTTAGCAGGGATGGTCTCAAAGCCATGAATATGCAATTTTTGAGGTTTTATGGCACTTCATATTAACCAAGTGACATATAGCGATCGCAAATTCTGTCGGTCTGGCGGTCTGTCTGTCGGTCTGTTGGTCTGTCCGTCGGTCTGTCTGTCCCGGTTTTGCTACTTTAGGGACTTCCAGGTAAGCTAGGACGGTGAAATTTGGCAGGCATATCAGGAACCAGACCAGGTTAAATTAAAAATTGTCGTTTCCCCGATTCGGCCATCTGGGGGGGGGGGCGGGATTGGGGGACGGTTTAATTGGAAAAATTAGAAAAAATGATGTATTTTTAACTTACGAACGGGTGATCGGATCTTAATGAAATTTGATGTTTGGTAGGATATCATGTCTCAGATCTTTTATTTCAAATTCTGACCAGATTCGGTGACTTTTGGGGAGTTGGGGGGGGGGGGGGGGGTGAGAAACCAAAAATGTTGAAAAACGCTTAGACTGGAGGGATCGGAAAGAAACTTGGTGGAAAAATAAGCACAAGTCCTAGATATTTGATTGAAATAACCGTAACGGATCCGCCCTCTTTAGGGGAGTTGGGGGGGGGGAGGACTAATTCTGAAAAATAAAAAAAATGAGGTATTTTTAACTTACGAAGGAGTGATCGGATCTTAATGAAATTGGATGTTTGAAAGTATGTCGTGTCTCAGAGCTCTTATTTGAAATTCCGACCGGATCCGGTGACATTGGGCGGAGCTGGGGGGGGACCTAAAATCTTGGAAAACGCTTAGAGTGTAGGGATCGGGACGAAACTCGATGGGAAAAATAAGCTCAAGTCCTAGATACGTCATTGACATAACTGGAGCGATCCTCTCTCTTCGGGGGAGGGTTAATTTAAAAAAATAGAAGAAAATAGGTAATTTTAGTTTACGAAGGAGTGATCGGATCTTAAAAAAGTTTCATATTTAGAAGGACCTCGTAACTCAGATCTCTTTTTTTATATTCCGACCGAATCTAGTGTCATTGTGGGGGGGGGGACCGGAAATCTTGGAAAACGCTTAAAGCGGAGAGATCAGGATGAAACTTGGTGGGAAGAATACGCACAAGTCCAAGATACGTGACTGACATAACTGAACCGGATCCACTCTGTTTGGTGGCGTTGGAGGGGGGTGGGGGTAATTCGGAAAAATTAGAAAAAATGAGGTATTTTTAACTTACGAAGGAGTGATCGGATCTTAATATGAAATTTGATGTTTGAAAGTATGTCGTGTCTCAGAGCTCTTATTTGAAATCCGACCAGATCCGGTGACATTGGGTGGAGCTGGGGGGGACCTAAAATCTTGGAAAACGCTTAGAGTGGAGGGATCGGAATGAAACTCGATGGGAAAAATAAGCACACGTCCAAGATACGTGACTTACATAACCGGACCAGATCCTTTCTCTTTGGTGGAGTTTGGGGGAGGGGGAGTAATTCGGAAAAAAAAGAAAAAATGAGGTATTTGTAACTTACGAACGGGTGATCAGATCTCAGTGAAATTTGGTATTTAGAAGGATCCTGTGCTTTAAAACTCTAATTTTAAATACCAACCAGATCCGGTGACATTGGGGGGAGTTGGAGGGGAAACCGGAATTCTTGGAAAACGTGAAAATCGAGGCATCTTACGAATGGGTGATCGGATCTTAATGAAATTGGATATATAGAAGAATCTTATGTCTCAGATGCTCCATTTTCAATTAGAATCGGACCTGGGGATAGAGAGGGTTTGCGGGGACCAGTAATCTTGGAAACCGGAAACTTTAGAAAACGCTTAGAGTGGAGAGATTGGGATAAAACCTGATGGGAAGAACAAGCACAAGTTATAGATACAAATTTGACATAATTGGAACGGATCTCTGCTCTTTGGTGGAGCTGGGGGTTGTTAATTTGGAAAAATCAGAAAAATTGAGGTATTTTTAACTTAAGAGCGGGTGACCGACTCTAAATGAAATTTGATATTTAGAAGGAACTCATGTCTCAGAGCTATTATTTCAAATCCCGACCAGATCTGTTGACATTGGGGAGAGTTGGAGGGGGAAACCAGAAATCTTGAAAAACGCTTATAAATGTCGTAGAAACGTGATTGACATAACCGGACTGTATTCGCTCTCTTTGGAAGAGTTGGGGGCTGGGGTTCAGTGCTTTGGCGAGTTTGGTGCTTCTGGACGTGCTAGGACGGTGAAAATAGGCGTGTCAGGGAGCTGCACAAATTGACTTGATAAAGTCATTTTCCCCGATTCGACCATCTGAGGGGCTGAAGGGAGATGAAAAATAAGAAAAATTGAGGTATTTTCAACTTACGAGTGGGTGATCGGATGTTATTGAATTTTGATATTTAGAAGGACCTCGTGACTCAGAGCTCTTATTTTAGATCCCGACCGATATTAAGCCTCCGATTTTCCTTTTAAAGTAATCTATTGATTCTTAGAATTTTGCTAGAGCTCACACCATATGAGCTCTTGGCTCTTCCGACCTCGTCACAAGTGCCATATGAGCTCTTAGCTCTTGTTTTCTAAGAAATCCTGTCAGATCCCACTTCTTTGTATGTCCACGTATATCTACTAGAATACTAATTTTATTCATATCTAACTTTGAGGATTAAACTTTTATATCTTAGGAAAAGGCTATTTTCCATCTAATAATCCCATAAATAATTACTAAAAATTTTTTTTAGCAATGTCCTAGTATGATTGTGGTAACTTTTTTGTCAAACAGTTCGTGGTAACGAACTGTAGTAAGGAGCGACCCGGCTCAATAGTAACCAAAACTCTAAAAAATGGAATTTTGATACCAATAGCTACATCAAAAGAATCGCATCTTAATGCTGATTTTAAATATATAAGTTTCATCAAGTTTAGTCTTACCCATCAAAAGTTACGAGCCTGAGAAAATTTGCGTTATTTTAGAAAATAGGGGAAAACACTCCCTAAAAGTCATAGAATCTTAACGAAAATCACACCATCACATTCGGCGTATCAGAGAACCCTACTGTAGAAGTTTCAGACTCCTATCTACAAAAATGTGGAATTTTGCATTTTTTGCCAGAAGGCAGATCACGGATGCGTGTTTATTTGTTTTTTGTTGTTTTTTTTCCCAGGGGTGATCGTATCGACCCAGTTGTCCTAGAATGTTGCAAGAGGGCTCATTCTAACGGAAATGAAAAGTTCTAGTGCCCTTTTTAAGTGACCAAAAAAATTGGAGGGCACCTAGGCCCCCTCCCACGCTAATTATTTTCCCAAAGTCAACGGATCAAAATTCTGAGATAGCCATTTTATTCAACGTAGTCGAAAAACCTTATAACTATGTCTTTGGGGACGACTTACTCTCCCAAAGACCCCGTGGGAGGGGCAACAAGTTACAAACTTTGACCAGTGCTTACATATAGTAATGGTTATTGGGAAGTGTACAGGCGTTTTCAGGAGGATTTGTTTGGTTGGGGGGAGGGGTTGAGAAGAGGGGGATATGCTGGGGGAACTTTCCATCAAGAATTTGTCATGGGAGAAGAAAATTTCCATGAAGGGAGAGCAGGATTTACTAGCATTATTAAAAAAAACAATTCAAAAATAAATATGAAAAAGTTTTTTCAGCCGGAAGCAAGGAACAGCATTAAAACTTAAAACAAACAGAAATTATTACCTATATAAGGGGCTCACTTCCTTCTAATACCTCGCTCTTTACGCTAAAGTATTTTTAGTAATTTCAACTATTTATTCTACGGCTTTTGTGATTCAGGGGTCATTCTTAATGAATTGGGACAAAATTTAAGCTTAGTGTAAAGAGCGACGTACTGACGAGGAGGCGAATCCCCTCATATTTGTAACAAAAACATGAGAATACAAAAGTTCTTTACGTAAGCTAATTTATAAGTTACGTAAATCTTTTACTAATAAAAAGATTCGTAAAAAATTAAAAGTTCAAGTTGCCTTTTTAATTAACCAAAAAATCGGAGGGCAACTAGGCTTCCTCCCCCGCTCTTTTTCCTCAAAATCATTCGATCAAAATTATGAGAAAGCCATTTAGTCAAAAAAAAAAAAAAAAAAAAAAAAAAATGCAAATTTCGTTTTGATTATTCCTCTGCGGAGAGCCAAAATCAAAACATGTATTGATTCAAAAACGTTCAGAAATTAAATAAAAAACGAGTTTTTTTAACTGAAAGTAAGGAGCGACATTAAAACTTAAAACGAACAGAAATTACTTCGTATATGAAAGAGGCTGCTTCCTCATCAACGTCCCGCTCTTTACGCTAAAGTTTTTACTGTTTTAAAAAGAAGGATTGAGAGAAAGAGTCAAACTTTAGCGTAATGAGTTGGGCGTTGATGAGGAAGCAGCCTCTTTCATATACGAAGTAATTTCTGTTCGTCTTAAGTTTTAATGTCGCTCCTTACTTTCAGTTAAAAAAACTTGTTTTTTTTTATATTTAATATGAAAACAGAGTCAGCCCATTTGAGCTTTAATTCGCTTTTAAAAATCATTTCTACTTTCAACCACTTAGAGTGAGAACTAGTCTGTAGCAGTGACTGTAGTCTGGCACTGGCGTAAATGCCATTTGGAAATTGAATACCTAAACTGTGTGTGAGTCAATCAGCACATTCATTGAAGTTAATTGCTCTCCTAGCCGTTCACCGCCAGGCGCTCTTTTATTCTAATGAATTTTAATCCAAGAATATATCCGAGGCTTAATGAATGAAAGGCAGTACAAAGTTAAAAGCATAAATTCTTAAAGAATACGAGGATAAGTAAAGTGTCTATTCTTAGATATACAAAAAGTTTTAAAAAATCACCATTTTTTCCAGCTTTACGGGTGGGAATGAAAACGAACCTCCTGATAGACCAGCTTTGTTCGAGGTATTGACGAGGAAGATGTATAGTATCTTTCACTTGCTTTGCACCTGAAAAAAATAGTAAATGCAAAGTAATGGGTAACCTCTCCATACTCGCAAAATACTTCTTAGCATGCAACTCCCTATTTTTATTTACCAGCTGATATAGTTCTGCATCATAAAGCTACCCATGCAGTCAAGTTTTTGTCAAAATAGTCGTTCCCACAAAATTCCTCGGGCAATTACTCAACTTATATTACTCTTGATCACACAATCTCTTGCAAACAAATTATTTCCTTTGTTAATTATCCCTCTCCCCATTCACAAAACTCTAACAGTTTAGCACCACAACATCCAAAAAGGTTTTAAGCAACAGTTATTTCTTATTGCGAAGAAACTTGATGGCTTCTTTCAAGAAACCAGATGAGCCACCATTTTGCCACCCTTTTCTATTAATATCTATTTCAGTGGTGTTTCCTTAATTTTAATTTTTTCTCAACAATTTTAGAGCACCATCTCAAAACAAAATTTGGTGAAAATCCAGTGTATCTATATTATTGTACCAAATTGCGAAAATAATCGTTTATTAACCCATTAGAACTTCATATGGTATTTACACTTATCATCTATAAAGGGGTTAATTCTTTTGGCAATATATTTTGGCCGATTGAATCTTCAGGTATCTTGTCTGAAAAATCCACGAGGATGATAGTTCAGGTTTACTCCCCCAGAGTAATGAAAATGTTCTTCAGCGATCTCTTCTTGGTGCCTTGTCTTGATAATATCAATTGGGATTAAAAGCATTTATAAGAGTACAGCAATCTTAAAATATATAAAAATATTATTTAATAATTTATCTGTAGTAAAACTAGACTAAACTGATCTGATAATTAGCTGATCAGCTGATAATTAGATAATTAGCTTGACTAAGCGGGTGATTTTCTAATTGCATCATTCTGTGTCACCTGTTTACGGATATTTACCAAGTGAAATACTAATTAATGTAGCAGAGGTGATTGCTGTTTCATGGTTATTGTTTATTTTGACTTTGTTTGAAAGTGGACTCCTCTAGATGTTTGCCTCCTAGTAGAAAGGGGCCCTTGTGAGTAAGTATTCATTTGATGTTTTTAGAGAAAATTTAACACATTTGCAGATCAGAAGCGATCAGAGGCATCAAGAGCTTGTGCAGTTGGTGGCTAGTCTGGAACAAGGAATTAGTGCTCTTCGCCAGGAAAATATCCAACTTCGGCAGGAAAATTGCGTTTTGAAATTTGAGTTGAGCTTTTTACTGATATCTGATTGGCAAATGCAGAAGCTGTTCCATTTGCGAAGTGCTATCGCTAGAACAAAAATAGACAGACATGGGCCTCTATTAGGTCTTCGGCTAAGAGTAAGTTTGAGCCAATTGTAGTCACGTTGACAAGCATTACTGACAAAGATATTATTATGCGGAACGGTATAAAGCTGAAAGGCTCTCGTAAAAGTATCAGTTACTATTAACCTCGAGACCTAGCGCGTCGCCGTAAAGAACTTTTAGCCTACGGGTACAGCCTATGCACTTCTGCTACTTTCTTTGAGGAAGTGGCTGAAACCAGAGTTATTTCAAAAGGGATTAACTTTTGGCTTGAAGCTAAGAAAAATTCGAAAGCGAAAAACTGGACGTATGTAGAGGATACCTGTTTTGATATGTTTAAGATATCTGTTAGTCCGTCTAACGTGATCATCCCTTCAATTGTTAATCAAACTGATTTTGGTTCTGTAGCTGCCTTGTATTATCTCGCCTGGTTCTGTCTGTTTTTAGTATCCTTTTGGTATACTTATTGTTTTATTTATTATAATATGATTATGCTTCTGCGTGTGTGCGTATTGATCTTCTAATGATTCCATCAACGATCACTTTTCCTTATTTTTATTTGTTTCTTAGTTTTTCCTTATTTCTTTTTAATAGTCTTTACTTACTTTTTCTTACCAATCCTTATCTCTATTATATTACTTTTTACTTCATTTTCCTTTTTTCTCTCCACTATTCCTTATTTTAGATTCAGTTTTTTCGGCTTTTCTTTTTTGTTCTTCAGTTTCGTTTGTGCGCCAAAATGAGCTCAGCGTTTCCTCTGTTTTTGATGCCATAGCTCTGCTGTGATGTTAACAACCTTTGGTCTGGTGGGTTTGGTTGTGCGGAGTGGATCTGCCATCCACCGTAAGTAAGTTGACAACTTCTTTTGGTGGCCAGGGTGGTACCAACTCTTTGAGTGAACGTTTTGTTGAGCTACAAAATAATCCTTTAGATACTGAAATTATAATTTAATAAATCAGCTGGGAGTAGAAATCAGAAAAATAAGTACAGAAAAGTCGGTTACAGAAAGTAAGTATGTTTCGCAATACTTCTCCTTAACATTCAGAGATTTTGCTCATCTATTGATGAGCTGAAACAGATCGTTAGTGGTGGAACTCCTGATATTATTGGATTATGTGAAACTTTCCTGGTTTCAAATAAGGATATGCTTTTAGATATTCCAAGATATAGAACGGAGAGGCTGAACAGGAAACAGATGACGAGAGGTGGCCTTGCCATTTATATTGCTGATCATCTTGCATACAATGTCCGAAATGATTTGAGCAGAAATGAGGAAGGAATCTTTGAATCTCTTTTTATTGAGATTAAGTCGGGGTGTAAGGGTTTATCTGTCGCTTTGGTTTACAGAACCCCTAGTGGATCTATTACTTGTTTTGTGAAAATGCTGGAAGAGCTTTTGGACTCAGTCCAAAAGCATCCCTGTGAAATAATATTTATGGGCGATTTTAACCTCAACCTGCCGGATCAAAATTCTTCTTCAGGTATATATTTTTTGCCGGTGATACTCTCTTCAGGAATTCTACCTCCTGTTTGTATACCAACGCGAGTTACTGAGACGCATGCGTCTCTTATTTTTCGTCACTAGATGTCTTAGATAATTCGGTGCTGGTTAGTGATATATCTGATCGTTTTCCCGCTATTTCCCGATAAAAGAGTGATGATCAAGCGCAGCGTTTAGCATCACAATTTAATCTCCCATTTTTCCGTTTTGGTGATAGTTTGGTTTCTGAATCGGACTTTAACTGCTCTTTTGATTTCTTTTATGATTTAGTGAAAGAATGTTTCCTATAAGTTTGCCATCAGGGTCCAGCGCCCCATACTTTGAAAAGAATAGCTCCGCTGAGTCCATGGATGACTTTGGGTCTCCATAAAAGCTGGAAAACGAAAAAAGGATATTTGTATATCTAAATTATAGGAGTATATTTGATTGTCTGTGTCAGAAGGCTAAGTCTCAGTTATATCATAGAAAATTTTTTTTGAATGTGGAAAGGATGTTAGGAACACATCGTATTTAATTAATTTAGTTTTTAAAGTTACGCCCCCTCTGCCTTCAGTTCCAACAACGCTAATAATCGATGTTAAAACCGTCCAAGGAGAAGAAGATGTTCATCTAGAGCTTAATAGCTCTTAATTTGCTAATACAGGGAAGACATCTGCTTCCTCTGCAAGTTCTGCAACTTATCGTTGTGATTTGAGAGCCTATCTTGGACGCTCATGTTTAAAGTCAGTGGTCTTGAACTCTCTTTCTGAGTTTGAGGTAGCCCATACCGTGAATGCTCTAAAAGGACCATCGTCTTCAGGGCTAGACATATTTCTACTTGGATTATCTGTGCCATTCTGACAATTATTATTTCAAAATTGACTAAGCTTGTCAATCTGTCTCTCCCAATAGGGATTTTCCTTGGTTATCTCAAGCGAGCTAAAGTTATAGTACTGTATAAAGGTGGTTCTTATCCTGCTAATTATAGGCCAATTTCTCATTTATTTGTTTTCAGCAAAATTTTTGAGAAGGCAATGCTATCTAAGCTTCTTAGTTTTTTTGATGCAAAAGAATTTTTGCATGATTTGCAGATTGGATTCCGATTGAATCACTCTACAGACCATGCTCGCGCAGCTCTTTTGAATTTCATTCATTCGGCAATAGATTCTTGTCATATCCCGGCAGCTTTATTTTTGGATGTCTGCAAAGCATTTGATTCTTCGACTTATCGGATTCTTCTTTGGAAACTATTGCATATTGGTAAGATCAAATTCTTTCTCTTGGTTTGAATCGTATCCTTCCGGTAGGCTTATTTCAATAGATCCGCTTTTCCGGAGCCCTTCTGGAGTAGATTATCACGTCCCTCAAGGATGTGTTCTTGACCCCGTTTTATTTCTGATTATTCCGTTCATATTCCAATACTGCGTCTAATGAAGATTTTATCATTGCTTTTGCTGATGGCACCACTCTTGGGACCCTTGGTAAGACGGAATGACATCAATTCTAACCTTGCGGCAATATTCGAGAGAGTTATTTCACGGTTTCATATGAATTACTTGGCCTTGAATGTTGGCAAGTCACATTTTCTTATTTTTCCTCGAATTGGTATATCTTTACCTCAGCTTACACACCTTCACGTGTCACGAGGCTTCCTGTGTAGACCAGAAAACGGTGCAGGTTCTTGGTATCCTGCTTGATGAGAACCTTACATTTAGAAAACATATAGCCATGATTAGGGTTAAGGTCTCACGGAATTCGGGTATCATTCGAAAAGTCGGACACACACGTTTCCCGGAAAAGTCCGACACACATTTCCATTGGTGACTTTAAGAAATTTGAACACAGATGGTCGGCCCAGTGGCTCCCGTTCCTGTGACTCCCACCACAAGTGCATTTATTGGTGAATGATATGACTGTGAACTGAACTCTAATACTTTAACAAAAATCAGACCTATAGTAAGACCTATTGTCATTGATTTGGCTAATATAGCTACACCCGGAACATAATAAGACTCAGCAATCGAAATACCATACATTTATTAAATTGGCTGTGATAAAATTTGTATGTTTCTAAACGGGAAAGGCGAATTTCAAAGCTATTTGATATGTCATCATGAAAAATGTTTAAGACTTCTGACAGAAAATCCAAAGTCCGTTTGTTGGAGCCTCATGAATGGCATTTTCCCTATATGTTTTGTTTTAAAACAACATTCAGGTAAATTATTGTAAGCTAGAAGGCTGGAAATGTTGAATAGTCACAAGTAAAGCATGTTGTTTCAGGACACACACATAGGCGAGCTGGTCAGGTTTTTTTTCGTCCATTTGAAGATTGACATAGAATTCGCTCTAATATTTTGAAAAAAACCCACAGATTTCTGTAAAAAAATAACCCTCTCTTGCAGATTATTTCCCTACTATGACTTTACTTGAAAGACACCTTTTGCCTAGTATTTGCAATTATACATTAATTCAAGACTTTGCAATTCTGCAGCCACTCTTGGTGCATTATTAAATAAAAAAACAAGTTTTTTCAAGTGAAAATAAGGAACAACATTAAAACTTACAAAGGACATAAATTATTACGAATATGAGGGTTGTCACCCCCTCGTCAATACCTCGCTCTTTGCGCTAAAATTTGAATTTTGTACCAATTCTTTAAGAATGACCCTTGAATCACCAAGGTCGTTTAATTAGAATACGTAGCTCTTCTGAAGGCACTAAAAATACTTTAGCGTAAAAGAGCAAGGTATTGACGAAGGAGAAAAACCCCTCATATACGTGATGATTTCTGTTCGTTTTAAGTTTTAATGTTGCTTCTTACTTCCAGTTGAAAATATTTTTTTATATTTAATTTCTGGTCATTTTTTAAGTATTGCTGGGAAAACCCGCCTCCTCGTTATGGAAAATTATCTTCCCCCTTGAAAAATTCCTCCGTGGAAATATCTTCCCAGATAACGCCCTCCCCCCACCCCACCCCTCACCAGAAGAATTCCCCCGTCAAAACTTCTGTAAACTTCCTAATAACCAATACTATATGTAAACCATAGGCAAAGTTCATAACTAGCAGCCCTTCTCCCGGGGATTGTTGGGGATTAAGTTGTCCTCAGAGACATAGTTATTAGATTTTTCGACTATCTAAAAATTTTAACCCGGTGACTTATTGGAAAAATGAGTGTGGGAGGGGGCCTTTTTGCCGTTCAATTTTTTGATCACTGAAAACAGAAGCTAGAACTTTTAATTAACGTTTGGTTGAGCCCTCTCGCAACATTCTAGGACCACTGGGTCAGTACGATCACCCCTGGGAAAAAAAACAACAAATAAACATGCATCCGTGATCTTTCTTCGGCCCAAAAAAAAATAACAAAAAAACAACAGAATTCCACATTTTTGCAGATAGAAGCTTGAAACCTCTACAGCAGGATATGCTGAATCTAATGGTGTGATTTTCATTAAGATTTTATGACTTTTAGGGGGTGCTTCCCCCGTTTTTTGAAAATAAGGCAAATTTTCTTAGGCTCATAACTTTTGATAGGTATGACCGAACTTGATGAAGCTCATATATTGAAACTTGATGAATTTAAATTACCAATATGCATAATAGACCTCGGTACACAGTTTTCAAACTGAAGAAACATTTTAATCAAAAAAAGAGAAAAAACTCCAATGACTGATTTAAAAATGACAATTATTACTCAGATTTAACTTAGTTGCAATTTTTAATTATGATAGAAAATTTGAGAATTTTAAACAAGAGCCCAATGCCTCTTGGAAAGGATGATGCCATTGATCACAAAGAAGGTGCATATATATCCCTCAGCCTTAAAAAATAGACAGAAAAATGTGTGTAAAACTGCAGGATTTTTGCTTTCTCTGGATGTTATGGATACACAAAAGTAAAGATGGAAAAGTAGACTATCATGCATATAGACAATAGTATAATAATAGATAACGATAAACACGAGAGAAGTATAAAAGACAGAGAATAGAAAAATGTAAAATTAGTTTAAGTTTTCTTATGATTCCCAGCCCTATTCAAACCTTGATTCTCATTATATATGCTTCAATGTTAGACTTTCATCCAGAAAAAGTCAAAGGAATCACGCATATCGGTCAAATTGGCGGCATTTAGGACCCATTAAAGTAGGAAGCTCCATTACTGTAGGACAACTCTTACCTATACGTGAAAAACCCAGTAATTCATTAAAAACTAAGTTTTTATTAACAACACTTTTCCAAATAATATTCAAGAGTGATGTTAAAAATATTTTAAGCATAAGTAGAAATGTTGCTTTTCGCAGTCCTAAACTATAATGTTTAAGGTGTTACTTCTGCTTTACTGAAAACGTGTTGCACTTAAGGTTGTAGCTGCTAGTTTTTTGATTCACCAAGAAATTAAGCAAATGTATTTTCTGATTTTTTATATCGAGAATATTTAGTTTTCAGAAAGGCACACGAAATGACTTGGACTTTGCTTGTAGGGCGCTGAGAGGGAAGAAGTGGAAGACCCATGATCGTTCAGGATAATTTTTGGCTGTTTTAATTTTTCAGCTTTTTTTACTTGTTTTTGAAAAAACTTGCTTTTCTTTGCAATTTAATCTAGAAAAAAATCTGCGTATACCTATAGGTTCCTTCATCTCTTTCAGTAAAGTCCCTTATGAATAACGATGAACCTTTTGTATATTGTCTAATTTCAATTCTGCCGTAGTGATCATAATTTGAAGGTATTATATCTTCTTCAAATAGGCCATGGCCATCCATTTTTTGCCATGACACAGTCTGAAAAAAAATTGAAATTTTTAATGCGAAATTAAATGAAAACCTTTATGGGAGACTGAATTTGTGTGAGATATACAAAAAAGTAAATAAAAGCAGTACACATTCTACCATTCTCTAAAGATGGTCTGTTAATCCAAAATTTCATATTCGGAGTTTTAAAAAGAATTCCAAGCATTTTTATCATGTCTAAAGTTTCTATCAATAATGACTTACTTGATTTTTGTTTTTAAGTAATTAATAAAAACACAATGTTTTCTGAAACGAAAGATACTTCAAAACTATTGAATTTTCAAGACACCTGTCTTTTCAAAATTATTTTACATCCTATTTACAACAGAAAGTTTACCTTTCGGAGCACATATACCTATCTCCATTTGTATCAAATGGCATTCCTAACCACATTAGAGACATTAGAGATAAATACTTTTTAGAAGCTTCTAGCAGATGAAAAGCCATTTTTAATCCCTTGAAAGAATAACTTCAGTTCAGAAAGCTATTATCCCGATTGCCAATAAGTAAGTGCTTCCACTTCCACACGGAATAACTTCTGTTTGCTTTAAGTTTGCTTTGCTCCTACTTATTGGCTCCTACTATTGCTTTGCTCCTTACTTTCAGTTGGGTTTTTCTTTAAATTTAATTCCTGAACGTTTTTCAAATCATTTGTGCATCAAATCAAGACCTGACATGGGTTACCGGCTTACAAACCCCGGTTTCTTGCTGTTGAAGACTATGTATTAAAATTTATAAATTGATTGGCAACCTTCCGCTTTTTCATTTCTTCTGCTTAAGAATTAAAATGTTAAATCATAATGAAAATTTTAGACACAATTTGGTGGGAGCATTTTTAAAGATGGGAGCTTGAAACCTCGACAGTTTGGGTTCTCTGATACGCCCAATCTGATGGCGCGATTCTCATGAAGATTCATTGGCTTTTTGGGGGTGTTTCTCCCCTTTTCAAAAATCAGGTAAAATTTCCCCAGGCTCTTAGCCTTTGAAGAGAAACATTAAATCTAACATATTTGGAATCATCATAAAAAACCAATTCTTTTGATGTATCTGTTGTTATCAACAATTTTCTTTTGTTTTAAATTTTGTTTACTATTGTGTCGAGCCCCTTCATACTTACAGCGTGTTGCCACAATATGTTTGAAAATACTTCTTACCAAATCATGAGTCTGGGATGCTGGGCAAGTAGGAACTTACTAGTTCCTGCGAAGATCGAGCGAATTAGTTTTAATCTGCTTATGAAAAAAGATATAAATATTTTCAAGACCAAACTGTCATTTCGTGATATACAAATAGTTTAATAACCCTTTTATTATGGATAAACCCTTTTATTATGCAGCTATAGCCTAGTAAACAACACAGCACTCGTACGGGATTCTGATTATTGGATAATTTTCTGGTCTTGGTTTGTTTTGTTGGGCGTTTTCGGGCTGAAAAACCTCTTCCTAGCTGATTTATCTACTATGGGCTGCCTCCCCGTAGTAGCATAATATTTGCAGGCATGAATATATAATGAGTCGGAGGTAATAGGCTTGGGACTGTCTGTGCAGGATTTCGACTCTTGTTGATAGAAGAGCATCGCCAAGTGCTGAAAACCATGTTGTGACCAAGATGGGCCCAGGATTGCACAAAGCCTCCAACTTACTGGAGGTCCCTGGGACTTCTTGCTGTCCGGTTCTAAGCCGGCTTAAGCGCTTCGGTGTAGAGTTGAGAAGATATGCTGGTCCCCATCCTGCACTGGTATCCGGGATCACTGCTTTTCTTGAGGCCAAAATAATTTTAAAGATTTAAGGAACATGAAAATTGGAACTTAGAATGTTACGACGTTAAAAAATGACTATCGCATCGACATTTTGACTGACGAATTCAGACGGTTTGAACTGGATTTATTAGGAGTTTCAGAAACTCATATCCCTGGGGTAGGAAGCATGAAGTTAGGTGACATAAAATTTGTTTACTCAGGCAGGAAGGATGGGGTGCATAGACAGGGAGTAGGGCTCATGATGAATAAGGAAGCTGCTAAGTCTTGTTTAGGCTGAGAAGGTATTAATAATAGAACACTAATTGCTCATTTTATGACTAAAAAGTTTAGGATATCAGTTATAGTAGTATATGCCCCCATTGAACCAATTGATGGAGATACTGGTGACTAAGATGAATTTTACTTACAGTTACAGGAGCAAATAGACACGGTGCCAGGTAGAAATATGGTGTTTTTGCTAGGAGATTTTAATGCCCAGGTTGGTAGAAATAGGGATAGATGGTATCCTAGCCTAGGTAAATTTGGTATAGGAAAAGAAAACAGTAATGGCTATAGTCTTTTGCAATTTTGTAGGTATTACAACCTAGTTATAACCAATACGGTGTTTGGTCACAAAATGGCCCATAAGTTGACATGGTATTCACGTGATGGTAAGACAGCAAACCTTATTGATTATATTACTGTAAACAGAAGACTAGCAGGTTCAATACAAGATACTAGGGTGTATAAGAGTGCCGTTATTGATGTTAAAAGTAAAGATCACCATCTAGTAGTGTCTAAGGTTAATTTAAAGCTGAAATTGCGGAAGGGTAACTCCCTCCCGGAAAGTTATGATGTTGGTAGACTTCAGGATGAAAATTTGAGAAAAAAAATTCCAGGAACAGTTGAGTACTAAACTTGAGGGTTTAAAATTTGACAACGTGGAAGATGGATGGAATAATTTCAGAAAAACAATTTGTGAAGTTGTTGATGGTGTCCTAGGGAAGAGTGCTAAGACTGCAACTAGGAATATTAGTGAAAAAGCTTTAGGTTTAATAGAGAGTAGAAGGGGTTTGTATAAGAATTATCTAGGTGATAGGTCGTATGAAAACAAAAGGAAAATAAAGAAAGTGGAGAAAGCATTAAAATATGAACTAAGGAGATGTGAAGTGGAGGCGATGGATAAAATTGTTGAGGATCTGGAAGATGCGGCTAGACGGCATAATAGTAAAATATTATACTGGCATGTTAATAAATTGAAAGGGAGTAGCCAATCCGGACTAGTCCCAGTTAAATATAGAAATGGGGCCACAATTAGTGATAAGGAAAAAGTTAGAGAAAGATGGGTGGAACATTTTGAGAATGTGCTAAACCGAGATACAGTTGCAGGAAAAGATATAGATGAAAATGAAAAAGTTTGTGATACCTTGGATGTGAAGGAAGATTTGTTTAGTGAGGAAGAATTAGCGACAGTACTAAAAGGATTAAAAAATAATAAGACCCCTGGTGTTGATAGTATGATTAATGAGTTTCTTAAATATGGTGGCTCTGAGGTTAGGAATAAGCTACTGAAGAATATGAACATGATTTTTGAAAAAGGGGAAGTACCCAATGATTTTAGGAAAACCTTAATTAAACCTCTGTACAAGAAAGGTGACAAGAGTGAGTGTCGTAATTATCGAGGCATTAGTCTGGTCTCTGTAGGTAGCAAATTACTGAGTAATATGATACTTTTTAGACTGAGACATGCTGTAGACAAAGTTTTAAGGGAAGAACAATGCGGTTTTAGAAAAGGTACCGGATGTGTCGACCATGTTTTCACTCTTAGGTTAATAATTGAAAAGTCCCTTCGTTGTCAAACACCTTTGGTCCTTAGTTTTATCGATTATGAGCAAGCTTTCGATTATGTTGATAGAACAGCGTTAACAAAGGTCTTATTTGCGCTATGTACGAGAATAATACTGCTGTGGTTAAGGTAGGAAATTAGGTTAGCAACTGGTTTTGTATTAAATCAGGAGTTAGGCAGGGTTGTGTTCTATCCCCCTTTATATGGATCATTTTGATGGACTTCGTCTTAAGGAGCACAGGAAAGGCAATTGGAGACCATGGAATCAAATGGGGAGGAAGAACGCTCCTGGACTTAGATTATGCTGATGATTTAAGCATATTAGATGAAAGTGTGAGCAAAATGAATGAATTTTTAGAGATTTTACGAGTTCAGGGTGCTAAAATAGGCTTGAAAATCCATGTTAAGAAGACTAAGTCACTAAGGCTAGGAATAAGTTAAGATGAACAGGTGACATTAGGTAACGAAAAGATTGATTAGGTTGGGAGCTTCAGTTACCTTGGTAGTATTATTAGTAAAGATGGTGGGAGCAGTGAAGATGTTAAAAGTAGAATAGCTAAAGCTCAGGGTGTTTTTCCACAGTTAAAAAAGGTTTGGAAGAATAGAAAGATAAGTCTACATACCAAGATTAGAATATTGGAAGCTACAGTGATGACAGTGGTCAAATATGGCTCTGAAGCATGAGCACTCCGAAAAGCAGATGAAAATATGGTTGACCTCAATGTTCTTCTGTCTAAACTATCTTTACTTGGAGTGCATGGAGTCCCACTAGAATGGTTTAGGTCCTACCTCTCAGAAAGATCTCAGTATGTTTTGGTTAACCGTACTTCTTCCTCTACTTTGCCTGTATTGAAAGGTGTCCCACAAGGCTCTGTGCTTGGTCCAATTTTGTTTCTAATCTACATTAATGATCTTGTTGATGGTCTTCATCTCCATGTTCACCCTGTTCTTTTTGCTGATGACAGTAACTTTTTCATTGCTGCGGTGGACCTGATATCTGCCACTTCTATAGCTCAAGGTCTTCTTGGTAAAGTAAAGGATTAGTGCTGGTCGAATGGTATGGCTCTTAACAGCCGAAAGAGTGTCATTGTCAACTTTAGGACCCCTTACCGTATGCGAGACGTACAGGAGCCAATCACCCTGACTTCTGGGAATGATATTATACCACAAGCTACTATGGTGAAATTTCTTGTTGTGTATCTTGACTGTTTTCTTTCTTTTAAACCGCATATAACTCACACCCGTTCCTTAATCCTCCGTCAGTCTTCAGTGTTGCACCGGATTAACTCATTTCTTCCTCCTGATATTATGGTTTCTCTTTATTATGCTTTTATTTATCCTTTCCTTTCTTATTGCTGCTCTGTCTGGGGCAATACTAATAAATCTCTTCTCTGCTCACTTCAAAGAGCCCCAAATAGGGCAGTGAAGGCTACTTTTCTTCTCCCTCGGCTTTACCCTTCTTCTGATCTTTATAATGATACTAGAATAGCTCCGCTGGATCATATTATAGGTAAAAGTACTCTTTATTTAGCACATTCTGCTTTTCTAGGTACTCTCCCACCGACCCTACAGCAGTTTTTCTCACGGACAGGCTCAGGTAGGTACTTTTCTTCTTTACGTAATTCTTCTCGACGATTTATTTTACCAAAGCGATCCTCTACAGCAGCTCAGAGGTGTCCTGTATATCAGTCAATTCTATTATGGAACTCCATCCCTTCGGATGTTCCTCTTTTTCTTTCTGCAAAGGCATCATTTCGTCAGGTCTTTCCAGTTCAATAATTTTTGTCTCTCTTTTTAATTCTATCCCAACTTGTATGTTACTTCTCTTCTTTTAAAATCATTTTCATCTATATGTTAAATCTCCTTCTAAATCTTCTATCTGTTAAATGTCCTTGTCTTATTCCAGTGTTTTTGTTTTTGTTTTTTTGTATATATTATATAAAAGTGTTTTATTATTGTTCTCTGTGGTCCATTACAAGCAAAGCTTCTTGGGCCTAGTAACCGCTTTACTTTTGTAATAGTTTTTCTTTTAGTATTAATAAATTGATTGATTGATGTTTCACCTATATTCAACAAAGCTTCCTCAGCGTGGAGAAAGAAGGAACTTAAAACATGACTATATAAGAAAGAAAAGTAAAAACCTGAAATCAAAGGAGAGTAAAAGGAAAATGATAAAACAAAATACCCACAATAGTTAGGAACTCCATGATATAAAACTAAAGAAGTAGATGGTTCCTTTCTATAAGCTGATGGAGCCTTTTTTGGATAGGCGAATATTCTTGAAATCGTTTTTCATTTTCTTCCTACTAGTCATATAATCGATACGCTTTTAAGATGTACTTTGAAAATAAAACTAAAATCTTTAGCTTCGTTTACTTACGGAAACAATATCCATACCCTTAGGAAATTCGCAGACTAGTTCAGTGTCTCTACCATTATTTTTAAAATAACCATCACCAATTCTGATACGTGTTTCCCCAGAATTTTGAGTCTTTGGAGAGTAAATAAAATATGTTGGCTCCTCTAAATATTCTTCATCATCTATTGCTACTTTAGTAATTGGTCTTCTTGCTTCCTTGCGCCTGGTTGAAAAAGAACTTTCATGATCAATGAGTCCTTTGAAAGGCCCGTGAATAAACTGATCAGCGTAAATCCTCTTTTCAACTTTTCTTCCATATTCATCGATGTAGAAAAGGCCCCTTGTATCTATTTGATAAATTCCGCTTGGATATCGATCCTTATGGTCTTTCAACGTTGCTTTAATCGAAGTTGGGATACTTGTGTCACCAGGCCTTACCAACGCACCTAGAAACGAAAATGTTAACGGTCTTAGATTGTACTTAACTCAACCTCTGTAAATAGAAAAAACTTGCATAAAAATGTGTACATGCAAATAGGTAGTTCAAGAGAAATTAGCCATAAAATTGGTATTATGAATGATCATTTGGTTTAGAAAAGATAAAGTTAGAAAACGAAGTCTTTGAAAAGTACTGGCCGCTTCCAAAGGACAGTTAGAGCTGTGATGAGTACCGTGAAAATACATTTTTACATTTACTCCCACCATTACCATGTCTAATGTTAGTTACATTTTCAGTACATTGTCTAATTTTGATTGGGGTATATCAAATCAAGCCGCTTAGAGGAAAAAGATGTTTCAGTTTACTAATTTTCATAATTACGGAATAAGTTAGTGATATGAATAAAGTAAATCATATAATATGTGTGCCAGTAGGGATCGTCCTTTAGATTTAAAATGGCACATAGCCGCTACTCCTCTCTTCCTTTAATGACTAAAAAGTTTAACGGCGACTCCCTCAGGGCAAGACGCAAATGTCTTTTACATAATAGAGAATGTTTACTTTGCTTGTTTCCTCATAGGAAATGTTTTCAAAGAGACGCAGGTATATGTTGTGTAATTGCGAGTTAAGTGTGACGTAATTGCCCTTGACTTGCTAGATTTGCTTTAGTATTATTTCTGCACTGGAAGCATAAATATCTACATCCATTTTTAAAAAGCGAAGACGAAATATTCCAAGAGGGCATGTCTACAGGTTAGTGTAGTAGTCATATTGAATGCCGATAAAGAGAAATATTTGAACTATGAAGCAAGTGCTAGTGGTAACACTATTGGATACGTATGCATGCATTGTCATGACAGTAAGGAGTTAAATTTCTTTGTAGTACCGAGAAACTTCAGGTGTTATGGAGGTGGATATACGAGAGTAGCATCGCCAGAGATGATACTGCTCAAAGAGAATTCGAACCTATGATTTCTTCTTACTACTGGTAACGCGTTAATACTTGATATATCTTATTACCATCCTCACACTATTACCATCCGACGAAAGGTAAAAGGAAGACAGGTCCACCCTCACAACATTGTTATGCAAAATATCTTGTCTATGTGCTTAAACTACAATATATGTAAAAAATAATGTGGTAATAGAGAGCAAAATCATAAGTAAAATAAAATAGACACTAGCGGACACTGTCAGCAAGGAAATTGAAGATGAATTGATGAAAAACAAGCCCCTTGCAAACGTTACTAGCACCAATGATAGTTTACCCACGGATGCATTCATTAAACGGCGCGTCAATCTATAAAAAAGGAGAAATTTTGCTACTAGCGAGATGCATTATTAGTCTATAATCAGTAGTGAGAGTGTCAGGATTTTACATGACCGAATTTCAGAAGCAAAAAATACGGCATCTAGTAAATTTGGAAAAATGTTTGATTCTAGATGAAGCATTCTAGAGTTATCTCTTCAAAGGAAAGGTTCTGAAAAAATGCTTAATTATATAATGAGAAATGAGTCTCCGTCCTTCGGCAGTTGTAAGAAACTTTTATGTCGTGGCCCAGATGTATTTACTCAATTTATGATTCTATTTATTGAAACACAAAACAATGGTATTGTAGTTTTGCTTTTAACTACTACCTAGACGGTCATTTTACAATGCAACAAGAAATAATTTTAAAACGTTTTGTGATGGCATTACTCCTGCTAGAAGACATTCATTTTCCCCAGTCAGTTTCTTCTTGGAAGTGAGACAATCAAAATTGAAAAATGTTCTATACATACCCACTGTTTTTGTATACATTAATCATTTGGTCATCCTGTGAGAATTTTACAATTTTTGATGAGTATGATAAAAAGTGTAGATTATGTAATCTTTGTAAATTGAATAAGGGATGTGCAGTGCAAATTACAGATTGTAATACTGGTCTTGAATTTGTTTGTTGCTCTCACTCTAGAGGTATCCTATGCTCCAATTGTCACTATTTTAAATCCGTCAAATAGGAAAATACGTACCCTGGCATGATTGCAAAAAGCCCTAAACCTGATTACAGTTTATTTTTAACAGACTGGTATCGTCGTGGTTTTAAATTTCTTTTTGATGAAGAACCTGGTCTACTCTTCGATTGCTGAAATAATAAGAGAGTCTAGTTTTTCGCTGTGAAGATACTGGCTACTATGATTATAAACTTACTGACTTTTATTTGGTTCTTACAGAAAGTGATTCTTCATATTTTGGTTTGTGAGATTTTGGTGTGCAAAATTGCTTCAAAATAAGCAAATTGAAACACGTGAATTTTATAATATGAATCAGAACAGTATTATTGACTTTACAAAGAGATGACAAAATGAAGTTGCATTATATTGTTGAAAATGTGATCCTGACTTTGCATGCCAAGATGAATACAAGTTGAATCTCGACGAACACCCGCCACTTATCATTACAGCTGGTTACCTATGAGTGGAAAAAGGAATCTAAAGGACAGAGAGTTTTTGTAAATACAAGTTTTAATAATGAGCAGGTTCATAAAGAATTTTAAAGCTTTTCACTCCTAGGCCACTGAGATTTATATTATACAAGTAGGAAAGGGTATTTTCTACTAGAAAGTAGTTAAATCGAAGATTATCAACATAAATGCTAAGAAGTTCACCGTAATTATATCTGTGACATAAAAAAAAGAATGTAATACTTCACGAAAACCACAAAATTTGGTTGATAAATCCTGTATTCGCTTCTGATAGTAAATAATAGATTTTCCAATTTGTTCAATACTTTTTTATATGAGATATGTAGAATGTATACGATAGGCCTAGAGGATTAAAAATGCAATATTATTCGCCGTTTGAAAGATGCATAGCCAATGCCCCGTATTTACAGTTGATGGACTATTGTTAAGAATGATAAGGGTAAACACTCTGAATATGGTTAAGGAAATCCATAGGTATGTAATGGGATTTGTATTTGGGATCCAAACTAAATACATTGATTATTTGATTTGTATTCATGGTGTCATGTCTATTAGAACACTACCATCAGGGGTAGTTTCCCAACAGCTTTCAAATTGATTTAGTGAAATTGATACAATTTTCTCCTCCAATGGTTCAGCAAAGTTACACTCTAAACGTACAAAGCCCATTCGGACAATATTTATATCTTGAGTAATCTGAAATCTCGTACAATGATTCCATTAGTTTTTGAAAAAATTTCTTTACTTAAAACATTTTCAAATAATTGTAAATCTCGATATAGGGATTGCATTGATAATTCATATAAGGTCCTTTGGGATTTATCAAAAGATAAATTGATGAATTCCATTTACTTTAAATACAAGAGATGAAAGTCCAAACATTTCAAAATTATGTAGAGAATTTGTCCAGGATCCAACGGTACTGGCACTTTTAACAAAAGCCAAAGCAGGTTTTGGAGGCATTTCACCATTGATAAATGACGAATCTGTGTAGGTACGTATACCCTTAGTAATAAGTCGTTGATTCATGATCTTGTGAGGAAGAAGTAATTTGATATTATTTCCGCTAGCTCTTAGTTTCTCAATTGCCAAAGCAATAGAACTCACAACCTGTTGTTTTCGTACATGAAGTATTACCGAGTTGAGAGAGACTGTTACACCAGGTGTAGTGCCAACTACTTTTCGCAAAATGAAATTGAACGATCCAAGTTTTAGCTTTATATCAATCTTAACATTGGGAGGCAACCTTTGACACATATTAAATATCTGATGATTTGTTTTCCCAACCAAGTTTAAATCTTTAGTTCTATCTTTAAGTAAATTGGTTGTGTCAATGCTTGTTTTATATTCATATCCAATAGCCATACCTATCAAACTCTTATAGGATATTGGAGCCATCAACATTAATTGTATATAGCTCACATCATTTGAAAGATTGCTGCTTGTCCTCAAAAATGTTCCATTTAAGTGGACACTGATTTGTCTAACAAATTGTATTGTACACAGTTTTTATAAAAATATTCCCTCGGCTGTACTTGGTTTTTATTGTTAGTTTTTTGCCAATAATATTCAAGTATATAAATGTGTAAATCGAACCTATGAATTAATTTCCACTGGAATAAATTTGAAAAGGTTCGTTTTCAGAGAACTGTTGTTGAGGATGTAATTGTTCATAGTAAACGTGTTTGATACTGACATCGACATTAACTGCATTGGAAAGACTTAGAAATGAGTTGACTGAAGGGTGAGATTCCTATGTGGCAAATATGCCACTTCTTGCAAAATAAATCCTTTTTCGATTTGACAATTTTTACTTTTGGTTTCTTTTTCTTCTTTGTCAGAGTAATGTTTTACGCCTCTGGCCTGAGTTGAGACTGATGTCATGATTTCAATCCATCGCCGAGGGGTCACGCACCAGACCTAAGATTTTATAAGAAAATTTCTTCAAAATCCTTCCAAGATCTCCTATAGTGTGGTGAACAGGACATAAAAACCGTGGCAGCCGGTACAATATATTTCTAGCTATGGCTAGAGAAAAAAAACAACTTAGCAAGCCATTTGCCATGACCGTAACCGGATATTGACGAACGATTCTATTAGCCATCTCACTGTATGAATCGAAATCGATATGTATTCACAACCAAACTTTTTTTATCTCTAAAGAATCGCCCGATTCACTAATGTGTCCGTGAGTGGTTTTTCGTTCAAGTACATGTAAGAGGGGGACATTGCTCCTGCCAGCTCTCGATGCTTCAAGGAATGAAGCGTAAAGAAATATACAATTTGTCCGATGAGAAGCCGGGAGGAAAGTTGGAGAAAATGACAAGATCCAGTCTGGTTCTTCCAATGCTTCGACCCTTGATTATATCTTTTTAAAATCAAAAAAACATCTCATATTATCGTTGAGAATAACATTCTCATTGTCAATGGGAGAACTAGTGTGGATCTTGCCCTGTTCTATTGAATAGTTGAAGTGGAGTGCACCATTCTTACGAACGGAGATTATCTATTGATAGCAGGACATAAATCATTCATACTACCATATTCCATGTAGGGTAATGTGATGAAGGAATATTGATCCGATTTAATTGATTCTATCAATTCCTGACTATCGAGTCACTATTCAAAAGGTCTCACTTTTATATCATGTGTACAAGCCTTCCTCAAGATATCAAGTATTTTTAACAATACAATCAACAAGAACAAGTTCATACCTTCCCTCAAACTTGATGGCGGGAGAGAGTTTTGTAAAAAAATCACTTGTTTTATTCAAACCATTGTAGAGTGAACCAAGGACATTGGGCATGAATATCACATAAAAATCATTAGGCATTGTGAACGTCTTCATCGCCCACCCAAGAATCAAAATCAGAGTTGTATCCTAGCCAACGAATAAGCAACTTTCTCTTACCCTTGCAAGTTACACTCTTTAATATCTCTCCAATTTGATACATTCCAGTGGTTCAACTTTTTGTAATTCATACTCAGAAGAACCTCAAGAGTCTCATTATCTTTCATATCACGTAGATGTTACGTTACAGATTTAGTTCCTAAGACTTCTGGCACTTTAAAAGTTCAGTGGACCAAAAGTAATTCCCCTTTTCAAAAACTTTACTGGTTCAACTGATTCGAACAGTATCACCAACACTGAATTTCTTCTTCACAACCTTTTCATTGGAATATTGTTTTAAAAAATATCGAGCATATTGTAACTGTGATGAAATTCCATAGGACTATGATTTGACAGAAATCGACGAGGACGTTGATAATAGATCTACATGATTTTATCTAAATCTTAAATAAAAGCAGCATTATTTTTCAATGTAAAATATATCTAGATTAAAAGTCGAATTGTTCTTATCAATCGTTCGACCAATGCCACCTTTATAGGCTATGAGTATGATAGAGTATTGTATGGAATTTCAATAAAACCTTTTTTCTTATCAATCGTTTCGGCCAACGCCACCTTTATAGGGCTATGATTATGATAGAGTATTGTATTACATTTCAATGAAACCTTTTTTCATGTGGATTAACAAATTTACTTCCCCGATGTATTTGAATTTGTCTATATAAATCTTGTTCAACGATAGATTCAAGAGCTCTAGCAACTTCTTCACCTCTCTGTGGACGCAATAGAACAGCATATACATGGCGACTAAAAACACTGATTGCAAGTAAAATATACTTTTACGGGGTTAATCTAACGTCTTTGAATCTCATGTAGAGTCAATAGATCTGCTTGTAATATACGCAACGTGAGAAGGCTTTAATTTTCGATTATGATTATGGCAAACTTATGATTTCAATGAAGCGTGTAGCTGGGTTCATTCTGTAAATAATGTGTTCTTTTCGACTCAATCTTGAGCCATTTTTATCGTAAGCGCAGTGTGAAGCGTCTGCTACTCCTTTGCATACTAAATTTGGTGGAAAGACACTTTCGTTTATTACCTTTGAAATCATCACCCCCATCTGGCGTGCTTTCCGAAAACTATATATATTTTGATATTTCTAAATATTTTCTTAATCGATTTAAAATTTGTTTACTCCCAATAAAACTTCTTGGAAAATTTGACGATTTAAAAATGTATATAAATGACTATGAAATGATTCAAGTCTATTACGAAATGTAATCAAATCTGATACTAAATCAAATAAATAGTAACTTTCGCCATGAATTAAAATTCATTTTTTGTCATCAATTTGAACATTTTCATTTTCAGCAAGATAGGTTAAGAGTCTTTTACTTTGCTCACGATACGAATAAGGCATTAGGTCTAGAACACTTGATGAAAGTTTAGATAAGTCTTCTTCTTTTTTCGGCACTTTCAAATTTCCAGAACTTTCAGAAGTTGGTGGCTAATCAATCACAATAAATTTGAGTGGTGTTTCACAATAGAGTCTTTGTCTGTTGACACATCAAAGGGTATATTAAAGCAAAAATAATTTTCATCGTCGGCATATGTCTCATTGTTAATACATTTATCAAGAGTATCTTCAAAATATTCTTTTGGTGGAAGATTGTGTTTTATTGGATTCAATTTTTAGGGTTTTGCCATGTAGAGAATAGTGTTCACAAGCAGGATTATTGGTAGTAACTATTAAACGAAACTACCACCCGTTTGAACAAGTCATTTTCTTTTAAAATCTTTTTCTTTTTTTTTGAAAGCTAGGGTAGTACAAGTGAATGATCTTCCTTTTTCTTTTGTCTAACACCTTCTGGCAGTTGAACATTGCCTCCAGTTAAATTTAAACAAAGGTCAGAAAGGAGATTAATGAATTCAACGTCAATACCATTTTAGAGTATAGCCATCCCAAGCCGCGGTTTTGAATTACCAAGAAGGGAAAATAAGTGTCTCTTTTCATGTAGTTTCTTTGATGTCATGATGATGACTAATGAATTTTTTTTACTGTTCATGGGTAGATATACGGTAATTTCATTATCAAAAATATCCGTGACTACACGTAAATCCTGGGATTTGCTATGATTAAGATCTGATAGAATGCATCCATAAAGTTTATTCGCAGTTTGATTGTTTGCCAATAGTAAAATTTTCGGTTTACAGGGATATGTTTGCTTGTTTAAAGTTACATAAGAGCTTCAATCACTAACAACTTTATATGATATAGTAAGTACAATTCAGAGCAAGTGTTCGCATACATTTACTCTGATGAAAGCGATTATGGAGAACAACGGTTACGGATTTTTTTCAAGACGAGACCGAGCCATAAATAATTTTAACTACTCCTGAGACTATTCTTCAATGGATTCGGCTAAATCATCAATAATAAACCACAAGTTTCATTCAATAATATTAATCACCTCAAGTCCCCGTATGAATTTTGCGTCAGGTGCAATAGTCGTTATTTTATTCATAGGATTCTTGCCACACACTATAGCAATAGCAGATATTTTTAGGATTTATTTCCGCTAGCTCTTAGTTTCTCAATTGCCAAAAAATAAATTATTTTCGTTAAAACTGTTGTTTTGCCAGACATTGAAGGTCCGCAAAGAAATGATTTGCATATAATTTTCAATTGATACATGCTTCTCCAACGTCTAAAAACTAGCCGAGATATTCTAGAAAATTATGATTCATATTCTTGGAATGATGCCAAAAAAGATATTACCAACTCCAATAGTAAATCGGAGTATGGGCTGCTACAGTAGCTGTGTCTAGAAGGACTAGATATGAGGGCCGTTACATGATGTATTAAATTGTTGCACTGAAAAAATGAATACTTTTGAAATAGCAGATGATGTATCATTCAAGAAAATCTCGAAAGCCTATTATGAAGTTCTCGGCGTTCCAAAATAATTCTAAGTGCCAAAAAGTTCCAAGTCGAAAAATAACACTAATTCTAAGTCCCAAAAAGCCAGCATAAAAAATGTTGTTGACTCATTTTTTATCTCAAAAGGAGATAGATTTTATCTCACAGATGTGAGGTATTTCACAGGATGTATTGTGTTGTTTCACTGACAACATGAAAGATTACGCAATACCAGATAAGGTATAATTCATGAAATGCTCGGAAACATGCCAAAATATTCTCGGTGAAATTATCGCGATGAAATTACCGAAAAAGTGCCATAAAATTCTGGAAAATCAGAATTATTACGCACTAATTCGAAGTCCCCAAAAAGTTATGCGTGGAAAAAATTATAATAATTGTAAGTCTAAAAACCCGTAAATTTCATAAAATCAATGGAAAACTTCTTCAAGCTAAAAAACTGTTGTTGAATCGGTTATTATCTCGAAAACCAAGGTATGAGGGCTGTCACAGGATGTATTGTATTGTTTCATTGACAACATGAATGATTTTGCAATAAAAGATAACGTATCATTCTTGAAACAATAAAAAATGCCAAGAACTTCTAGAAAACCAGAACATTTTTTCAATAATTTAAAATCCCCGAAAAATTCTATGTAAAAAATAATAAATATTGTAAGTAAAAAACCCATCAATTTCATAAAATCAATAGAAAACCGCATAAAAGCTAATAAAAATGTTGTTGACTCAGTTACTATCTAAAAGAACCAGGTGTGAGGGCTGTCACCGGATGTATTGTATTGTTTCCCGGCAGCATGAATGATTACGCAATACAAGATAAAGCATCATTCTTGAATTTCTCGAAAAAATGAAAATATCGAAAACCAGAATGATTACGCAATAATTTCAAGTTCCCCAAAAATTCTATGTCCTACTTTCCTATGTTCTACTATGTTCTACTTTCTATGTTCCTATGTTCTACTTTCCTCCCATTTCTTTGTTCCGCGAAATAGATCATAATCAACTTTTAATTGGATCATAGTGATTTCATTGTGAATAGTGATTTCATTGTGATTTTCTTAGATTTCATTGTGAAATTATAGTCTTGTTTTATTCCCAATGGGTCTTGGACCTCTTTGCCCACCCTGAGCTCTTTTCTGTTCTTGCCATTTTTTTAAAAAATTTGTTTTCCACTACTGCACACTGAATCTGCCAATTTTGTCTCTTTTTATCATTTCTCTTTTCATCTCTACCTTTCTCGAATTTTTCAATCACACACATTAAATCATCATTAAATCTAAATTGGACTTCGGTGTCTTCTATCTTTGACTGTATTTGCTTATTATAATTCATTTTAAGATTTCTTTTCTCTTTTTTAGTTTTCTTTTCACTTGTATCAATTGTCATCAAATTGGAACTGGGTCCCGACATTTGGTTTTTCATACTGCACCAAAATTTTTTGAACATTATGAGGAAACGCGCGTATACTAAATTTTTCTCATTTTCTAGGACACGGTGAGCGTTTCACCTTGTTATGTACTTGTTGGTGTCTCATTTTCTGTAAGTGTTCAGAAGTTTTGAACATTTTCCCGAAAAATCATATTCGCGCGTCTTATTTTCAATATTATATGGCTAAGCCCCTTCCACATCCCATTGTTCCGGAATATCAATATTTCAAACTGGAGTATCAAGTATTTCATTTTTTTGAGAGGGTGGCTTAGCCTCCAATTTTGTTTTATGAGCCGGTATGCCTCCCCGCATAGTCAACGAAGTAGCATGTTCTTCCGTAAATGTGCGCTGAAGTTTTCTGTTTTCTTAAAATTTTGCCGAACAATCAATTTTGCGCGTTTTATTTTCAATATTATATGGACTATTTTATTATACTTTTCGTATTGAAATATCTCAGAGTCCGCAAGTTCCTTTCTTATTTCAGTCCACCTATTCATGAATTCCGCCATTTCTTCGCCTGTATTTGGGTTCTTCTCTTTTAAGTACATTCTCATATTTGGATAGGTATTTTCTTAATATTGTTCCATGTCTGTTTTTTGTATCATTTCCGACATCTTGTCTTTTATCTCCTCTGGGTCTTCTAACATTCTTTAATTTTCTAGCTCCAGTCATTTTAAACATAATCTTTCAATTTGTACCCGTATCCCTTGTAAGTTACGTTCTCGCTTTCTTTCACTTCTAAACCTTCTTTGAAAGTGTTCGGGGGAGAGTTGAAACTTTTTAAAATGGCATGTTTTAATCTTTCAAAATCTCACGAGTAGCGCATCGGTAATGCCTTAAAAGCATTTGTTCACGGTTTACCCTGATCCAGGGTATGGTAATGTGATCGAAGGATCAAACAGGCCAAACTGTAGACCAAGGGTGCACCCGACCTGGGTACCACTAATATCTCTATCTATCATGTTAAAGGGTAAACGGGCTCCCTTGTCGATATACCACTGATTGTATTTCTCGTGAACTCTTTTCGTGCCCGGCCTGGGTTCCTGGAAAAATAATCTCACACAGCCGTAGAAAATAGCTTACTTGTATTCTTCCAAAGTTACTTGACAAAACACACATATATGTCAACTCTGAAAATAAAAACAATCCCTAAACGGAGTCTCAATCTGGACTCAAAAAACAAAACACCACTTCTGTATAAAAGCACTTTCTTTTCGTGCGGACCTTAGTTTGGCTCTGGTGAATCTGCTAAATTAAAGTTCAAATCCCTGGCTTTTTTTAAAGAATAATATCTTTCATTGGCCAGAACAGGAAGGCCAAAATAGAATTTAGCTTGCAAGCTTACTTGTTGCAAAACAACTATAGGTAAGCAACGCTACTATAACTTATCATTTAAAATTATACTATGGGCAAAGCTATGCGATTGTAACTACGGAAACGAAAACAGGTCATTTATGTATCTGAAAAAGACAAATAACAGGGGCGGAGCCCCAACAGTGGTAAGTCAAAATGCCTGTGCATATTATCAAAGTACAATTGTTAGGTTTCTTATCAACGAGGCATTATTATATCTTACCAGTAAGGAGCGACGTGAAAGGTGCTTCATCGACTCTTGCAGCTGATTCTGTTTTCCCAATAAAATAAAATAGTAGCATGAGTTTTACCAACAGAAGGAACATTTTGTACTAAAAGTATCTCTTGAATTTCGACAGATATACCCGAGGTTCATTAACATCAGCAACTAAGGATAAATTTCAGCTTCGTTGAAGCTTTTGTTAAGAGAACTGTAGGTTAATTTGCAACTTGTTTATGGTTCAATTTTTAATCTGAACTGTGTTTTATGGTATTTAGAAGATGAATGTCCAGTTTGAATCAGGCTTTACAATGGGTGTGAAACATGAATTATTTATCTCAGGAAGTGATTCAAATAGCTTGAACATAAAGAGGTAGACACTTCTCGAAACGTTAGTTGAAAAATTAAGATCCATATGACTCTACTGAACCACATGTATAAACTTGACATATAGCTCTTTGGATTGTTTGAAATTTATACTTAATTCAGTTTTATTCTTAAGCTTTTTATTTATTGTAATTAGTTGACAAAACTATGCTTAAATGACAAATGAGATGTCATTGTCAAATGACAATGACAATGAGACAAATGATCATTTGTCTCAAGTCTTCAATGGACCAAAGTGCTAAGGGATAAAAATTGTTCACCCCAGTGAATGGTAAAATCTGGTCACTAGTTTGACGTTAGCTAAACGTCATGGTGAATAAACTTTTGAGTCAGTTAATCAAAAAGAGAGTACAAATTGAGCATCATGCGATGAATCAATGACAGACTAATCACTTCCTGCTAAACTTGACAAACTACCACTCACCTATTAACCTGACCTGAACTCACTTCCTGCTTTGTGATTTTACTAAGGTCCGGCAAAATGTATCTCACTGAATGTTATCTGTTTTGCGTGTCTGTTGCTTCGACAGTGTGAGGTATTTTGAAAAAGCAAACAAATTTAAAAACTTTTTATATTCTTGGATAATTACCAAGAGCTTTTAAGAAAGGAGATTGCTAATTTTTCTCGAGTTATTTTAAATAAAATGATTCTCACGTTATGCATGCCCCCTATCAGGAAAAAAATTTCACGTCTCCTCAAGGTTAGACAATAGGCGTCAGACAATCACATCTCTGATGTGATAGAGTTCACTTCTTAACTAGATTAAGTAAAAAAAAAACTATTTTTTTAACTGAAACTAAGAAGCGACATTAAAACTTAAAACGAACAGAAATTAGTCCGTATTTGAAAGGAGCTGTTCCCTTCTCAACGCCTCACTCTTTACGCCAAAGTTTGACTCTTTCTCTCAATTCTACTTTATTAAACGGTAAAAAATTTTAGCGTAAAGAGCGGGGCGTTGAAAAGGGAACAGCCCCTTTCATACACGGAGTAAATTCTGTTCGTTTTAAGTTTTAATGTCGCTCCTTACTTTCAGTTAAAAAACTAGTTTTTTATTTAATTTCTAAAATGATTTTTATTTAATTTCTGAAATCTGTTAATTTCTGTTTGATTTTGCCTCTCCGCACATAAAATATTAAAACTAGTTTTGCATATTAATTCTTTTTTTTTGGCTAAATGGCTTTCTGTTAGTTTTATCAGACGATATTGAGAAAAAAGAGGTGAGAGAGGAGTCCTAGTTGCCCTCCGATTTGTTGGTTACTTGAAAAGGCAACTAGAACTTTTAATTTTTAACGAACGTTTTTATTAGTAAAAAATATACATAGCTTAAGAATTAACTTTTGGAACGAACTTTTATATTCTTATATCTTTATTATGTATATGAGGGGGTTTCTCCCCTCGTTAATACCTCACTCTTTACACTAAAGCTTAAATTTTGTCCCAACTCTTTAAGAACGACCCCTAAATCAGAAAGGCCGTAAAATAAATAGTTGAAATTACTAAAAATACTTTAGCGTAAAGAGCGAGGTATTTAGGATGAGATGAATCCCTCATATGCGTAATAATCTCTGTTCGTTTTAAGTTTTAATGCTTCTCCTTACTTTCAGTTGAAAAAACTGCTTCATATTTATTTTTTCATTGTTTTTTTATAATAATGCTAGAAAATCCTGCGCCCCCTTCATTGAATTTCTCTTCCCCCATGACATATTCCTCCATGGAAAGATCCTCCCACATAGCGCCTCCCCTCAACCCCCCCCCCAAACCAAAATAATCCCCCTGAAAAACGTGTGTATACTTCCCAATCACCATTACTGCATTACTCTATGTTAACACTGGTCAAAGTTTGTAAAATGCAGCCCCTCCCCCGTGGACTTTGGGGGAGTAAGTCATCCCAAAGACATAGTTATTATGGTTTTCGACTATGCTGAACAAAATGGCTATCTCTGGTGCCCTTTAATTTTTTTTGGTCACTTAAAAAGGGCATTATAACTTTTCATTTTCGTTAAAATGAGCCCTCTTGCGACATTCTAGGACCACTCGATCGATACGATGACCTCTGGGGAAAAAACCAACAAAAAAATAAATACGCACCCGTAATCGGTCTTCTGGCAAAAAAATATGAAGTTCCACATTTTTCTAGATAGGAGCTTGAAACTTTTACAGTAGGGTTCTCTGATACGCTGAATGTGATGGTGTGATTTTATGACTTTTAGGGGGTGTTTACCCCTATTTTCCAAAGTAAGGCACATTTTCTCAGCCTCCGAACTTTTGATGGGTGAGACTAAACATGATGAAACTTATATATTTAGAATCAGCATAAAAATCCGATTCTTTTGATTTATCTTTTAGTATCAAAATTTCGTTTTTAAGAGTATCGTTTGCTATTGAGCCGGGTCGCTCCTTACTACAGTTCGTTACCACGAACTGTTTGATTCGTGAGTGTGAAAAGAATACACAATATTAAAAAAGATCAAGCTTCAAACTATCTTGTCAATCTAATTATGCCCGATTCAATAGAACAGGAGCCAAAATTCGGGCATAACAGGACCCAAATAGAACTGGAGCCAAAATTTGATTATATCCGAACCCAAATGATAGTGGAGTTAAAATTCGGACATAATTGGACCCAAATGGAACCGAAGCCGAAATTCGGGTATAATAGAATCCACATAGAACTAAAGCCAAAATTTCGGTATAACAGGATCAAAATGGAACTGAAACCAAATTCCAAGCATCTTGAGGACTACAAATACTTACATAGAACTATATGTAACTACTAATTTAACTACTATTTTGCTATTATATATAACACAATAATATAGCTACTATAACTGCTATAACTACTATAATATATCCTTGCTGTATATAACGTAAATAACTACTATATAACATTTTATATAACATAGGATTAAATGAATAATCCCTGTAGCTCATTTTGGTTGAAGCGTGGACTGTAAATTTAAGTTTCACAAAGACCTCATATCACGTCCCTTGAACTATTGCAGTTAAAAAGTTACGTGCGTTGAAAATCAAGTATTCATTCCTATTTGTATTACATAAAAAAAACTAGTTTTTTTAACTGAAAATAAGGAGCGACATTAAAACTTAAAACGAACAGAAATTACTCCGTATATGAAATAGATTGTTCCCTCCGCAATCCCTCGCTCTTTACGCTAAAGCTTTTAATTGTTTTAAAAAGTAGAATTGTGGCAAAGAGTCAAACTTTAGCGTAAAGAGCGAGGGATTGCGGAGGGAACAATCTATTTCATATACGGAGTAATTTCTGTTCGTTTTAAGTTTTAATGTCGCTCCTTATTTTCAGTTAAAAAAAACTAGTTTTTTTTATGTAATTTCTGAACGTTTTTGAATTAATGCATGTTTGATTTTGACTCTCCACACGTAAACTATTCAAATGAAATTTGCATATTAATTCCTTTTTTGGCTAAATGGCTTTCTCTTAGTTTTGATCATACGATTTTGAGAAATATGGGATGGGGAAGGAGGCCTAGTTGCCATGCAATTTTTCCGTTACATAAAAAGGCAACTATTAATTTTAATTTTAACGATTTTTCTTATTAGCAAAAAATATACGTAACTTTAGAATTAACTTACGTAACAAACTTTTATATTCTTTAATTATTATTATGTATATGAGGGGGTTTATAACCTCGTTAATACCTCGTTCTTTACACTAAATCGTAAGTTTTGTCCCAGTTCTTTAAGAATGACCCCTGAATCAGAAAGGCCGCAGAATAAATAGTTGAAATTACTAAAAATACTTTAGCATAAAGAGCGAGGTAATTATCTCCTCCTAAATACCTCGCTCTTTATGCTAAAGTATTTTTAGAACCCCTCATATGCGTAATAATCTCTGTTCGTTTTAAGTTTCAATGCTGCTTCTTCCTTTCATTTGAAAAAACGTTTTCATGTTTATTTTTTATTGTTTTCTTATAGTAATGCTAGAGAATCCTGCGCCCTTTTCATTGAATTTTTCTTCCCCCATGACAGATTCCTCCAAGGAAAGATCCTCCAACATAGCCCCCTCTCCTCAGCCCCACCCCCAAACAAAATAAAATCCCCCTGAAAACGTCTGTACACTTCCCAATAACCATTACTATATGTAAACACTGGTCAAAGTTTGTAACCTGCAGCCCCTCCCCCAGGGATTGTTGGGGAGTAAGTCATCCCCAAAGGCATAGTTATTATGGTTTTCAACTATGCTGAACAAAATGGCTATCTCAAAATTTTGATCCGTTGACTTTGGGAAAAAAATGAGCGTGGGAGGGGGCCTAGATGCCCTCCAATTTTTTTGGTCACTTAAAAAGGGCACTAGAACTTTTCATTTCCGTTAGAATGAGCCCTCTTGCGACATTCTAGGACCACTTGGTCGATACGATGACCCCTGGGGAAAAAAAAAAAAAAAAAAAACAAAAAAAAAACAAACAAATAAACACGCACCCGTGATTTGTCTTCTGGCAAAAAATACAAAATTCCACATTTTTGTAGATAGGAGCTTGAAACTTCTACAGTAGGGTTCTCGGATACGCTGAATCTGATGGTGTCATTTTCACTAAGATCCTACGACTTTTAGGGGGTGTTTCCCCCTATTTTCCTAAATAGGGCAAATTTTCTCAGGCTCGTAACTTTTGATGGGTAAGACTAAACTTAATGAAACTTATATATTTAAAATCAGCATTAAAATGCGATTCTTTTGATGTAGCTATTGATATCAAAATTCAATTTTTTAGAGTTTTGGTTTCTATTGAGCCGGGTCGCTCCTTACTACAGTTCGTTACCACGAACTGTTTGACTAGATGTAATCTAGAGTCTATTTCAAATTCCAAAGTAATTTTTTCTTGCCATCACAGCTTAGATACCAATACAGTTATGAAAACCCCTATCTTGCCCATGAGAAGCTTTTGGTACAGAGCTCTGAACTTGGCCCCTCCTTCAAGCCCGCACTCCGACGCGTAGGTCGTACTTCAACACCGTAGGTGGAAACACAATTTTGTTTTGTTGCATACACAGCTTAGATACCAATAATAGTTTCCTGTTACAAATTAGATACCAATACCAGGCTCCTGTCTCCAGCCGCTAGCTTCGCTACCGCGCACTGTCTCCCAAAAATAAATCGAGTTTTCATGACTTTATATTGGTATCTAAGCTTTTGCCATCTAGTTTGGTTCACACGAAATGTTCGAAGTCTTCAATTAGGCTGGAAAGAGCTTATAAGAAACAACTTTAAGGCATCTTGAACTTCCTTTATGGGGAGTAAATTATCCAGCTCCGAACAGATTAGCATGAATAAGCAGCTCGTCCAGCTTCTTCTGCCTCAGTTAGCTTGATACTCCAAAGAACCTTTAGCAGCAGTAGTAGTAGTCACATTATAGTAGTACTATATAACTGCCCACCTATTCCGTTTCAGGTCTCATGCTGGAGGTTTGACAGAAATCTAGTCGAATACATTAATTTTCTGCAATCTCTGGGCCCCCTAATAGATACCTATGGAAAACGTAAACTTGTTTTAAAGACAAATATATAAAAATTTGACTCTTTGGTGGTGTCTTTACTAGCATTGTAAGTGGTAAAATTGGTCACAGTAAAATTGGGTATTTTACGTATTTTATCATAATTTTACGGAATCATAAAATTTGTATTTTATCTATTTTACTTAATTTACCTATTATACATGATTTACATATTTTACCGGTATTATGCATATTTTACTGACATATTGTACGAGGACTTGCAACTTTCACAGCACACAAGCATGAAGAGGCTAGCAGTAAAAGGTTTGTATATGATTTTGTTTTGCGTATAGCTGTTGCCCGGTTTAAAAGGCCGTCTGCCTGAATTCAGTCTCTTGTTATCACAACGATAAAGTGCATAGTACTACTATGCTCGGGGAATTTCAAAAAATGAATCTACTATTCCAGTCGGACTACACTGCCCAGTTAAGGCTGCTGGAAGACCACAAGCTTTTTGTTATCTCTCTACTTGGTAGGGTTCTTCACCAAAAACACGTTAGCCTTGACAATGATCTTGAGGACCAACTCGATTCTGTTTAATTACCTATTGAGAAAGTTGACTTTGGTTTCAAATTCTTAAACAATTTGTCTTGTTCATGTCTGGCAGTTGAGGCAAAAAGTTCAACGTAGATGTTTTAGGTTTCTGAAAGTCCTCTCACGTGAAGTGATGAAACGTATTCCACAAAATATGAGTGTCCTGAAATAGGTCCGTCTATTTTCACCCAAAACTGCCGTATCCCGCTTTAGGAGCTTATGTTTGAATATCTGCCTTGGGCAGTGCTCAATTTTCCCATTTCTGCTCTGTCGGAAATGGAAGAAGAATGGAGGAAACTAGTGGAGGTTAATTGAGAGAGCCTGTACGGAGGAGAAGTGACAGGTAGTTCAGAATCGTTTTGGGTGTTAGTACTCAACTTTGAAGATAGTCCAGACCGAAAGCCATTTCTGGACATAGCGACTGCAGCTTTGTCAATAATGAGCTTGCCGCTAAGCAACGCCTTTGTCTAACAGTTTTTTCAGTAATGAATATGAATAAGCTAAGAAACAGGATGCAAACCGAAATGTTAAATTGTATTTTGATTGTTTGGTGCCGGCTTAATAACCAGAACATACGTCGCAAAAATGCTGATTTTTCCCCAGCGACTATGAGACGCTTTACTTCAAAAATGTATGAATAAAATAGTTCGTGGTAACGAACTGTAGTAAGGAGCGACCCGGCTCAATAGTAAACGAAACTCTTTGATGTCAATTGATACATCAAAAGAAGCGAATTTTCATGCTGATTTTAAATATATAAGTTTCATCAAATTTAGTCGCTATCATCAAAAGCTACGAGCCTGAGAAAATTTGCCTTATTTTGGAAAATAGGGGGAATCACCCTCTAAAAGTCATAGAATCTTGACGAAAATCACACCATCGCATTCAGCGTATCAGAAAACCCTGAAGCAAAAATTTCAAGCTCCTATCTACAAAAATGTGGATAGTTAAAAAAACTATTTTTTTTAAATTTAATATCCGGAAAGCGCTGCGGAAGCACAGGAAAATGAAGAAGCCGCATTAAGTTGCATTGAAGATTAGTTTGAGTTTGTTTACTTTTTACCTAATTCGTTTAAATCTTGTAATGTCTGATAAGCTTAAGCATTCTAAGAGACTTACAGCTTGTCTGAAATCATTATAGCAATCTTGGCTTCGTTTGTAATTTTTTACAAAGTTTCTCCCCAAGAAAATGTCAATCCAAAATTAAGAGGAAAATATGGCAAATCCACAAAAACTTTATATTCTAAAAATTATATCATTCTTTTAAAATAAAAAAGAAAAATGGATATTTTTGCAGTAAATGCGCCCAATTGGGTACATTTCCAAAAAAAAAAAATTCGGCCTTATGGCAGAAATCCTATTTTTTAAAAATGCGCCATTGCGTGCAATTTTGAGAAGAAGCTGGCGCATTTTCTCTCAGACCATCTGGCCACACTGCATAGTAGTACAGATAATTATAATTTTAAGAAGGCGAAATATTATTTGAAATAAAATTAGGTTGGTTCTGTGAGCGATTAAAGACGGAGGGGGCTACAAGCAGGATTGGCTTATGACAATTGAGAAAAAAATAATGGAATCAAATCGCCGGAAAAAAGAAGTAATGTCAGCCAGTAGACAGAAAAGAAGCGAAAATGACAGAAGCAGATATTTTGTTCCTTTGTAGTAACCGTTTAACAAAGCAGAAGAAAGACTGGATCAAACACACCCAGCCAGAATAAATGTAAGACAATTAACCTATTTATAAGGAAAAAAAAATGTCATTTGCATCCTTTAATTTTAAGATATTCTAAATTGGGTTTATGGAAATATCTCCAATATCTTTATTTAAAGCAAGTTTTGTATTTATGGATTTTTCATTTATTTAAATCACCTTCCTGAAAGAATGTGTTTGCTTCATATAAGAAAGTTAGATCATCCGAAAGAACTAAATAATCTGGATTTTCAATGATATGGAGGACCAAGCAAAACCGATATGCTCCTTTTTTGTTTTAAATTTTGCAGCCGAGAAAAATCTTGTGTTCGTACCGCAGTTACCACGGGATCCGACGTTTATCCCCCCCACCGAGGAGAATCCCACCTTCCCTAAGGAATTCCTCCTCCCCAAGTCTTTAAGAAATTCTTATTCTAGTTTAACGACCCTTGTGTTTCAGCAGTTGTTTTGAACGAATCTTTAGATAAATACATAATTAGTTCTAAGGGAGAGACAGGGAAAGTTGGAGGTAGAAATTGATGTATAATGCTCAGGGCCGAATCCAGGACTTGTTTTTTTAAGGGGGCGGGCTTTGGTACAGGCAAAGTCATCTTGATCAGAATTTAAGTCTGAAGGGGAGGAGGTAGATTTACCAGCAGATACAAACCATTTTTTTTTACCTTTTTCTGGTGATTTATTAAATAAATGAAACATAATATAAAAAAGACATTAGAAATGTAGCTGAATTCGGCTATTTAAATATGCAAGACTGTTAGGGTAACATTTCTTAGGTTTAAATATAAGAAAAAAGTTGCTAATATGATTTTACTCCCAAATAATTTGTTTTTTGTTTTTGAAGATGTCCAAAATCAGGCACTATCCAAGTGCTGAGACATTTGCATAGGCACGAGATTACAAAAGGGATAAACCAGACTTGTTAATTAAACTAACAAAACTCTATATGAAGGAGCGCTGCTTTTTTTAAGCCTAGGATATTAGAATCATCAAAATATTTCCTTAAAAGTTGAAAGTGATGCTTAAAAAAATGCTCAACTGGTCGTGTGGCTTCGGGGCAACTCTTAAATACCACTTTTACCCTACATTTCCTAGGAAATATCACATTTTACCCAATTTTACTATTTTTTACCTTTTTTTTACCAATTTTACCTTATTTTACCAATTTTACCTTGTTTTACCAATTTCACTTACCGAGTTTTTATTTTAAGGTAGTTTAACATTACTAGTCTTAACCACCTTTGACTATAAAACCTGAAGATGCCCACACCTGGACATCTTCTACCAGGAATGCCATCGGTACGTTTGTCGGGAATTAAATAAGGAAGATCTTAAGAAAGCTGGATTTAAGCTACCCATTTTTATGATCATCGAGACAGGCGTCTGCAGGGATTTGGCCATGTACAACAATGTCCTGATGATGCTATCGATGCAATATCCACGGATTTATCACTCCTAACGCCGAAGGAGCGAGCTGACAGTCAAAGAGAAATCATCCATCATCAAGTCGACTTCGAAACCACTTTTGGGGCTTCGATAATGCGACAAACGCCAAGGCTCAAACCATCAATTGCTAGTAGATCCTCCTGGAGCCAAAGATGCTGCCAGATTTCGAACACGAAGTAAGGGCATGCAAGTGGAAGCACATACAAGTAATAAGCATATGAACTTAATTTGAGAACAATTATTGTAGTTCCTATTCCAGCAATTATATCTATTGAGTGATACATTTTGGTTTTTACTACGGCTCTGCCTTAATCTGAATTTTCAATGTCATCCTTGTGGAGTTGTTATAATGGCTAGAATAAAGCATACATTTTTTAGAGCGGCTCAAATGCTCGCAGCTCAATGGTAGTTAGCATGATAATCGAAACTTAATTTTTGATTTATTTTTTATTTATTTTATTATTTTTTCATTCTTTTTATTTTTTCTTTTTCTTTCATAGCAAGATAGATGAATAGGGGTCATCTTTCCATTTAGAGACTTGAGCTGTAGGAAGCAGCCTCCTGTTTTTCAGAACAGATGCTGATTTCTTGTGATGCTTTTTAGGAAATTTATTGTAGTGAAATTTGTGTAGTGAATTCAGGGGGGGGGGTTTACACAAGCATTTTTTTTAGACGAGGTTATCAATATAATGCTATAAATGTTATAGAATTTTCAAATTTCTTCAATAATTGTAAAATACTTAAAATAGTTAAAAACAGTAAATACTAAAAAAAATGCTAAGAAATAATAAAAATAAATAGAAATGCAATATATTTCAACAAATTCTTGTTTTAGCGGTCAATTTTAGAGAAACGAAGTACCATTAGAGCATTAAGTCATGTGCCCCGGTGTAACCTAAGAAACATGTATTATTTATTTTCCACATTCTTACCCTTTTAGTTGAAGCCTTTTTTTAATGTTGACCTTTTCTAGCCTAATCTCCCATGTTTTAATATAAAATAAAGCAACGTTATCATTTTCTGCCTCTTTGCATGACTCTGTTAATTATGCCTAAAAATTGGAAGCTATAGGAAGTATTTAATTATTAAGTAATCTGCTGGTAACAAAAAAAGTAGAAAAAAAATATGCAAATCTGCAGGTACTTGCGTAGTTTATTTTTTATGTTTCTAGGCCGGTATAAATTTTCTCTTTGTCTTCTATCTTCTAACAGTTCTTCCTTATCATCCAAAGATGATGATTCGAAATTATATTGTTTTGTGTGTTTTCGGTTTAGCCTATTCCGCTTATGTGAAGAAAAGGGCAAGTTCATTGCATTTTTTTATATTTATTTTTATGGACAGCTCTTATGAATATTAAGTGTTTGCTTTGAATATTTCAGGTAGCGAGGGAGGGGAATTTTATTTTAAGGGGAGGCCTAATAAGGAGAAACTGAATTTGATAATATCAGCAAGGGCAAATTTTTTACTACTTGGTGACAAGAAAAAGTATCTGGGAAGGGTAAAATCGACATAGGTCCTTACTCTTACCCAGTGTTTGGACACGATGAGGACGACATAATTGATTTTTTCTAGGGTGGGGGGGCTGTAAGGAATTGATTGATTGATTAGGGAGGAAATTTTTTTGGAATGGTGATAAAAGTTTTATGGGAGTTAAGAAGATAGAGACACTAGTGGGCACCTGTCTGTTACATTTCAACCATGCAACTATGCAGTTATGCAGTCGTATGCAACTATGCAATTTTTGGAAGGAGTGATCCCCATATTAAAAAGGAAACTTGGGTGAAGAATCAACAAGAAAATCGGAAAAAGACATGGCACTAAATAGCTTAACAAGGGCCAGGGGAGTAGCCTCTGCATTCAATGGGGGGGCAATAGGGTTCCATATCCAGACAGTCAAGAGGCATGGGCTATATAATAGTTATTTCATCTAAATCAGGGGGCAGCTCCCCCTCGAAAAGACGCCCCTGACAAAACTATTTGCCTTTCGAAGGTGCAGTTGTATTGGAATCAACTGACAGCTAATATTTGAATCTTTACAAACAAAGAGTGTTGTCAAATTTCGAGCGTAGGCCAGCTTTTTTCTCGAAAATGTTAGTAAAACTGAAGTTGCAGCCAGAATAATTGTTCTAGGATAATTATTCCAGAATAATTTTTACTTCTTGGTGGCAAGAGAAAGTATCTGGGAAGGGTAAAAGTCAAAAAAGGTCCTTACTCTTACCCAATGTTTGGACACGGTGGGGACGACTTAGTTCATTTTATTAGGGGGGGGGGTGTAAGGAATTGATTGATTGATTAGGGAGGAAATTTTTCCGGGATAGTGATAGAAGTTTTATTAGGATTAAGAAGATAGGGAAGCTCGTGGGCACCTGTCTGTTACATTTCAACTATGCAACTATGCAGTTATGCAGTCGTATGCAACTATGCAATTTTTGGAAGGAGTGATCCCCACATTAAAAAAAAGAAACATGGGTGAAGAATCAACAAGGAAAATCGGAAAAAGATATGGCACTAAACAGCTTAACAAGGGCCAGAGGAGTAGCCCCTGCACTCCATGGGGGGGGGGCAAGAGGGGTCCATATCCAGATAACCAAGAGCCATGGGCTATATAATAGTTATTTCATCTAAATCAGGGGGAGCTCCCCCTCGAAAAGGCGCCCTTGGCAAAACTATTTTCCTTTCGAAGGTACAGTTGTATTTGAATCAACTGACAGCTAATATTTGAATCTTTACAAACGAAAAGCATTGTCAAATTTCGAGCGTAGGCCAGCTTTTTTCGCGAAAATGTTGCAGCCAGAATAATTGTTCAAAGTATATTTGCTTAATATTTACAGACGTACGTTTAAATTCTGAGAAAATTAAAAAAAAAATAGTAAAATTTTGACTTTTTGTGGGGGTTCAAAAGGCCTTTCGGCTTAGCGCATAAATTCAGAAGAACTGCAATCCATTTATAATCATTTTGTATTTATGGGTGCGAATTTTTATATTGTTGTATTTTTGTATTGACCATGGCCCATAAAGGCTATTAATGCTAATAAATGTCATACCATATACCTAAAGGCCGATTTCAGAAACATAAGATGTTTTTGAGCTAATAGAGTAAGCTAGAAAAGGTTAGCGAACTCCTATATGCTCGATTGTTGCAGCTAAAACTGCAATGGATAAACCCTAAAAAAGGGTAAAAAGGAAAACTCCCTTCTTGTCCTTCATTCTGCCCTCCCCGAATGCCGCTACAGATGAATGAACGACTACTAAAACGAAGAGAAAGTAAATTGAATAGTACATTCAAACTTGAAACAAAAAGATTTGCTACAAACAGGGGTAGCGCTACTGCTTTCTAATCTTTCTAGACGCCAGAGCGTCATTCATGCTTCACTGAGAACCAGTTACATTTTAAATGTTTTCTATTATTACTATAATAATAAAATCACATTTCAATGAAATAATATGGTAATATTATGCTACTTCACTCTTTCCATTGTAGTAGTTTCATTAGTTCTTTCCAATCATTATTGAGAACTTTTTTGTCGATGCTTACGCAAATAAAAGCTGTTTAATGGGGTTGATTGGAAATGGTTTTAATGAGTTAAGCTTTTTAATTGCTTCGACACATTAAAACTATTTAAAGGGTTTCATACGGGGAAAGAAGGAGTGTCATACTATGCTCACTTGTAAACATTGACTAAGCTTTTGTGGGGTAAAAGTGCATAAACAAAACATACTGCTCGAAATACTAATCGCTTTCAGTAAATTGCAAATGACCCTCTGGCCATTAGAAAAATTAGGGGGCAATAAAACTACCCATGTTTGTGGTATTTTGTTTTTCTTTATATTTGACTTCATCATTCAGTTAATTTTTTATTTGTGTTAGGAATAAAAAAAGATAAAGATCTTCCTGAGGCATTGCTGGCGCATAGGGCGTCAAGTTGACGTCTCAGATGTCGGGTATTTTTTCTGGGACAAGTAGCAAGCTTGTCGCCCATTTATTCATTTTCGGATTCATTTATTCATCTATAGCAGTATATTTTATCTTTATGTTTTGAAGCAGGGATGGATCTAAAGCAAAATATTGGGGAGGGTGTGGGAGGCCAATGTGACAAGGGTGGCAATAACCGATATATTTGGGAGGAATATGACAAAGGTACCAAAATTGACCAAATTGACAAATTTATTTAAAAAACTATTGAAAAATAGAAAAAAAATGTTGGTGTCCAGGGTCTCCCCCCCCCCCCGGCCCTCATGGATCCGTCCCCAGTTTAAAGTGATGAAAAAAAAAATCTAATTTCTGTTCGTTTTTGCTTCCATTTATTCATTGACAGTAGTATCTATTCGTTTTGAGAATATATACTACATCTGCTCGTAGATTATTATGTGGCTCTGAACTTTTTTTTGAAAGGGTTTCCTTTTTTTGAAAATGTTTTTGTATTAATTATGCAAACACCGTGATTTAGTTTGTTTAAAAAGTGCTAAACATGAAAATTTTGCTATTTTTGTGGTAGTTAAGCTTATTTCCATTTCTTTTTCTTTTCCTTTTTATATGAGTTTGAGAAAAAATTAAAGTAACCATAATTCGAGAAGCCATTATTTACCCTGGATTACTCACTTTAATTTCTATTCGTCTTAGGAGTCATTTACTTATCAATAGCAGTATATGTTACATGACATTTTAAGTGATTAAAAATATATATTCTCGGTTCGTGTTTGCCTCTGTCAATACATTGATTGTAGTTTCTGTTTGTTTTGAGAATGTATGTTGCTTCTAGTCGTCTTAGGTTAAGACGTGGCTCGTTACTTTTCTTTGAAAGGGTTTCCCTTATGAATTTTTTTTTTTGAACTGTTTGTGGAAAAAGTGATTTGATTTGTTAAAAGTTCTAGAGATGAAAATTGTGCTATTTTTATGGTATCTAAATCCATTTCCATTTCCTTTTCTTTCCCATGCTGCGTGAGTTTGAGAAAACATTAAATAACGATGATTCAAGAAGCCATTATTTACCCTGAAAGTATTTAATAAATAAACATTTATAAGAAAGGTAAAGGGTAAAGGATACGGCTTTAGACTTTACAGTCCCTACTGGCGGTGCTGATTTCCGTTTCTTGGCCCTTTAGCCAGGAAGTGCAATGGGGGGCTGGGGGCCAACCATCCTGTGCTTTCGCACACCCTTCCTGTTTACCTTACCCAGATTTCTCCAGGTACCCATTTAGAGCTGGGTCGACTCTGGCTAAGCTTAGAGAGTCACGCCACTGACCCCCATCCCAAACTGAACAATTGGTCACACTGGGACTCGAACCCCCGTCCTTTCAGACAAAGGATCCCAAATCCAGCGCACCAATCGACTCGGCTAGGAGAATAAACATTTATAGCATTATAATAATTCAATAATAATACTTCTGAATCTTTTTAGGCACATGATTTTATGACAGAGGCTGAGCTTCACCACTACTTTGGAGTTGCAGATCCTTCACATGTCACTTCATATGAATTAGTTCACGTCCGAAAAGCAAAAGGTTCATCCAGTGTTAAACGCAATGGAGAACCAACTCACAACTATGAAATAATATCCAAAGAAAGGTAAACAAATTCTTTTTTCCAACATATATAAAAAATTATTTAAAATAAAATTGTATTTAGAGGTCCTGTGAGGAGGAACATATCCTTCACTTGTCAGTCCATAGGATTTGATTTCCATAAAAATAAGCAAAAAACACATCGAATCTTAAATGCAACAAAGACTTTAAAACTAAGAGATAACATTAAATGAAGTTAAGTAAATTGCTTTCTAAAATTATAAATAAGTTTGTTTCTGTTTAAATCATGATCGCAGATAGTAATTGCAGGAATGGTAGCAACTTAGTAAAAAGTGAAAAACGATCCATAGTAACCTAACATTGAAAAAGTACTTTCAGGGAAACTGTCCGGTGAAAAATTATTTTTTCGCTGAACAGTAATTCGGAAATACAATTTGGGAATTCAACCCAATAAAAGTTTGTAGATATGAAAACATGTTTTTAGAATTCAAACAAGTCTGAAACACCTCAATCATGACCTCAAATCCAAATAAGTAGTAAGCAGTTGACATTATCGACGTCAAAAACCCTAAGAACCCTAAGTAATGGTTCATTCTCAAGCTAATTTTCGCAACTGTGATTTTTCTTATAAATATGTCTTGATAAAGCCTAAAAATGCCATATATCATCAAAATGCTAGTTTTTGTTGCCGTATCCAGAGTGGAGAAGATCAGCTATAGTTTTCCCCCTATGCACGCTTCACACATAATATAACAGCAAGGCAGTATTAATAACGCTTACATTCAATAGAGAAAAAAAGTTACGTGTTGTTTACCGTCATTTCTTTCATAAAAGTATAATTAGTTAAACCAATGTTTAGAATTCCTGCTTTTACATAATTTTTGAAAAATTAAGTGAGGTTAAGAAAAAGTTTCTTAACTATTCAAAGAAATAGTTTCTCTGATGGAATAAGAAGCACGTATTTGAAACTTATAGCGAGCAAAATTATTACTTCGCAACAATGATCTACCTCAAAAATAGACTTCGAATAAGACTTGCAGTCTAAACCACATATATTCATAAAACCAGTGCAAATAAATCGACTCATGATATTTCTTTAGGTTTGTACGATTCTGCAAAACTTATATTTTACTTACATGAAAACATAAAACATTTATAAAAAACTCGGAATAAAAAACATTCTTGTTCTTTTTATGTGAGTTTGTGTTTTCAGTAAAGTGTTAGTTTTAGATAATCCTAGGAATAGATGGAAACATCATTGATCGGTTTATTTGCGTAAGTTTCATAGATTATGTTACGTGGACAGTAAATGTCCAGTAAGTTTTCTTCCCTCCTTAATTCCATCAGAAAAAGTTTGTTGATGAATCAGATCCTTTAGATGACATTTCAGTTCATACGAATTAGTTAACATGCGAAGAGTGAGACACTTATTGAATTTTACAGGCAACAGGGAGCTGCCTCAAAAATACGAAATAATATTCAAAAGGAGTTGAATAGATTCCCTTTTTAAGGCAATAAATAAAGCAAGTTAGCTTGTGTTGTAATAGCAGTAAAAATCATAATTGAAATCCCTTAAGAAGGAGATGATAAAAACTTAGACCCTTCTTTTGTTACAGGAGCTATTCTCTGCATTTTACTAGGAATGATAGACTATTGGCACCTCAGGCAAAAATAGTAGTTTCAAATGGAAATCTAACCAAAGACGTGCCTCTACCTGAACAAAACTGCCATCTATTGCACAGAGGGATAGATATTACTGCGTCTATCAGTCATTGTGGAGAACAACTGGTAAATATCGTTATCGATGGTGGTTTGCTAACTTTAAATAGAAGAAAAAAACTAGTTAAAATAAACTAGTTATTCATCTGCGTGTTTTGTCTAAAAAGATAAGTTGTCCCTCTTTCAAATTTTCCAATAGCAGAAAAAGCGGACGCACCTTTTTTAGAAATCCAGAGGAATGAATTTTAACACACAAAAGGTATACGATATCATATATCCTTTGTCTGTGCTATCTTCTCAGTATTCTACTTACCTAAGCGTTGTTTTTTGCCATGTTCTCAATTTATACAGGAGCTACTAATATATGTTTAATTTTCTGAATTTCATAGTTTAGTAACCTTGTTTTATAAAACAATGCCAATATCGAACACTGTTAACTATTTAACAATACATTAAAATGAATGCCATGGGAGTCAGAATGTTGGTACAACGATGACATCTACTTTAAGACAATTGCAATGTGGCAATTTCAAATTTCACCTTATGTGGAATTTTAAATAGCATATATTTCCTGAATTGTAATTGACTGTATATTAAACTATTTGTATTTCAAGTCAAAGCCATGTTCCTTGTTGCCTGATAATCGGAACTTTATGGTGCATTTTGGAAAAATTTGTTTTTGTCATTAATTTTGACATTAATAAATTTTTTTTGTCTAAGATTTCTCTATGCTTAAAATTCTGGCAACAATATATTATATCCAAAATTCAATTTAATTGTTGTAAAACTAAAAGATGTTTTCATCACTTTAAATAAATCTAAAGAGATTGATACATTTAATATAGAGACTTATTGTGAGTAGCGTCATAAGGTACTAAATGCTTAAGGAAGATTTAAATAGCCTACAATAACCAGTAAAAAAAGAAAACATTGGTTACGACATATAAAAGAGTTTAGAAAATATATCGTCACAAACCCAACGTGAGTTTTAGACTTAACTATAAACTACTCAAGATTATAATTTTTAAATTTTTCTCCTTTTTTATAATTTCTATTCTATTTTTGTTTGATTTATATATTATGATGTGCAGCATTTATGTCTTTTTAAAATAATTCACTTATTATTTTAGTGATTTATATGTTTTTTGCGGTAAATTTGGTTATTGGTGTGATTTTATGTTTGGTTTTGTTGATGATGCATTGATGAAAATGAGAAAGTGAAAATGACAGTGGCCTTCTAGAGGGGTTGTAGCGGCTCAACTTTTGTTTGTGGTAGCACTTATTAGTAAACCTGAAATAGTATCATGATATTCTTTTAAAAACGCACGATTCGAAAGACATATTGTTTTCATCAAAGTCCAAACGACACTCTAGCCTGTGGGTGGTGGCGAGGGTGGTATTTTCACTCTTACTTATAATATGTTTGTTATTTTTAAACTGGACTTGATTATTCTTGTTAATTCATGCTCGTTTAAGTAAAACATAATAAACAGATTTATTTCTGCCTGTTTAAGGTTTTAATATAGCTCATTACTATTCCTTGGATTACTTTTGGGGAACTCTGTTTAAAAATCTCATTAAGAACTTTCTGTTTCGAAAATGTTTTCAATAAAGTAAAAATGACAGTGGCCTTTTAGAGAGTTGTGGTGGCTCCAGTTTTGTTTGTGGTAGCACCTATTAGTAAACCTGGAATAGTATTATAATGTTCTTTTAAAAACTCACGATTCGAAAAACATATTGTTTTCATCAGAGTGCAAACGACACTTTAGCCTTTAGGCGATGGTGGTATTTTCACTCTTATTTATAATATGTTTGTTATTTTTAAACTGGACTTAATTATTATTCCTTAATTATGCTCGTTTAAGTAAAACTTAATAAATGGCTTTATTTCTGCTTGTTTAAGGTTTTAATATAACTCTTTACTATTCCTTGAATTGCTTCTGGGGAACTCCGTTTAAAAATCTCATTAAGAACTTTCTTTTGAAAATGTCATTTCGAAAATTTTTCCGACTCTACGTGACATCTATAAAAAAGTCAAAAGTATCGCAACTAAAGCAGCATGCTTTTCGCATTCACAATCCAAAAATAGGTGGCGTAATTTCGTCAAAATCCTGGGGGGGGGGGCAACGTTGGAGCCAGTTTTCCCAAATCAAGTGAAAATGAACGTAAAAACTGAAAAATGAGCCGTTTGGTACTATAAGGGTGCTATATAGTATTATAAAAGTACTATAAAGGTGCTTTATAGTACTTTAAAGGTAAATATAAACTAAAGAAAACTGATCTGTTTCTGTTGATATTTGAATTATGCAGGGAATATCTTAGTTTTGACAAGATTTTTGAAGAAATTAAATTTCAGCTAGGGGTGAAAATTGTGGTCTGGGGGGTACTGAGGTCTGGGGGCCAAACTGAGGTCTGGGGGCAGTTGCTCCCTACCCCGTAGCAAATTATGCCCCTACCAAAAATATTAGAATTTAAATACTAACACTAATGTATTAAACTAAAATAAATTCTTTAATTTCCTGAAAATTATTACACGGAATACTACTACTATTGCTATCAACAACTAATTGCATCACCAAACGGACTGAGGCCAACACTCAACTCCCTCCCCTGAAGTTGCAATTCCCTTTGAATCCTTTATTACCACCTCATTCCACCGTACTAGAGACGACAAGGTCTTTGTTTGACATCAGATGGATTACCCAAGATACGATTCTACGTCTGTCTATCATCGTTAAACTGTAAAACTTGGATTAGTGATCTCAACATTTCTTTTTTGAAAGACCACAGTTTTCATTCAAATTTTCTTTGAATTGCACATCTTCCTCAACCTGTCGAAGCAACGATAAAAAGCCAGTGTCACTTTAATAGCGAGTAATGGCGTCATGAAAAGATGAACTTAAACTCGGATAACTGTGGCCAACTGCTTGTCTACTATTTATGACATTGGTATACACTTTCAAATTTGTTCCCCTTATATTTTTAGCAAGGTTATATTTTGGACAACGGCAAACCATTCGAAGTTCATTCGTTGAATCGTCGCTTGAATGATGTAATAAGCAAGCATGAGCCGATGCTATCAACTTACGTTGAAGATGAAAAGTTCAATTACATAGGAGTTCATCTGTTTAAACCCATTAATAGTCTTCCGGATTTTAGTTTTGATGAAGGTAATATTTAAGCTTGATACCTTGATATCTTGATAATGATGTAATAAGCAAGCTTGATCCAATGCTATCAACTTACGTTAAAGATGAAAAGTTCGATTGCATAGGAGTTCATCTGTTTAAACCCATTAATAGTCTTCCGGATTTTAGTTTCGATGAAAGTAATATTTAGGCTTGATACCTTGATTATGATGTATTAAGCAAGCATGATCCAATGCTATCAACTTACGTTAGAGATTTAGACTTGATACCAAAATATTTGTAATATAAAATATTTTTACCAAAAAAGATATCTTCCGATAGGCTTTCTCTGACAGTATTCGATAAAATTAGAAACGTACGTTCTAGATACGTACCATTCTGAAGGTGAATGTAGGCAGATGATTTACATCAAGTTGAGCATCTCCCCGCCCTATCTGAGCCTAAGATTGTAGTAATAATTACATTTTAGTAACTATTAACAATATTTAGCATCTTCTCAAAAATATAAAAGTTATTATTATTTTGCTACCATGGATTTTCCTGCTAAAGGCATGTTTAATCTATTTAAGCTAGTTATATGATTATCCAATCTATTTAAAGTCCTAGTATGGTGACTAGGATCATGACTGTATCCAGGGGGAGCAGGGCCCGAGTTTTTGTCAAACTCGTAAAGACGTAGCAAAAATACATTTTACCAAATTTTTGATGCGTTTTAAAAGTTTCTTCTGTCGTCTAGACAAAGCTAAAATCCTAGATACGCCCTTGACTGAGCTTGTGTAAATTTTTACCTCAACTGGTTTTCATTTTACCAATTTATGTCAAATAGTTTGTCTAAACTTCGTTGCGCCCAATGGTGAGCAATTAACAATTTTGCAAAATGGTAAAATTAAAATATGTTTACAGTGTGAAAATGTTCTTATTTCTAAATTAATATCATCAAGCAAATCAGAATTTATACTGCTTTTTTCCATTCTTATCACAAATTTTGAGAAAAAAAGTGTTTTTTTTTATTAAGATTCAGCAGGGTTAAATTTCTGTCCATTTTGTGACAACCCTTGCCCTTACAATTAACTGGAATAGCAGAAAATATTAATAACAAAATAATAACAGAAATAGAGATATAGAGAACAGAAATAATAAAAAAATAATAAAAGAAAATAGAGATGGGTGCAAAATCTGCACAAACGACGCGATTGAAAAACATTTTTTTAGCAAAAGTAAATTCAAAGATTTCGCAAGGTTTTTTTAATGTGAGAGTTTTTCTACAGGATTAAGGCACTGAATAAATCAAACAGTTCGTGGTAACGAACTGTAGTAAGGAGTGACCCGGCTCAATAGTAAACGAAATTCTAAAAAACGGAATTTTGATACTAAAATATACATCAAAAGAATTGGATTTTTATGCTGATTTTAAATATACAAGTTTCATCAAATTTAGTTATTGTCATCAAAAGTTATGAGCCTGAGAAAATTTGCCTTATTTTGGAAAATAGGGGAAAACACACCCTTAAAGTCATAGAATCTTAACAAAAATCACACCATCGCATTAAACACATCAGAGAACGCTATTGCAAAAATTTCAAGCTCCCATCTACAAAAATGTGGAATTTCGTATTATTTGCCGGAAGACAGATCAAGGGTGCGTGTTTATTTATTTTTTTTTCCAGGGGTTATCGTATCGACCAAGTGGTCCTAGAATGTCGCAAGAGGGCTCATTCTAACAGAAATGAAAAGTTCTAGTGCCCTTTTTAGGTGACCAAAAAAATTGGAGGGCACCTAGGCCCCCTTCCACGCTCATTTTTTCCCAAAGTCAACGGATCAAAATTTTGAGATAGCCATTTTGTTCAATATAGTCAAAAACCATAATAACTATGTCTTTGGGAATGACTTACTCCTACAGTCCCCGGGGCAGGGGCTGCAATTTACAAACTTTGACCAGTGTTTACATACAGTAATAGATATTGGGAAGTGTACAGACGTGTTCAGGAGGATTTTTGGGTTTGGGGAGGGTTAAGGGGAAAGGGCTATGTGGGAGGATCTTTCCTTGGAGGAGTATGTCATGGAGGAAGAGAAATTCAATGAAAAGTTTGCAGGATTTTCTAGCATTACTATAAAAAAACAATGAAAAAATAAACATGAAATAGTTTTTTCAATTGAAAGTAAAGAGTAGCATTAAAACTTACAACGAAAAGAGATTATTACGCATGTGAGGAGTCTTCTCCTCCTAAATACTTTGCTATTTATACAAAAGTATCTTTAGTAATTTCAACTATTTATTCTACGGCCTTTCTGATTCAAGGGTCATCAAACAGTTCGTGGTAACGAACTGTAGTAAGGAGCGACCCGGCTCAATAGAAACCAAAACTCTAAAAAATTGAATTTTGATATCAATAGCTACATCAAAAGAATTTCATTTTATTGCTGATTTGAAATATATAAGTTTCATCAAGTTTAGTCCTACCCATCCAAAGTTACGAGCCTGAGAAAATTTGTCTTATTTCAGAAAATAGGGGGAAACGCCCCCTAAAAGTCATAGAATCTTAACGAAAATGACACCATCTGATTCAGCGTATCAGAAAACCTTATTATAGAAGTTTCAAGCTCCTATCTACAAAAATGTGGAATTTTGTATTTTTTGCCAGAAGACAAATCACGGGTGCGTGTTTATTTATTTATTTTTTTTTTCTTTTTCCCAGGGGTCATCGTATCGACCAAGTGGTCCTAGAATGTTGCAAGAGGGTTCATTCCAACGGAAATGAAAAGTCCTAGTGCCCTTTTTAAGTGACCAAAAAAATTGGAGGGCATCTAGGCCCCCTCCCGCGCTCATTTTTTCCCTAAGTCAATGGATCAAAATTTTGAGATAGCCATTTTGTTCAGTATAGTCAAAAACCATAATAACTATGTCTTTGGGGATGACTTACTCCCCCACAAGGCCTGGGGGAGGGGCTGCAAGTTACAAACTTTGACCAGTGTTACATATAGTAATGGTTATTGGGAAGTGTACAGACGTTTTCAGGGGGATTTTATTTTGTTTGGGGGTGGGGCTGAGGGGAGGGGGCTATGTTGGAGGATCTTTCCTTGGAAGAATCTGTCATGGGGGAAGAAAAATTCAATGGAAAGGGCGCAGGATTTTCTCGCACTACTATAAGAAAACATTGAAAAATAAACATGAAAACGTTTTTTCAAATGAAAGGAAGGAGTAGCATTGAAACTTAAAACGAACAGAGATTATTACGCATATGAGGGGTTCTAAAAATGCTTTAGCATAAAGAGCGAGGTATTTAGGAGGAGATAAATACCTCGCTCTTTATGCTAAAGTATTTTTAGTAATTTCAACTATTTATTCTACGGCCTTTCTGATTCAAGGGTCATTCTTAAAGAATTGGGACAAAACTTACGATTTAGTGTAAAGAGCGAGGTATTAACGAGGGTACAAACCCCCTCGTATCTAGTTGCCTTTTTAAGTAACCGAAAAATTGGAGGTCAACTAGGCCTCTTTCTCCACCCCTTATTTCTCAAAATCGTCTGATCAAAAGTAAGAGAAAGCCATTTAGTCCAAAAAAGAATTAATATACAAATTTCATTTTAATAATTTATGCGCGGAGAGCCAAAACCAAACATGCATTAATTCAAAAACGTTCAGAAATTAAATAAAAACAACAAATTTTTTTTAGCTGAAAGTAAGGAGCGACATTAAAACTTAGAACGAACAGAAATTACTCCGTATATGAAATGGGTTGTCCCCTCCGCAATCCCTCGCTCTTTACGCTAAAGTTTGACTCTTTACCACAATTCTACTTTTTAAAAGAATTGAAAGCTTTAGCGTAAAGAGCGAGGGATTGCGGAGGGGACAACCCATTTCATATACGGAGTAATTTCTGTTGGTTTTAAGTTTTAATGTCGCTCCTTACTTTCAGGTAAAAAAAATTAGTTTTTTTTTATTTAATTCTTAAAGACTTGGGACAGAATTGAAGCTTTAGCGTAAAGAGCGAGGTATTAACAAGGGGACAAACCCTTTCATATACATAATAAAAATATAATAATATAGAAGTTTGGTAAGTAATTTAATTCTTAAGTTACGTATATTTTTTACTAATAAAAACGTTCGTTAAAAATTAAAAGTTCTAGTTGCCTTTTTAAGTAACCGAAAAATGGGAGGGCAACGAGGCCTCCTTCCCCACCTCTTATTTCTCAAAATCTTCTGATCAAAACTAAGAGAAAGCCATTTAGCCAAAAAACAATAATTAATATGCAAAAGTTAATTTTAATAATTTATGTGCGGAGAGCCAAAATCAAACATGCATTTATTCAAAAACGTTCAGAAATTATATAAAAAACTAGTTTTTTAACTGAAAGTAAGAAGCGACATTAAAACGAACAGAAATTACTCCGTGCATGAAAGAGGCTGTCCCCTCCTCAACGTCTCGTTCTTTACGCTAAAGTTTTACTCTTTCTCTTAATTCTACTTTATTAAACACTAAATAACTTTAGCGTAAAGAGCGAGACGTTGAGGAGGAGACAGCCTCTTTTATGCACGGAGTAATTTCTTTTCGTTTTAAGCTTTAATGTCGCTCTTTGCTTTCAGTTGAAAAAAAACTTTTTTTTTATTTAATCACTCTAAGAATCGTCGATGAGTGTGGCCAGTGTAAAAACTGCCACAAGAGCAGTGAATACCTAGGTTACTCTAAGTTTAATCTTCCACAATTTATAAAATTGAAATTGAAAGTTTTAGTGACTTTTTTAAGAGTCAAATATCATTCGAGGGCAAGCATTCCCCCTCACACGCTCATCACACATCCAAGCAACATCCAAGCAAGATTTTGATATAGCCATTTTGTTCAGCATAATTAAAAGATTCAGTTAATATATCGATGGTGATGTCAACCCCCAGAGCCCTCGAGGCAAGAGCTTTAAGATATGTGATTCGCCCATTGTATACGCATAGTATTTGTTGTTAGGAAAAAAGGGTATGTTTGACATTTAGTGCCTAAAAAGACCAAGGACATTTAGGTGAGGCTTTCAGAGAATGTGACTGAGGGTATTAAGTTGGAGCTTTCAGGGAATGATAAGGGGATGGAACTTTCAGGGAATGATAAGGGGGATGATTAATGACCAAAAACGTAGCATTTTCATACTACTATTACTACCACTGTTACAACTATTACAGCTACTACTAGCACTGCTGTTACTACTACTGCAACTACTGCTTCCGTAGCGACAATTACATGAGATATATGTGAGATGAAAATCGGAAGAAATGATGGTGGGAAAATTGAACTATATCAACATATTATTTGTATAAAGCTGGTCAAAAGGGCGTATCAGAAATATCTTTCGAACGGCTTAGCGTATCAAGCTGAAACTTCCAGGGCATGATGAAGAGTAGGTTCAGTTGACCAAAAGGCAATATCTGCAAACTGCTAATGCTACTAAGGCAGCTGCCACCACTATTACGACTAATACTAAAACAGCATTATTAATACTACTATAGCTACAACTACTTCTACTACTACTCCTAATACTACTGCTATGACACTAGTACTACTGAGGCTAATATTAATATATATATATATATATATATATATATATATATATATATATATATATATATATATATATATATATATATATATATATATATATATATATATATATATATATATATATATATATATATATATATATATATATATATATATATTGTTTTGTTTGCACTCTGGAATCTTCATGGTTTCATTTTTGTAGTCTTTTTTCATTACATTTTGTCCCTTTGCTAAGTTCTAAGGATGTGTTCTTATCCGTTTGTGCCCCTTATGACTGATAAGTTCCTCTTACGACTGAAAAATATTAATATTATCCATATATTTGAGTTTGTTAGTTACCTGACTGCTATTCCTTGTAATTTTTTACTCAACATTTTGGGAATTCAGACCTAAACTTGGAATATGGACGAAAGTGAATACACTTAAAATTACCTTTAAACATTGTATATAATATGTATGTTTTTATCACTATTTAATATCTCTCACGTCGCAAATGAACTTTGGGATTTTATTGTTCTAAATGTTAGCTATTAGTGCAGATGCGTAGGCCTACCCTTAAAATGTCTGTTCGAGTAACTCAACATCTGCAACAAGCAAATTAATTATACTCTCTACATTATACTATATAATAAGTATTTATATTATAAGTATTTATATTTATAGTATTTAAATTATATATAATAAGTATTATATAAAATTAATATATAATATAATATAATATAATATAATAATATTATATATAATATATAATATAAAATATTATATATAAGTATATTATACTATTTAGTTAATGCCCCAATGTTGCAACGTATCATGACATCCTATTATTATTTCTCAGATGCTCCGGTAATCAAAAAGCAAGAGGATGATTCAAACACAAACACTGAAGGAGTAAGTAATTATAACAGTTTATGTTTTACCATCTTTAGATACTTGCTTTACCCAATGTGCAGCGTGTTTGCTACTCTGCTAGACAACCTCGAACATTTTTAAGATGCTGGAAAGATCTTTATCGCTTCGCTACTAAAAATGTTCGGTAATAAGATCTCTTTTGGTTACTGTGGAGTTGCGAAGTTTCATTTAGATGTATTTATGTGTGGATTTATCACTAGTAGGCTGTCAAAAAGTCAGATGTAAAAAATAGGAAAGGTAAAAAATTGTTTTAGAGGCTTCAGAAAGCTGTTGTACCTTTTAGAGAGCAGTTTAAACTACTGTACTACTTGTTTACTAGATATAACAGAAAAAACTTTTTTCATTTATTGAAAAATCGCTAGCATAATAATTTATGAAAAAAAAACACGCAAACACACACACACACAAAATAAAATTGAATGTACAGCGCACGAAGAGCTTAACTTGTGAGGGCTTGGTGCAAAAAAAGGAAAACATTGATAAGAGTAACTCAATAAATGTACGAAGCCAATTTTAAGAACTATTCTAGGAAATATGAATCAGGGGGTGAAATTATGCATTGAATTGAACAGAATATTATAATTCTTGACTTGGAAAAATATTTTAAATTTTCTTTTCTAAATTGTTTTAAGTTTTTTGTTATCAGTAAAATAAAATAATATATAAAAAGAAAAGAAAATCATGCTAAATTAATCCCCATTAATCTATTTCAAGCTACAATTATCCTGCAAGTGGAATAAAAAAGTTATAAGTAAGTGCTACTTATGTACATCTTATTAAGTGGTAAATGGGTTTCCATTTACCGCTCCATGGAGAGATAATATTTTTTTTTATTTTACAACAGGTTAATAGCAGAGATAATTTTCCAATAGTTGGATATTCTGAATACGCCACTGCATTAAAACTATCCATGAGGGAACAATTTGTAGATAAAAATTTGTTGAATGTGAAATTTCTAAGAGTAAATATCACAATCCTCTTTATGTAAATTACTTCTCTTGATTATTCCTAACATTTTTAAATGCTACATAGTTAGAGTTATAGAAACAACTAATCTTACCGTTTTTTTTTTATTTAGTCCAGTTTTTTTAGAGTGAACAATATTGTTTTGAAGGTATTCAGACTTCCCAATAAGAATTAGTATTGCATAACTAATAGCCACTAAAATTTATTTTTGAAAAAATAGAGTTATACAAGAAGAGATTCAGTTGTAGCTTAAGAGTTATATGTAAATACAGTGAGAACAACCACATCTTACTTAGAGATCAGCATCTTATTTGAAGTGAAAATGTATTTAAAAAATTCCAAAAACTTAGAAAGCTTAAACACATAAAAATTTAGTTTTAACTTACTAAAAGCTTTTTTTTCATGGTACAGATTGAAACAGAAAAAAGAATGTATCAGCCGTATTCATTCTTCCACAAGCGTCGCGTGGGCTCAAGCGCTTTTGACGATTTACATTTGGAACTTGCCCTATTTGTTGACGAAGCAGCCTATAAGACATTTTCCGAGTTTTACAAAAATGATGACACACTGACCAGGGATATGATTCTAGCCTATGTCAATGGGGTAAGTAATAGTTCTTTAATTTTTTTTTTTTTGTAAAAAAAAGTACTTTTGTACAGATATATAATGAAAATTTAAATAAAAAATTCAAATAAAATTGTCTCATTTCTCCAACTATAATTTCTTTTAATAATTTAATTTTGGCAATGCTAAGGCTGGAGGCCTGACCTAAGTCTGGACGAAAGTGTTACCCATAAAAAGTTACGAGCCTTTGAAAATTTACCGGATTTTTAAAATAGGGGAGAAACACTCCCTAAAATTAAAGGAATATTAATGAAAATCACACCATCAGAGTCAGTGTACCAGAGAATTCGGCTGAAGAAGTTTCGAACTCCTATCCGCAAAAATGTGGAACTTCGCTATTTTTGCCACAAGACAGATTACGGATGCGTGTTAATTTTTTTTTCGAGGGGTGATTGTTTCGAAATAATGGTCCTAGAAGATCGTGAGAGGCTGTATACGAACGGAAATAAAAAGTTTTAGTGTCCTTTTTAAGTGACCAAAAAGATTGGAGGGCAACTGGGCTCCCTATCACACCCATTTCTCACCAGAATTATCGGACCAAATTTGAGATAGCCCTTTTGTACAGCATAGTTGAAAGATCAAATAATTATGTCTTTAGGTGTAAAATGACCCTTCACAGTTCATAGGCCTGTAAGCTATAAAATTCGCCCATTGTTTATGTATAGTATTTGTTATTAGGAAGTAAACAAACATTTTTTTGGAGGTTGAGGTGGGGTTGTGCTTAGAGTGGATTTATATACAGATAATTTTTATTGGGGAAGTAAATTTCGGTGGGGGGGGGGGGGGGCTGAATATTCCAGGGGAAATGTTACACTGGGGGATTTGGCAGAATTACTATACTAAATTCTTTTTAATTGTCTGACATTCTCTTTGTCAAATTTTTCATGCGGAGATGTTCAGGGAGAATTATTTAGGAGTTTTTTTCTGAGTGTTTTGATTTCCGGGAAATAATTTTCACGGAAGGGGGGATTTCTGGTGTGTTCGAGAAACCGATTAGAGACTAAAGTCTTGTTCAAATGAAAGAATACTAAGGAGAATTTTTCAGGCTGAACCACCCGCGAGTAATTTTAAAGGAAGGGGGGATTCTCAACGAGGACGGAACGGTCTGGACAGAATTTCACGGGAGGGGGGGTTGCACTTTACTTTGGATGAAATTTCCATGGAGGAGTTATCCCTGAGGGAAGGGGTATATTTAATAGAGGGTTAGCCAGATTTACTGGAATTATTTGAAAAACGAACAGAAGTCATTCCAAATATGAAGGGTCACCCCCTTCTCAATACCTTGCTCTTTACGCTAAAGTTTGACTGTTTGTCCCAATTTTTTAAGAGCGTCTACTTTAACCCGGGGCCGTTTGATTAGAACAGGAAGCTCTTTTAAAAGTACTATGAGCTTTAGCGTAAAGAGTAAAGTATTGAGAATGGGGCAACCCTTCATATACGGAATAAATCTACCAAAACTAATATGCAAATTTTGTTTTAATTTTTCGTGTACGATGAGCCAAATTCGAACCTGCGTTAGTTTAAAAAGGTTCAGAAATTAAATAATAAAAAAAAAAGTTTTCTTATCTGAAAGTAAGAAGTGAGATTAAAACTTAAAACGAACAGAAATTATTCCGTATATGAAAGGGGCTGTCCCCTCCTCAATGCCTCACTCTTTACGCTAAAGTGTTTACTATTTTAAAAAGTAGAGGTATGACAGAGAGTCAATCTTTAGCCTAAAGAGTGAGGCGCTTAGGAGGGGCCAGACCCTTTCATATATGGAATAATTTCTGTTCATTTTAAGTTTTAATGTCGCTCCTTACTTTCAGTTAAAAAACTTGTTTTTTTTTTACCTAATTGGAGATAAATCCACGTTTGATTATTTAGACAACTTTCACGGCTCGTGAAAACAGAGCTACCTGTTTTATGGATTAATCCTAGAGACATTTTTACTTGAGTTTTGGGACCTTCTTTTCTTAGTTTTAGCCTCTATTAATTTCGTGCTACTACTCCAAACAAATTTCGAAATTTATCCGATGTTTGTAATAGACAGAGTATTTGTATCGAAGCTAGTCAATCCTTCAAGAGGACTTTTAGTCGGATGGCGTAGGGAAAATAAAGAAAAAATGCTACTGAATATTTGTGGCAAAGTGGCAATGAAACCTTGGCTTCCCAATGTCTTATTCGATGAAATGAGTGTCGTGTAATGTAAGGTGGCTACATGAATATTGTCACTAAAACGAGAACTACATACTTAATGCCACTCAAAGCACGTTATGCCTGGCTTAAATCGTCAAAAAGGCTGTTTAAGATCCAGCCTCCTTCTTTATTAGGTATCCTTATTGCATAACTTCAAGAACTCTCTGTATTATCCAAAATAAGAGGTTGGGTTTGGCAACTCAAAAGATTCATCTAAGACGCTAGTTTCTGCTTCACACAAAGCTTAATGGATAACCCCTTTTGGAAGATGACACAATGATGAGGACTTAAGGACCTCCTTCCCCTGAACATATCAGATCTGTTTTAGACCCCCTTCATAAAAACAACCTCAAGGCACAAAAAAGAAATAGATTTGGTAAGGAAAGGTAGGGAGAAATTTTAGAATATCTAGAATCTTATTATAACATCTTAGAATTTTAGATACTGATATATTAAGTAGAGTGTGTGCCTAGTAAGGTAAAAAAAAGAAGCAACGTTTTCGATCGTAACTCCATGTAAAGAAAAATATTGTAGTTTTTACATCTCAATTATTTTACTCAATCAATTATGAAATCAATTATTTTACTGTGACTCTAACACCAGTTTTGTAACTGGTGTAACTGTAAAACTTAACTTACCAAATAACCAAATAACTTAAAGTATGTAAGTCCTATAAACTTTTTTTTTCAGATGCAAGCCATTTATTATCAATCAAGTTTAGGGAGGGCTGTCAACCTCGCTGTTGTTCGTCTCGAATTTTTTTCGAAAAATCCAAGTGACTTTGACCCTGCAGGAGGCGAACGAGGAGGGCTACTTGAGAACTTCTGTTCCTGGAATGCTGCCAAAAATAATCAAGACGACTCAAGTCCTGATCATTGGGACATGGGTCTTTATGTTTCTGCGTAAGTATCATGAAATTTAGTCATGTCTGAGTGATACTTTCCCTTATAGGGAGTATTTCGATAAAGAAAAGTAACAGAAAATGACACAAGCCTATGGTTTTCCATAGGCTATGGTTTTCAACCATTCCTAAGGTTTTCAAGAAGCCACAGTTAAGAATCAACACTCATGTTTCCGATGGATTGACTAACTTTCAGATAGTTATGTTTGATGTGATTTCAATTTAAAATTTAATTTTTAAGCGCTTAGATACAGAGAGTTTGCTTGGAACAAAAGTTAGGAATCGATAAGATTTTCAGTATTTGCTTAAGGTTTCATACAAAAAAAGGTGTGGTTTCTTGATTCCCTCTTCTGACATACACTTAAGGAATAGGGTGATTAGCTCAAAAATGTAATATGATGATTTTGATAACGTCACAAATAATAAGACTGGCTCAAAAAGTGTGATGATTGTGTGACGTCAAGAATACTATGATTGGCTAAAATGACGGGCGATTGATGTTAAAAAAAGGTATTGAAATCCAAGCTCACTTTTAACATGAAAGTACACGAGAGTAATGCCTTTTTTTTTTCTTTTTGTCTACTACTCAAAGGGGCACCCACCTTCAGAAATCATACACACCAGTGGGTGCATGCCAAGCGTGGTGAAAACTGTACAAAGTGGGTGGAACTGTGCGATACACATGTTGATGTTTATTAACTTAGTGATTTCTCACGGAAAAGAAGCTGAGTGTGCATAATACATAATGGGAATTAAGCATATAAAGATGCATAAGCACCTCTTCATGACTAAGGTTCTACCAGTTGCCCATTATGGCTGCGACTTGTGGGGGCCCGCTATAGTGAGACAATTGGAGTCTCTACAGTATATGTATGTTAAAAAAGAAGTTGGCTTGAATAATAATTTCAGTATTTTGGCTCTTAGAGGTGACCTGGGTTTACCGAACTTCCGTAATAAGAGTATTATACAGATGATCAAGTTTTGGTTATGGGTAATACATTTGCCACATAACCGTCTAGCGAAGGCGGCTTATAACGAAAGGCTGAAATCTTCTAGAAAGGTAACATTCAGGCTAAATACCTGGTGGATAAAGCTGGTTTCTTATGGGCGTAAAATGAAGGCAACCCTGATTGCAAACCGGATGATTTCCTTAAATTTCTGGAATCGCGGCTTAGGGACCAGGTACTCCGGATTTGGCTTACTGATGTTGAAAAGTAAGTTACTCTAAGATTTTATACTCAGGTTAAAGTAGTGCATTGAGAGGAGTTTTACTTGAGACTGTGAACCTACCATGGAAAGTGATGAAATTTTGGCTGCAGGTGCGAGCAAATTGTGTGATATTGAGTAGAGGACACTGGAATTCTTATGATGCTGATGGCCTGGGAGGTAATTGTGCCTGCCCTCTTTGTGGGGAGTATGGGGATAACCTGGAACATCTTACGAGTGATTGCAAAAGTTTGGAGAATTTAAGGAATAGTTTGTTTTTTTAGGGGGGATACACCACGACTCCCAGGTATCTTGGAGACCTCTTTTAGGCAACTAAATATTGCGGTTGAAGGTTTTGTCAACAATACTTTGAAGGTGCGGAAGTTATGATTTCAAAGTGATGAGTGCTACTGTCTGATTTTTTTTCAGACAATATATATATATATATATATATATATATATATATATATATATATATATATATATATATATATATATATATATATATATATATATATATATATTTATATCCTATGTGATTGTATGGATGAGTAGGGTTAATGCCTCATTCAAGTGCTGGTCTATATTAATCACTAATTTAGGAAAACAGTCTTCCTTTTCTCCTTCTGTCTCTTTTTTTTTTTTTTTTTTTTTTTTTTTTTTTGTTTGTGTTTGTGCTGTAGCATTGGTGATTTCTCTTTTCATGATATATATATATATATATATATATATACATATATATATGTCAATGGCCACTGGTCACTTGTTCGATGGCCACTGGTTTTTAATACGCATATGTATTTGTAGTACCGGGGGTTCCGGCGCTTGGCACGCGCCAGGCTTCTATATATGGATTCTCATCTTTACTCGTTGTCTAATATCTACAAAATCTGCTTTGGCTTGGCTGATATTTCGCATTAGCTAATGTCTTGGCAAATGAGCATTTAAACGTTGAATGACATGCCTCTTTGTTTGGACATCGTAACTAAATAGTCACCAGAATGCTTCAGTTGGTGTAATGCAGCGTCCACCCATATTTCTGCTTCATTGTAAAACATGCACCGCTTATCTTCAACAATCCTTATTGAAGCACAATCATGTCTCTTGTAGATTTATTTATAAGGATGCCTTACTGGATCTATATTTTTTACATGTTTGACATTTACCTGACATTGAAATTTTTTAAGCATATGAGGATTATATGTGGCGACATGACGATTATCATGAGTAATTTGGCGATTATTAGAATCTTTTTAATAAGCAGCATGGTTATTTAAAAATTCTTCTTCATTCATTTCGTCTAATTTGGGATCATAACTACGTCGATACTCTGGGTTTTCAGCATCCGCTAGAGATGTGACTGAATTACACTGCTTTGGAAAACCGAAGTGGCTCTGACTTTTATTTTTTATTAATCATACAACTCGCATTTGGATTTAAATTCCCACACAGATTATCAGCCACTTTAAGATTAATTCTCTTAATAATAGATCTTTGGAGTTTGGAATTTCAGTTGAAACAAGATCATCAATTTCAACTGGATTATGGATTCGACTCTGTGGACTCAAGATCAATAGCAAATGCAGATGTGGTAGTCCACGTTTTTGAAATTCAATCGTATACACATATGCTGCTACCTTTTCGAATAAGTGTCCCTTATCAATGTCATTGATTATCCCGTCAAGTTTCAGTTTTGCAATTCGAGTAATGAGATCGGGGCGATCTTGAGGGGACTGTTCTATAATAGAGTTATCATCAATTTTAATACTTGCTGCATCTTTAAATTGTCCCTTATCAATATAATTGATTATCACGTCAATTTTCAGTTTTGCAATTCGAGTAATGAGATCGGGGCGATCTTGAGGGGACTGTTCTATAATAGAGTTATCATCAATTTTAGCACTATTGGTATCAACGAGGTACTGCTGGAAAAGTCTTCCACAAAATGCAAATCATTAAAACCAATCTGACGCAGGTCGGGTATTACAGCAAAGTAGCGTGTTGATCTGACGAATGATGACGGCAGTATTACTTTTTCACCTGCGCATGCATCCTGTTTCGAGGCTAAATCTTTCAGAAGCTGTGTAACACCTACGTAGTTTTCACCTATAATGGTTTTCTCGTTATATTTTATCTGGTCAATACGCTCACGCTCAACACGAATATTGGTATCAACGAGGTACTGCTGGAAAAGTCTTCCACCAAAATGCAAATCATTGTCGGATATTATTTGAGGAGGGAAAAAATGCAAATAATAACCGACGCAGGTCGGGTATTACAGCTTGCATAGAAAGGCTTTTCGGATGTTCAGGTCGAAAAGCGATACGATACCTCGCTAATTCAAGCCGTCTTATGACTTACATAAGGTAGTTGAATTAGCATACCCCTAGACCGTCCTGTAGTTCAGCTGTATAAAAAATTGGGTAGGTAAAGGGCTCTACAAGATGGTCGGTATTTTTTTTTATTAACAAGATTTTTGCCAGGTTGTTTTACAACCATATCATTTGGTGGAAAACTATGGTCAGCATTAAGAGTAAGCACAGCGTATACTTCATTACATGCAGGAGGGTTGAACGGTCTATAATCTACAACATCTGGCAAAGTAAAAATGAGTTCCACGTTTGGAGGCTGTTGTCCCAATGAAGCAGCAAGCTGATTTTCATCCTCCTCCACCTCTCGTATTTGTTCGTAACCTTTGCCATAGTCATTTGTGTCTCTCTTCATTTCTTCCAAGGGATTCAGTAGATTACGAGAGATCCCATAGTTTAAAGGATGTCCAAGGCTAAAAGTACATTTGGCCATATGATGGTGGCTCAATTTCACCTTCAGTAGTTTGTGACGGATGTGCCGCTAAATTGATTTTGTGATAAATTTGTCCTGCTACTCTAAAGCTAAATACATTCTGACTATTCATGGTCTGATCATCGGCTACGTTAAATTAAGCTAGAGCAAAACGCGAGTTCAAGTTTCAAATACGTTTATGAAACTCTAAGTGTCACATTAAAAAAAACTCCATGAAACTCTTAAGTGACATCCTAAAAAAAGATATGCTAGGTGGTGGAAAGTGGTCACCCTCTCGCTATTGTTACTAAATATAGGTTTTTAACTTTTGTTTTGAAGAATCAGCCGTATATTTTTCACACACACACATATATATATATTACCCCCGAAAACTAAAACTTTTGAAATAGGAAAAGAGCCTTTAATCACATTCTTTACCATTTGCAATGATAAAATAGTCTAATATCTTCATTTTTTCCACAGACGTAGCTATTACCCCCGAAAACTAAAACTTTTGAAATAGGAAAAGAGCCTTTAATCACATTCTTTACCATTTGCAATCATAAAATAGTCTAATATCTTCATTATATGTGTATTTCATATATACTATATAATTACTATATTTGATATATTTACTAGCACCCTAAAGTATTAACCACAATCTTTTAAATAGTTGGACATAAAACAAAATTAAAACCTTAAAACGGACAAAGTTTTTAATTCAGACATTGGGATGTTGAAAAAAACTAACTATTTAAATACTAAAAACTGTCTTAATATTTTGGTTTCACATCCTAAAGCCTTTATGAGTGAGCAAAAAAAATATGAGAAAAAAACTATATAAGACAGTTAATACATTCTATAAAGTAACATAAAAAGATAAGAAAAACAAAATAAATACCAAATAAAGAAAAACTTTAAACATTCTTTTTACTTGAAAATTTCACGGTTAGAGTTAGCTTAGGATTTTCAAAAGGGCTAAAAGTAAGTAAGAAATAAGTAAAATATTTTAAAGTAAGGTGCCATGGTGTTAATTAACATAAAATGATAAATGTAGCGTATTTGCAATTAAACCACATTAGAAAAGAGCGTGTCACTTTTTAGATTACGTTATTTTTAGACCCCTCGTCACGTTTTCATGGCAACTTTATTCAATATTCCTGCCTTTGATTCCTACAGTCTAACATCGCTATATCTTTTTTTCTAGATAAACCTAGATTACAGAAGAAACTTTGTTGAATAGTTACCTATTCAACAGTTTGGTGTTTTCGAATCATTATAAGAAAGCATAAATTTATGCTGCAGAATTCCTTCAAATTACTTTTTCAGCAAATATTTGATGTCCAGGATCCCTTGGACTCACATGGTGACAGGAAGTCGTAAAATGATCTCACCCAGCTACCCTCGATGGGGAATTTCTCCTCTAGGTAGTCCTGACAACAATTTTGGGGATGTACCTTTTCGGCTTAGCTCTGCAAAACATGAGCTTTGTCAGCTCCTCTGATAGAGTATAGTATGTGTGAATGGTCTTGTCTGCAAGGAGAACATTTCATATGGAGAGAGTGCTGCATTAAAAACCCCTTTTTTACTACTCCCGTGGGGGAGGGTGCAGACGATGCCAGTCCCAACAAGGAGAGCTGCGACGGGCGTGTATCATCAAGACACAATGAATAACAACACCGGGCTTATCTGCCATTAACTGTCGAAAAATGCCTCGTTTTGTGCTGTTTTATGAATGAACAAGAGTAAAAGCTCGTTAGTCACTCTGAAGAAAGGTGCTATTAGGGGGATTCTGTAATAAATATAGAAACACTTGGATACATAAATCAAGTGCTAGATAAAACAATACCATTTGGAGGAAATAAGATTTGATATCTTGTAAATTTTATGCTGGATGGCATAGATCCTCTTCCGGACAATATTACCACTGTCCACTTTTGTAAGATCCGTAGGCCCCTCAAGAGTATCGACAAGTCATATTCATCTTTCTACTGAAGCAATACCTGATTAAATGTTCGGCATGGCTGTTGGTCCGGAAGCACTGAAAGAATATCTTTTTTATTGATGAATTTGAAAATTGTAGATGGAAAATGCGAAAAATTAAAATTAATTTCCTTATTATTAATAATAGCAAATTTTTAGTTTTCAATAGTTATATAATTGTATTTTATAAATTAATTAATTCATTAATTAATAAATAGAAATTTTATAAATTAATTTTATAATTCTATAAATTGTTAATAATAAATTATTATTATTATTATTAATAATAATAAAATTAATTCAAATAAAAATAATTAAAATTAATATTCAAGCCAATATGGGGGGCTATGATTGACAGATTCACACCGGTTTGCCCAATTCAAGGGGTAGGGGGTGAGGGTGATAGACTGTCTATAGGACAAGTGTTCAAAAACGAACTGTTATATTTGCAAACATGGACATCTTTCTTTTAGTCTAAAATTTTTTAACTTGCGAAAATAGTTTTTTTTTATTTTAAGAAATTCATCTTTTTTCAGACTCGACTTTTATGCCAAAGATGCAGGAGGAAAGCCAAGTTATATCACAATGGGTAAGAAACAATCATCCTTATTTTATTACACAGTGTAGCAAAGGGTAGCAATCATTAACTACGCAGGAAGGGTAGATAAGAGGTATTGTCATCCTTCTGAGATTGCTCCGAAGGATCCCATCTCCCAAAACTACACAGAAATGGGAACATTATAGCCCCTGAAAATGCGTGTTTTTGTGACTGAACACTACTAGAAAATCAGAAATCAAATGGTTTCCACCCAATCCCTCCCCCACAGTTACGACTCTAATATCACGTAAAAACTTGAGTTTCTGCGAGAAACTAGATATGTCAAACAGTTTATGGTAACAAATTGTAATACAGAACAATTCGAGACAAAACAGATCGAAACTAACAAAGAAAGGGGGAATTCAAAATAATATATACCCATACAAAGAATCTGGTTTTTATCACAAAAACATTGACACAGGATTAAACCCATTTTGACTGTAACAGACCAACTTATTTTCATTTGCACTGAATATATTCTTTCTTATTAGTATTAATCAAACAGGTTCTCTCAAATGAAAGTAAAGAGCGGTCAGGCAAGCAGAAGCCACCAAGACAATCAAAGTCAAATTTTCATATGCAGAATCGAACCAACGTCTTTTAACGTTTTTCGCCTAAAAAGACCGCACTAATTAGTGCAGGAGTGAATCTTATTATTTTTTTTTTTGAAGTGGCTAAAAATGGGGATGGTTTTTCAAGATCAATTAGATCTTGTAGCTTTTTCAGGTGACAAAACATGCAATAATGCATCTAAATTACAATTCAGACAGTCTAATTTTATCAATACTGATTGAAACTCTATTATTATATCTGCATATGCTTTGGATATGCAAGCAGAAGGAGAAACACAGAACAAACTACCAAATTTATCCAACGGTGATACCACCTTTCCGTTTTACTCTGCAACTAAACTGATGCAGTCGAATTTAATTAAGCAGTTTGAGATAATGAACTGTAAGTAAGGAGCGACCCAGCTCAACTGTAACCGAATTTCTAAAAAACGGAATTTTGATACCAATAGATACAGCAAAAAATAGGATTTTTATGCTGCTTTTAAATATATAAGTTTCATCAAGTTTAGTCCTACCCGTCAAGTGTTACAAGCCTGAGGAAATATGCCTTAGATTCGAAAAAAATAACCCCCTAAAAGTTCACTCCCTCATATTCAACCCCTAAAAGTCATATAATATAGATGAAAATCACATCATCAGATTCAGTGGACCAGAGAACCCTACCGTACAGGTTTCAAGCTCCTATCTGCAAAAATGTGAAATTTTCTATTTTTTGCCAGAAGAAAAATCATGGATGGGTGTTTATTGTTTTTTTTCTCAGGGGTGATCTCTTATAGACCCAGTGGTCCTAGATAGTCGCGAGAGGACTCATTCAAGCGAAAATTAAAAGTTCTAGTGCCCTGAATAAGTGACAAAAAATTGGAGGACAACTAGGCCACCTCCAACGCTCATTTTTTCCCAAAGTGACCGGATCAAAATTCTGAGATAGCCTTTTTGTTCAGCATATTCGAAAAATCAAATAACTATTACTTTGAGGACGACTTAATCCCCCAAAGTCCCTGGGGAAGGGTTGCAAGCTATGAACTTTTCGCACATATTAATATTTGACTAAAATACTAACATGAGAGTAAAATAAATTGAGTGATACATTAAATTTATGGCCCAATGCTTTTAACCTGATGTATCTCTCTTAGGTCTTGCTGGTGTTGGTGGTGTTTGCACCAAAGATTGGTCTTGTGTGATTGGAGAATTTGGGACAGTCGCAAAAAGTGGAAAACCGTACCCGTCAACTGGGTTTACAGCCATCTATGTCATGGCACATGAAATAGGACACAAGTAAGTTATTTTTACTCTAAAGATATCAACAATACACTACTTTATTAAGAGCTCCAAAATATTAAATATTTCTAAAAATTGGATAAATACCTATATAAAGCGTAATAAAACGTAATATATATAATTTTTATTCAAACGTACTTATCTTATTACTATAATATTGGTAAAGTTTTTAGTTAATTCCAAAATTTAGAATAAATTTGAGGAATTCTTAGGGTTTTACACTACGTTAGCAGCAACTAGAGACCATAGTCTCCAACGGAATTTTCTTCCATATGTCAAAGGGTACGACATAGATCACGAATAAGCATTTTAGGCCGTAAACAAGTCTATAAAAAAGAGCTTTAAGCCTTTAAAAAGAGCCCAAAATCACAAAAAACAAATTTATTTTGCGTGATCTCATTTTTTCTGACCGATTGGAACTTAATTCAACACTTAATACATATAAAAGCCACTCGAGAATAAAAAACAACAAACAGAAAGAGTTTATCATAATCTGAAGAGAAACTTATATAGTGGAATATCGACTAACAAAAAAAAGAAAAGTCTGATATAATCTGAAACGAAAACCAGACTGTGAAATAAGAACAAAGAATCATGGGTAGCTTATAAGAATGGAAACTAGTACTAATGTCAAAAAGAAAAAATACCAACGCCGTCTAGTCTTTAGCGACATTATTTGACCTGAAACTGATCCATGCTTCATTTCAAATACCTTAAAATTCAGGGAAGGGCGAAGAAAGAAAAATTCATTTCCCGGTAGGGACTTAGCCTTAGCCCCAGTAGGGACTTTCCCAGTAGGGACTTAGGACCTAGCCTCAAGCTAAACTAGGCTTACTTTGTGCACATTTTATTTTGACTTGAAATAATTCTTGGAAGTAATAAATTCTGATTAGCTATTGCATGCCGACAAAATTCAATTTAAATAATATTGTATTACAGATTAATTATATTAAATATTCAATTTTTATTGAAATTTTTTACTTTTTCATTGGAGTTGCCAAACAATACGCTGTAAGTGACACTGGTCGATTTTCATTTCATCTTCCCATGTTTAATTGCCAAAGGCCTAACTCTAATAAGTTTACCCTTCGCTTTGATAAGAACCATAGTAGGAAATGGGCATAATATTTCAAAAACAGTAAGAACAGAATAGGATGCTTTTCAAAGAGTTCGTGGTAACGGGCTGTAAGTAAGGAGCGACCCGGCTCAATAGTAATCAAAACTAAACCTACGTTGCCCGGGCAACGTGAGGTGTTTCGGCAACCTTTGTCCGGCTCCGCCGACTAAAGTGTTGAGAGAGCAACACTCTGGTTTTGTTTCTTCGCTATCGATCAGTAATTGGGTAGACCAACTAGAAAAAGGAGCAAACCCCTCATCGCTAAAGATGATTGTAGCCCAACAGTCGATTATTACTTACAAGTCCCCTACATGTCTTACCACTGGAACCAAATCCGTTTAACCATCAAATACACCGGAAACAAATAATAGGTACACTAACTAGTAAAAGTGGCAAACCCCTCATTGCCGAAGGTGATTATGAGCTAACTGCCGTTTCTCACCCAAAGTGAACCGATTCTTACTTATCAATGCCCCGCTCTTTCCGCTAAAGTTTGACTCTTTCTCTCAACTCTTCTTTTTAAAACAGTGAAAAATTTTAGCGTAAAGAGCGGGGCATTGATGAGGAAGCAGGCCCTTTCATATACGAAGTAATTTCTGTTCGTTTTAAGTTTTAATGTCGCTCTTTACTTTCAGATAAAAAAACTTGCTTTTTTTTTATTTAATTTCTGAACGTTTTTGAATCAATGCATGTATTGATTTTGGCTCTCCGCAGAGGAATAATTAAAACGAAATTTGCATATTAATTTTTTTGGCTAAATGGCTTTCTCATAGTTTTGATCGAATGATTTTGAGAAAAAAAGGAGCGGGGGAGGAAGCCTAATTGCCCTTCGATTTTTTGGTTACTTAAAAAGGCAACTAGAACTTTTAATTTTTTACGAATCTTTTTATTAGTAAAAGATATACATAACTTATAAATTAGCTTATGTAACGAATTTTTGTACTCTCATGTTTTTATTACATATATGAGGGAGTTCACCCCCTTGTCAGTACCTCGCTCTTTACACTAAAGCTTAAATTTTGTCCCAATTCATTAAGAATGGCCCCTGGATCACAAAAGCCGTAGAATAAATAGTTGAAATTACTAAAAAATACTTTAGCGTAAAAAGCGAGGTATTAGGAAGAGGTCAGCCCCTCATATGCGTAATAATTTCTGTTCGTTTTAAGTTTCAATGCTGCTCCTTACTTCCAGTTGAAAAAACTTTTTCATATTTATTTTTTCATTGTTTTTTTTTTCAATAATGCTAGAAAATCCTGCGCTCCCTTCATGGAAATTTTCTTCCCCCATGATATACTCCTTGATGGAAAGTTCCCCCAAGATATACCCCTCTTCTCAACTCCTCCCCAAACCAAAAAATTCCCCTGAAAACGTCTGTACACTTCCCAATAACCATTACTATATGTAAGCACTGGTCAAAGTTTGTAACTTGTAGCCCCTCCCACGGGGACTGTGGGGAAGCAAGTCGTCCCCAAAGACATAGTTATAAGGTTTTTCGACTACGCTGAATAAAATGGCTATCTCAGAATTTTCATCCGTTGACTCTGGGAAAATAATTAGCGTGGGAGGGGGCCTAGGTGCCCCCCAATTTTTTTGGTCACTTAAAAAGGGCACTAGAACTTTTCATTTACATTAGAATGAGCCCTTTTGCAACATTCTAGGACCACTTGGTCGATACGATCACCCCTGAGAAAAATAAAACAAAAACAAACAAACAAATAAACATGCATCCGTTATCTGGCTTCTGGCAAAAAATACAAAGTTCCACATTTGTGCAGATAGGAGCTTGAAACCTCTAGAGTAGAGTTCTCTAATACGCTGTATCTGATCGTATGTTTTCGTTAGGATTCTATGACTTTTAGGGGGTGTTTCCCCCCATTTTCTAAAATAAGGCAAATTTTCTCCGTCTCGTAACTTTTGATGGGTAAGACTAAACTTGATGAAACTTATATATTTAATAATCAGCATTAAAATGCGATTCTTTTGATGTAGCTATTGGTATCAAAATTTCATTTTTCAGAGTTTTGGTTACTATTGAGCTGGGTCGGTCCTTACTACAGTTCATTACCACGAACCGTGCAAAGAACCAAAGATAAACTCAGCTGAAATCACGAACAGAAATGGGTAGAAACAATAGATGGAAGCACTTTCAGAACCGTGGGAAAGTTCCACATTTTTGCTTCTATAAATTTTTACTATTTATCACTCAAAGAAGATATATTGGCTGTGGGGCCGGGTAACTGCCGCATATATTTAACACTTATAGATTTTAGTCCATCTTCAATTTGAAAGTGGTGCCTGCCCGCTTGCCTGCTAGAACGGAGCTTTCCACTCGAAAGCAGAAACATGGTTTGATGAAACTAAAGCTTGGCTGCACAACTTCAGATACTCCTCTCTGACATAGGCTATATAACTCCACTTCACTTCGTACACCATAGGCTCTGGCTCATGGACAAGCAAAAACCATCCCTTTTGGCCCCAGGCAAGAGTTCTGCGGAGCTTTCCAAAATGTAATGTCATATTCATCAATCCGGCCTGAGGTTAAACCCTTACCAGTTTCCAGGAATAAGCTGAGATCGGCGGCATAGGAAAAAAAAAAACCGGGACACAACCAAAGTGTTGCTCTCGCAACACAATTCTAAAAAAACAGAATTTTGACACCGATAGATATATCAAAAGGATTAGCTTATTATGATTTTCATTAAGTTTAGTTTTAACCATTAACGGTTATGAGCTGGAGAAAATAGTTATACCCATTATATATTCGAAATACAAATAAAAAATAAAAAAAAATGCGAAAGCAGTATTGTTGTTCCACGACACAATTACACAGATCGATAGCTCTACAACTACTTCACAGAATTTGATTTAAAATTATAATTACACCAATGTAATTAAAATATAAAAATCATATGCTCCTGTCTCTGTTGAAAGATGACAAAAGAATAATGAAATATATTATTTAATTCACTTTATTTCTAATTTAGAAAGAATGAAATTAGAAAAACCTTAGAAATAATTTATTAACTTAGGTTCAAGAGGTATAAGTAAAATGCGTAAGTTTAAATTAAGCATTTTAATGATCAAGCCCATTAAGATAAAAATCTAATTAAAGCATTTTCAGTTAGATCTATATAACAGTAGTTTATTTTTAAAACTAGGAATAAAAAAAAATCTGGTTGTGAGCAAAGCATCTAATTTACATGTTACAGAAATAATCGAAATGAACTGAGCATACGTGGAAATCATTTTGACCAAGGGTCTCTCCAATATAGGAATCTCACAGAGAAAGTAGTCTCATTCATTGTTTGTTTTTTAGCCTGGGTATGTTCCACGACAGTTCACAAAATTCTTGTCCTCAGGATGGTTTTATAATGTCACCCTCAAGGGGAATCAGAGGAGAAGCAACCTGGTCATCATGTAGCGCCGAAGTCATGTCCAAATTTAGGTAATTTTGAAATACGTAAAATTTGGTAAAAAGTCGATTTTGAAATACCTAACAAACTGAAACAAGAAAAAGGTGGGCTCCCCCCAAAAAAAAACAGCTTACCATCTTACAAATTCACATCTACTAAATCTCCACCACAGCCTATATAGACACACAGTTGCGCAAGTATTTCTCAAAAGCAACATATAGCTATCGTCGCGACATCGACGATAGAGCCAAGATCTTTCCGCGCTGATTGGCCGTGGGAGCACCGGAGGTTAATAGAGCCAAGATCTTTCCGCGCTGACTGGCTGTCGGAGCGCTGGAGATTAATGCCTAGTCAAAAGATATGTGTTGAAATCCTTCTACGGGCAAGATACGACTCCGCGCAACGGTGTGTCTCTATAGACTGTGATCTCCACCGACAAGTCTCTGCTAGCTTTTTACTAGAGTACAAGATTATTCACTACCATGCCTATCTTTCTACGTCCTGGCTTCTCCCCACTATTAAATAAAACCACCCCCTCAACGCCCCGCTCTTTACGCTTAAGTTTGTCTTTTTGTCTCAACTCTGCTTACTAAACAATAAAAAACGTAAAGTTTGGGGAGGGGACAGTCCCTTCCATATACAGACTAATTTCTGTTCGTTTTAAGTTTTAATGTCGCTCTTTATTTTCAGTTAAAAAACATGTTTTTTTAAATTTAATTTCTGAAAGTTTTTGAATTAATGTAGGTTTTGAATTTGGCTCACTGCACATGAAAAATTAAGGCAAAATTTGTATGTTAATTTTACTTTTTTAAAACTAATAATAACCTTATAATAACCTAAGTTAGATTTTTGTTTCGGTTGTTTAAGAATGACTCTGGCATGACAAAGGCTATTTAACTAGAATAATAGCCTCTTTGAAAGTAAAAAAGAAACTTTAGCGTAAGAGCGAGCTACTGAGGAGAGGCAATTCATCTCATATGTGTAATATTTTCCGTTCGTTTTCAGTTTTAATGTTTCTTCTTACTTTCAGTTGAAAGAACTTGTTTTTATTTACTTGCTCATTGTTTTTAAATGATGTAGGAAAATCTAGTTCCCCTTTCATGAAAAATTCCCTTCCCCTCGAGAAATTTCTCCATGGGAAGATTATCCCACGTAACTTAAATTAGCGATATTTGTGGAACTAGTTTTTGTAAGGCATAGTAACAAAACGGCCAAAGAGGTCTAAGCTGTTTTTATGAAAATGAGAGTCACAAGTTGAGCAATTCTCAAATAACTGAGATGAATAAAAGAAAAGATCTATAAAAGATATACGCAATAATTTACGTTCATTTTAAGTTTTATTGTTTTCCTTACTTTCAGTATTTAATAACAACCACAAGCAAAACACATACAATATCTTTGGCTCATTATCACGTAAAAATCATAGTTATGAAGCTGCTTAAGGTAAGATTAAATGCTAAGATTGGTCGAAAAATAACACAAACAGATTATTGCTTATATCGGCCATTATTTTACAAAATTCAAAATTGCGTAAAGAGCGAGTTATTGACGAAGGGGGACGAACTTCCTCATATACATAATGTGAGGCGTTCGCCCCCTCATCATTACCTCGCTCTTCACGATAAAAATCGAATTTTATTCCAATTCTATAAGGAAGACCTCTGAATCACAAAGGAGTTTAATGGGAATAAATAGCTCTTTTGAATACTAAAAATACTTTAGCTTAAACAGCGAGGTATTGACGAGGGGACGAACCCCCTCATGTTCGGTATAAATTCTGTTTGTTTTAAGTTTTAATGTTACTCCTTACATTGAGTTGAAAAAACTTGTCTTTTTAATCTGATTTCTGATCGTTTTTAAATAATGCTGAGGTATCTAGCGCCCTCTTCATAGGAATGATCCCCCCTGAAAAACTCATCCATAAGAAGATCCCCCACTTAGCCCAATCCCCCAGCCTCACCAAACAAATCCCCCCTGAAAACTTCTGTATCCTTACCAATAACAAATACTATATGTAAACAATGGGCTAAGTTCGTAACTTGCAACCCTCTCCTGCGGACTATGGGGGACTAAGTCATCCTTAAAGACATAGTTATTAGATATTTTGACTATGCTGAACAAAATGGCTATCTTAAAGTTCTAATCCGGTCACTTCAGAAAAAAGTGGGTATGGGTGGGGGCCTAGCTGCCCTCCAATCTTTTTGGTCACTTAAAAAGGGGACTAAAACTTTTAATTTCTGTTCGGATGAGGCCCCTCGCTAAAATCTTCGACCGGTGGATCGATACGATCACCCCTGGAAAAAAGACAAATAAACACGCATCCGTAATCTTTCTTCTGGCAAAAAATTCAAAATTACACATTTGTGCAGACAAGAGCTTGAAACCTCTACAGTAGGGTTCTCTAATACGCTGAATCTGATCGTATGTTTTCCTTAAGATTCTATGACTTTTAGGGGGTGTTTGCCCCTTTTTTCGAAAATAAGGCAAATATTCTCAGGCTCGTAACTCTTGATGGGTAGGAATTAACTTGATGAAACATATATATCTAAATACAATTACAAAAATACAATTATAGATACAATTAAAATTATAAAAAAACAACTCTTTTGATGTATATATTGGTATCAAAATTCCGTTATTAGAGTTTCGGTTACTATTGAGCAGGGTTGCTCCTTACTTACAGTTTGTTACCACGAACTGTTTGATAAGTTTTGTACAACACTCACTGGGTTAAAACCACAGCATATATATATATATATATATATATATATATATATATATATATATATATATATATATATATATATATATATATATATATATATATATATATGGGACCCATCAAAGCGTGCTGACTGGGAAGTTACTAATATGCAGGGCTGCCAAATTTTTCTTATTTTTAGTGTGTCATATTTCTTATTTATATGTGTTATATGTTTCTTGTTTAGTGTGTCATATTTTTTCAAAAAATGTGCTTTTTGTGTCATCTTAAATTCCACAATATGTCACAAAATGTGTCATATTTTTTGCTACAAGTGATACCATATTTAATTGTCAAATCTTTTAGAGTTTTGAATATATAATCTTTACCAAATCAATTGAGTAAACTTAACCTTATCCTATTATCTTGGGATGATGACCTTTTTGTGACGTCATGAAAGAAATAGAAACATTCGATTAAATTAATGTTACACACTATGAATTTGTGTCTGGGCGGCCAACGAGGCAAGTTTACATTTATAAAAGTTTTAGGGACAATCAATTCCGACAGTAAATTGAAAATAGACTTTTCGTATGACGTCGTAATCGTAATCGGCTCTACAAGTAATCGGCTTTATTGGCTAAGCTTTTTATTTACTCAATATGTAAGCCATTCAAACAGCTTCAATCTAGTATTTTTGTCATATTTGTTGGTGCCTTTTTAAGCCAGATGGATTATTCTGAAGAAAAGACATCTCTGGAAATTTGCATCTTGTCCGAGGTTGGATGCCCCTCCTGTACTCCTAAAAATGGGAGTTGCTGCTTATGCATACAGCTTTGGTAAACTGCATGCTGTTTACTTTTTACTATTAAGTATATACCAGTTGGCTACATCAAATACTCAATCAAGGAGCCAATTAAGTTCAGATATTCAGCGTGCGTTTTGATTTGAAATTTCCGCCTATGGCTGTTTTCTTTGCGTGGTTTAAATTTTAAACATAATGATGGCATCTGTCCTGTATTCCGCACTGTTTGTGTACTACTCCCACGGTTAGGCAGCACTATTCCCTTCCATTAATTTGTAGCTTTTCTGTAGGTTGAAATCTTACTTTTCTGTTATTACCATTTAAAAATCAAGACTAGGATGACAAAAATGTGTCATTTTCGTCGATTGTGTAATCATTTCGACTGAATGTGTCATTGTGTCACGCAACATCAAATTGTGTCATTTTGACACAAAATGTGTCAATTTGGCAGCTCAGCTAATACGTCTGAGCAATATATCTTCCAAAATCCTATAGTAATGCGTTAAAAAGTTGTCATTGCGCATGCACGAAAGGCGGAGTAATGAAGAGAGGTTTGCGTTTGATGTATCCCAAAAACATTTAATGGACATTTAATTTTGCTTCTGTTTATATATATATATATATATATATATATATATATATATATATATATATATATATATATATATATATATATGTATATATATATATATATATATATATATATATATATATATATATATATATATATATATATATATATATATATATATATATATATATATATATATATATATATATATATATATATATATATATATATATATATATATATATATATATATGCTATGGTTAAAACCCAAAATAGGTGTTTTATGTCCCTGCGTTCATAAAAAAGATAAGGATCCCCAAGAGCCATTATTGGTGCATAGGGTGTCGAATCCTCGTTTCATTTGTTGGGTCTTTTTCACAAGGACAAGTGGCAAACTCGTCACCGTGTGATCAGTTTTTTTCTTTATATGATTTATTTTTTGTATAGCCTGGAAAGGTGCTTAGTTTATTAGCATTGATCAAAGTTCTTCTAATGGTAAATCACTGGATTCACTAAGTTTACTCGTAATAGTTTCTTAAACGGTAGATGAGACTCACAAAAACAAAATCAATTTTTGTATGGATTGTTTTTTTTTGTAGCATATGGGGGCTTGAGGTGTGTTAACTTTGGCTGCTATTTAAGTTTTCAAAAGAGATAGTGAGTGACGTATAAAGTTTATAATTAATGTTTTTTGTTTTTTTTTTATTGTCGTCAATGAGAGAAGTTGAGGTGGGATTTAAAAAATACTAGCCGTAAAAAAACCTCCCTCTACAAGACCAAAATTGTTGAAATGTGCAAATTTTGACATAATTAGAATTATTCTAACATTTGTTGTAAAAAAAAATATCGAAAAAGCTGTTTCCTCAGATATAATCGTGCACATTACTTGAAAATATGTGAAATATCTGGCTCTTCTTAAAGTTTCTACAGGCAACTTTGGCAACCTTTTGAAATATTCTAGGATATCTTGAGAATTTTCCGTGCAAATAATACGCCTTTAATGCCAAAACATTGACATTTTCTGGGTGAAAATTGCAAAATCCAACATTTTCCATCATAAGGTATATCAGAAAGCGTCATTTAACCGTATGTTTGTTTTTTCTTTTTCTCCAATTTAAAATCCCTTTTTTAGTTGGAAACAATCAAGTAAGTGTTATGTGCATATCCATTGCTTGTCCGATTCAGTCTATGCGACACTTTTAAAAGACAGATATCATCTTTACCTTTAAACACAAATTAATTCCATTTGAGTGAAAACCCGTTGAAAATCTTGCTAACAAATTGACTTCAATTCCAGAACATGTTTAAAAAGACTGATATCATCTTTATCTTCAAACCCAAATTAATGCTATTTGAGTGAAAACCCGCTGAAAATCTTGCTAACGAATTGACTTCAACTCCAGAATATGCTTAGAAAGTTCAGGAACCTATCGGCTTAATAGATTTCTTTTTCGTTTTTCAAATGTGTTGACAATTTAAAACTTTTCTGACATTTTATTGAAATTGACATGACATTATTGAAAGTCATTTTTATTGACATTTTAGTGAAACTTGCCTGGACGACTCCCCTTTCCCTATGAAACCCGAAAACGACCATCAAGCTAAGTATATTATGGAACCAGGGTCAGATGCTTATTGGTCTCTTAATGAACAGTGTCAAGTGTTCCTTCAAGATCGGAACGCTTATTTTGCTGATAGAACACTTGACGTAAGTTTTTTTTTATTTTTTATTTCTTTTCTACAGTGATACTTTCTCGACTTTGATACTGCAAGTAAACGTGTTGTAAGTAAAACAGTGTATATGTCTAATATTTTTTATTGTCTGACAAGGTATCCAAATTTGATAGAAACAGATTGTATGCAATAATCCCACTTCTAAGCCAGCCAGATTATCACCAAAGGGGTAATAATATTGAATATACCCATCAACAGTCTTTTGAAATATAATATTTGCTGCCCTAACAACAGGGTATGGAAAAATAAGGTGATAATACGGTGATATTTATATTCTTCTTCAGCACTGAGGAAGGTTGAGTGGAGGTCCCGGACAAGGAATATTTGCGTTTTATTCTTTTTTACTGGCTGTAATTTACCTCCTTTTCTACGCTTTCACTTTTGATGTTCTTCATGAAAGCATTTACCAAGTTTGAACCTGATCTTGCATTAATTCATTCCACTATGTCTCTTCTAAATATCTCTTTATTCACAGCATACTATGGATGTTGAGCATAGTAAGCATTAGCAACTGTTGGTGCAAACAGACTGAAAAGAAACTACAGGCTAGGTTTGTGCTTGCAAGATTGAGCTGTTGTCCTTGTTTTTGCTTCAAGTCTGGTAGGTTGAATGACAATTTACTACTACTTCTTCTACTACTACTACTACTACTACTACTACTACTACTACTACTACTACTACTACTACTACTACTACTACTACTACTACTACTACTACTACTACTACTACTACTACTACTACTACTACTACTGCTGCTACTACTACTACAACTACTGTTGCTACTACTACTACTACTAATACGAATGCTATTACTTCTGCTAATACTACTGCTACTACTATACTCCTACTACTACTACAACTACTACTGTTCCCACGACTGCTACGACTGTTGTAAATTTTAACTCACCGAAGATGAAAGCCACCTGAGGACAAGGCAACCATGTACAATCCCCTTCTTCTTAATCTATTCAAAGCCTCATTCTTTCCAATTCTATTAAGTTACAATTTCTTTTATATCCTTTCTTATTTCCTCTTCATAACGCATTCTGGGGCAAATTACTTTTTCTTTCAGCCCCAGACAGATGGTCAAAGAGTACAATATTTGGCGATCTATCATCCTTCGTCTATGAACATGACTCAACCATTCTTAACATTTGTTTCGTAATGGGCCTAGAAATTTAGGTTAAGCTGAAATTTTTTGTACAGCTTATTGCTTCCTTTACGTCAATCAAATTAGAGCCTAAAACTATCCTTAGACAAATCCTTTAGAGAAATTTTAATAAATAACCGTCTGCCTTTCAAAGTGTTCATAAATTCATAAATTCATAAGTTCATAAATTCGTATTTCAAAGTATAGCCTCATAGCTATGCTTGGCTTGTGTCATTGCCATGACTTCTAATTTTCTAATAGCTTTGCAGACTTCTCGTCCTATTCTTTCAGTTTTTTAAACTTAAAAACACCTTGCGCTTTACCTATTCTTTTTTTTCAAATCTCTACTCCAATCACCTTCTTTACTTATAATACTGCTCAGGCAAGCAAAGCTATCTAAGAGGCTTACTTCTTACAAATCGGATTCACAAAACAATAATGTAAAGCACCACTGGAGCAAAAAAGTTTACAAAACATGCTTATAAGACTATATGGTCGAAGTATACCCTGTGGAGCAACAAAGTTTGCCCGTTTGCCCAAGTTTACCCAAAGTTTACTAAGCGTTTACCCATGACAGTGTAAAATCCACAATTACTTCTTCGAGCCTACTTGTCGATTTTACAGTCTAGATTATGTACTAACGATCCTGATTGCGAGTGGAATATCTTTTTTGTGGTCTAGAATATCAGCCAAATGGCAAGCATGCGAATTTCCAATTCGGTTTGTCAATGAGAAACTCCTCCACCTAGTTGACTTTCTTGCTGGTTAATATCACCTCTTCTTCTTCTTCTGGTTTAGATTGCTATAGGCACGATTTCACATGGAGTCACCACCATCATCGAATCATGGGCCCTTGGGCGGGTTGCTACAGCTGAGATCGAACTACAAGTCCCGTATTACCAATCAGTGATCAATATCTCTGTACCACGACAGGACTACCCCATTAACACTCGATTCTTGCCAATTCAACTCTCAATAACTTGCTAAAATTTATTCATTTCAATAACATTTTTTTCTAGGATATACAAATCATCTACATAGCCTGAGTCTAAAAGAGTTTACCTTCTTTTTTGATACAATGATCTTCCAGAGCCTTTGCTAATCAAATCTAATCTCAATTCCTTTGCTAATCTAATCAAATCTCAGCTAAAATAGAAAGCAGCAATATGTGTTCCATCTTCAAAGTAATTCATGACTTCATTTACCATGGAAACTATAATTCCCGAGATGGAAGGTTAGAACACCCTTACTGTCTCCCTGTAAGACAAGAAATTTAATAAATATACCTTGGATTACCATAAGCGTTGATCTTTTGCTAGATAAATGCAAGTTTTTTGCACATTTTTGTCAATAAAGCCGGGTTTTATATTTCATATGATTTATATTAGAGAGTCAGGAAATTCAGCATTGGCAAGGGCTGGTTTTAGATTCTACAACCCTATAATATTATAATCAGGCAAAACCTAGTTTTGAAGAGGAAGTTTATTTTAAATTTAATTTACCGGCTATGATTCTATGTCGTTGGATTCAGCTTAGGGTGAATTGTCCTTCAATCCAGAACAGGCAAAAAACATTCGACAAAAATAAAATGATAGTTAGTCCTGATAGGCGGTATGTTTGTCCCCTTCGTAAAGATGATGATGAAGACTTGGATCATTTTCTCCGGAAATGCCCGGTGCTCTGAGATTTACGGGAATTTATTTGCATGGGATTTATTTGATGCTTCCGGGTATTCTGCAAAATAGCAGCCCAACCACAATATTTGGAGTTGGAGTGTATATAGATAAATCCTTAATAAGAAGAAAAAGTGTTATATGACTAATTTCTTTTGTTGTTAGATTAGGCACTTTTCGCGTTGAATTCTGTTTTTTTGTGCGTGTTTGTAATTCGTACTATTGTTAATTTCTTTGCTTGTTTGTTATTTATTTATATTTTTGTGTGTATATGGCCCATGGGTTTTGAAATACACCTATCTATCTATCTATAGAAGCTCGTATTTTTAGACTAGAGTTCTTATTAAATATTTTTTTTTTTAGAAAGTTTGCTACAGCATTAAATGCAGAAGCTCATCAAGAGATGGTTACTACCTCGCAGGACCAGCATTAGAAGGTACTCCTTGCACCAATGGTAAATGTAAAAGTGGTGAATGCAAAAGCTTTGCAAGGTCAGGGATTGTCACCGATGGTGGCTGGTCTGACTGGTCGGTCGCACCATGCAAATCTGCCTGCATCAAAGGGTCAAGAGGGACGGTACTTATGACTAGAGCTTGTGACAATCCAAGACCAGTAAATTCCATCAGTGGCTGTGATGGATCAGCTACTAAAATTGAACTGTGTGATGACAGTGACGTACGTATTTTTTTAAATAATTTCTCGATTTTTTGTTGTTGAAACTATCCTATAGGTCCAGAGGAAAAACAAATAAGTATATTTGAGAAGATCATTTGTAGCAAGATTTTTTGTTTCTGCTTAAACAAGGGCAATGAAAACCTTGCACCCAAATTATAGTACTATCTTATGTAATGAAACCATATACACTCTATATTCCATAAATAATGTAAATTATGAAATTATATTACTAATGTTTGTATTATTATCAATTATGCTTTTGTATTTTACTCTCGAAAAGTAGTACATAAACAGTCAAAGAAAGTTCAATTTCAAATGCTTTATTTCTTTTTGAAACCTTCAATGTTTTTTTTCTATAAGATTATCCAACATTTATGTTAAGACAGACAACATTTATGTTAAAATAAATTAATTTTTCCCGCCACAAGGATCCGAAAAAATGGTGAATTTCGTAAATGACGGGAAAATCCAGTGGAAGTTTTAAGACCTGTCGACGTTTTTGGGAACTAAACTAAAACTAAAAATAGTTGAAATTATATTAAAAAAAATTCATGTGTGGCCAAAAGTAGTGTTTATTGATCTATAGGTTTAGGGATGCAATACCCCTGCCCGACTTATCTACCTGGCTAAGAAAGTAATTAATATGCATTTATTGTTACAGATTTGTCGAGCAAGAAAGCCCGTTACCATCTATGCAACAGAGAAGTGCAAAGAATTTGCTAAATTTTCCAAGATCATAAGACGCAACGCTCCGGGGTCACAGCAGAGTCATCTACAAAGTAAGTTTATCAGTCTCTAATCTCATACCCTAATGAGATTAAAAACTGAGAAACAGTTTTTAACAGTATATGCCTACCGTGCTTTACTTATGTATTTGTTTCCCTAGAGTCATGGAATTATCAGGATGCTATTCTAACTTTAGCTGTCCTTGAGACACGAAATTAGCATGCTGTTACCCCAATTTTTACCCCGTTGCATAATGCTTAGCAACTCTTGCTCAACACAGCTTAATTATTATTAGATTTCCTAGGATAGGGGATTGGCAAGCTGCTTTTCCTGACTTTAGATACCTTTTGGTTGGAAAATTAGCAATCTGGTTTTCCAACCTCTGCCCTAATAAATATTATTTAATAGCATGTCCTCAACATCCCCCCACCCCCTGAGAAAAGGGTCGTAAATACAGTTTACCTACTGTATACTTACAGGATTTAGTATTGGGAAATGGGTCAATGTTTGATCCTGGGTTTGTCCGAAAGAGCTAAGGGTGATCAAGTAATTAAGTATGACGGCACTAGACCCTTAAGGTCCAAAGTGGCGGTGCGGATTTCTGTTTTGTGACTCTTCAGCCAGGAAGTGCAATGGGGGACTGGGGGCCAGAAATCTGGTGCTTTCATACACCCTTCCTGCTTACCTTCATCAAATTTCTCCAGCTAACAATTTAAAGCTGGGTCGACTCTGGCTGAGCTTGCAGGGTCACGGCACTAACCCTCATCCCAAAACTAATAACTAGCTATGCCAGGGATGCCCCTTGAACAAAGAATTGTCACAGTATAGGGGTTTAAAGGGGTTCTAGGGGCATCACGGTTCTAAAGGTATTAAGGTAAAACTTCAAGGACTGGTAAGGAGGATACTGAGCTAAATTCACAGACAATATAGACATCTAGGTTATCAAAAGTCTGGTCTACAATAGCTAAGGAACTGCTAAGGCTATTAACTTGAAACTCAAAGGGCGCCTAGTACAACTACTACAACTGCAACTGCGTTTAATTGTAACTCCAACTACTTTCGACTGCAACTAAAGCTACTTGTGACAACTTGCAACTGGGATTACTTGCAACTTCGACTACGACTACTTGTGACACTTGCAGATGCCACTGCGACTGCTTGTGACGGTGATTGTGACTACTTGCCACTAACACTGCTACTGCAACCATGACAAACTGTGCCTGCGACTACTTGTAACTGCAATCACAATTATTAGTGACCACATGCAACTATGACTACTTGCAACTCTGACTAAGACGTCTTGTGACAGCGATTGCAATTGCAGCTTTTGATGGCTGCAATTGTAACTGTTTGCATGTTCGACAACACCTACTTGTAACTACTTTCAACTGTGAGTGGCTGTAACCACTTACTAGTGTGACTACTTGTGACTGAGACTCTTGTGACTGCTACTGTTTGGGACTGCAGCTGTGAATAAAACTGCAACTGCTTGCGGTGGCTCCTGTGACTACTTATGACTAATCGCAATGTCAACTACTTAAAATTGTGACTATTACTACTTGTGGTTGTGGATGCGACAACTTACGACCGTGACTGCCACTATTAAACTACTACTACGATTACGATTGAGACTGTAAATTCAGCTGCTACTTCTTCTATAGACTACAAATACAACTACTACTTCCTCAACATTAACTAGAACTATTGAACTAAATTAAAAGAGCTCAAGTTCATCCTACTTGTCAATGCGGCGTTGTGCATCCTGGCTTTCAAAACGGCTTATCTGCAGTATCTCAGGAATGGTTATGGTTATTAAGTTGAAATTACCGGGAATGTTAAGGAACAGGTTGAACTGAATTAAAAGACTGTGTATCCAGGTGATCAAAAGGGCGTATTTGAAATATCCCAGGAATCGTTAAGGGTTCTAAGTTTAAACTTTCAGTTAATATTCAAGGGAGCATTGAACTAACAAAAAGACAGTAGATTCACCATGGTGGTCAAAAGGTATATCTGCGCATGTCTATGTTGATTTTAGGATCCGCTTAGGGTATTAAGTTGAAACTTTCAGGGAATGCTTAGGACACAACCGTCACCTAAACTCCCAGCACACTCCCAAGCACTCCCCTCGCTCATACTGGGACTAACTGGTTTTCCTTAATAGTGGCAGATGTGCAAACATACATCGCTGCAATTAATTTTACAAAGTCTCAAATTCCTTAACTTATTTAAATGAAGCTATAAAAGGAATCGTTATTTGAGCCATTTGTTTTCTCTGCATTATATATATATATATATATATATATATATATATATATATATATATATATATATATATATATATATATATATATATATATATATGTCAGCACGAATGTGCCACCGCACGGCTTTACCGCTTCTGAAATTGAAAACCGCTTCTGAATTGAAATTGAAAATAATATATATATAAATATATATATATATATATATATATATATATATATATATATATATATATATATATATATATATATATATATATATATATATATATATATATATATATATGTAAGCACGAATGTGCCACCGCACGGCTTTACCGCTTCTGAAATTGAAAACTCAATCTATTGTTTTCAATAATTTGTAAATCAATAGACCATCCCGGATTTTTCATCTGATGGCTTTTTGGCACCCTTTGGGCCAAAATTGTGTCCTGCATCACAAACTGACAGGAGACGCCACTTTGCTATAGCACAATGATTTCCCTACTTGAAAAGGTCACTAAAAATTTAATTTATGTTAGGATGAGCTTTTTCCCGATTTTCTAGGACCATTTTTTCAATATAATCACGCATGCGAAAACACAAACAAACAAGCAAATAAACGCGCTTCCTTGATCTATTCTTGGAAAAAAAAAGTTATACTGTCTTGAAATTACGGTGATTGAAAAATCTGCCACGGGATTCCATTATATGCTGAATTTGACAATTCAATTTTCATTAATATCACCTGCTATTTTTGGCGTGTTTTGCCTTTTTTTTTTTAATAGAGCAAATTTCCTCCAGGTCGTAGCTTTTGATGAATAAATTTCACCCTCATAGTTTTACGTATTCAAAATGGAAAAAAATCGATTAGCCCGTCTCACTCCTTGCTTAGAGTTCATATTTTCCAAGACTACACTGCCTTTCCATAATGCACAAATAACAGTTAAGTAGGGACACGGTCTTTTATTGGACAGTGAAACAATAAAAAAAAGTATTTAGATATTCGGTCACATATACAGTTGCCGTCATCAGCAGATAAAAACTTCAACCATCATTTTCTCCTCTCCAGAGAAAGATTGCTCAAACAATCTCTATTTCTTGGACCAGGTGTAATTAATTTCTGAGTTTTTCTGCTGATAAACTCAATCGTAATATACCAAGGTTTTTTGCTGTTTTTACTGTCGAATAAAAGGATTTGTCCTTATTGAACTGTTAATTGTACCTACTTAGAGTTTGTTGCCAAGAACAGTTTCATGTTGTTATCATAACTCCTTGTTTAAGAGATTTAGTTACTATTAGAAGTACCTCTTTATTTAGGTCACGTTATCACTGACAGTTTGATTGACTTTTGATTCTTTTTATATGAAGAGCATTGAAATTTAGACGTTGTTGGTTGAGGTAGCACGTACCACTCTTAGTCCACGGTCCCTTCGTTCAACACCACTGATTTATTTACAGACAATTTATTAATTAACAATAATCATTTTAGGTCGACCTTGGCAGGCCTGCTCTATTTTCTGTAAACGGGAAGATAACGGTATGTGGTACACACCAAGGCTTGAGCTGAATGATAAAGGAGTGTCTGCTGCATTTCCAGATGGTACTTGGTGCCACAACGACGGGAATGAAGACTATTTTTGCATGGAACGTCAGTGTCTTCCCCAGGTAATGGGATCTATTATATTCAGCCGCATTAAATATTTTTTTGTGGTAATTTTATCTCATTTTAACTTTTCGTAATTATTTTATTTTTTAATTTGTCTTCTGAAAAAAATTAGGTGCACACGCTATACAAAACCATTTAACAGAAAAATATAATATCATAGATATAAGAGTAAATTCCAGCTAAAAAAGATCCTTTTTCGTTCCAAGACATGAAAAATTATCGTCTACTCATAGATATCTTCAGAATTCATTCAGAAGTCAGAATTATGTAAAGAGCAAATACGCAGATAGAAAAATCTTTCAATGGTGCACCTGTCACCCAAGCGAAAGGGGAATGTACCCCTGTCTTCTAGAATACTGATTAACCATCAAATTTACCCTTTCCACATGGAGACTTGCATCTATAATAATTTCTATTATTTATTGCTACTTACTGCTACAATTATCATTGTAGCAGTAATATTTATTGCTATATTTATTGCTTTTATAGTCATATTTATTGCTACAATTATCAAAATATGACGCATTCTAATTTTTATATATTCTAAATATGGCCAGAGGTGGACTGGGCTAGCGGGCTAGGGGGCAATTACCCCTGGGTAGATCGGTTTTGAGCCACTTAGAACCAGTCGTTTATCTTCTTTTTACATACAGAAGTGCAGTTGACATAATGTTTAACAAAAAACTCTGCTTGACAATTTTTCGGCTGTGTTATTACAGGCCTACGTACAGATTTAGCGTAGATAACAGCATCGTGCCCTAAGAAGGGCGGAGGCGATCCCTGCTATCAAACAGGTTCATTTGTGGGGTGAAATCTGATAAATATAATCCAGAGGTTGTCACTTGACCCAGGAGTTGGATTTTGTGTGCCCGATTCCGTTACAAGCTAGGTAGGAGTATGAGAGTCAGTACATACTGGCGCGTCAAGGTGTTTTAATGATAAACGTGCCTCGTTTTCCTAAGTAAAACGATTATAGCTTAGAAAAAGTGTAACAGTTTGGCTATCGTGTTCATCAGTTTTAAGGTTGTGAGAGCATGGACAAGACGACTGATGGAAAAGTTAAGGAAGGTGCGGAAAAACTGAGACTAAAGCAAAGAAAAGAACTTTCTGAGGCTGGAAAAGACCCAAAACAGAGAAGTTATCATTTATGCGGAGAAATAAGGTTAGTAAAAGTTTGGCTGCTTTTTTCAACTTGTGGGCTAGGATTCAAAGCTTTTTTTTTAAAGTTGGGCTTAGATTCTAAGTATTTTTTTTTTGCATTGTCACTATTCACTTTTTGCTGTCACTATTCTTGACTGATCTTGATGTAAAGAAGCCTGGCAGTCTGTTGAGGCTGTGTCCATTATACCATTTCTGTGAACACGATTATTAATCAAATTAGGTGCTTAGGCAACGACAGTTCCGACAGCCCCACCAATTCAAGGTCCGTTGAGTTGACCTTATGAGTTATTATTGTCTCGGTTTAACTTTTGTGTATTATGGCTTTTTTTTCCAGTCTCGGGAGATAAGGCCTAGCCACACGACGTCTAAAAAGGCAGCTTTGTTTTCTTTGGCAATTTTTTCTGGTTTCACTTTCACAAATAAAAGGTCAATTATCGGAACAGATTTTTTTACAGTCCTTGAATTGTCAAAAATTCTTATTCGAAGATAGAGCCTTGATAAAACCTGGTTTTTCTTGGTGGATGGTTGAAAAGTGTATTTGAACCAAGATCTAGCGTTCCGGATTCAATGCCTGCAACATTTTATAGAAGTCTTCAGAACGTCACTTTACCTTGGCTGCTTGTGTCCCTTGGTGTTCTAATGCTTGTATTTAATTCTTTAGAACTATCTCAAAGAAGTACGCAACATCAACCTAGTTTCAACAGAGGGTGAGCCAACTTTGTCAAACAGTTCGTGGTAACGAACTGTAGTAAGGAGCGACCCGGCTCAATAGTAAACAAAACTCTAAAAAACGGAATTTCGATGCTAAAAGATATATCAAAAGAATCGGATTTTTATGCTGATTTTAAATATGTAACTTTCATCAAATTTAGTCTTTGTCATCAAAAGTTACGAGCCTGAGAAAATCGCACCATCGCATTCAGCGTATCAGAGAACCATATAGAAAAAATTTCAAGGTCCAATCTACAAAAATGTGGAATTTCGTATTTTCTGCCAGAAGACAAATCACGGGTGCGTGTTTATTTGTTTGTTTTTTGTTTTTTTCCCCAGGGGTCATCGTATCGACCAAGTGATCCTAGAGTGTTGCAAGAGGGCTCATTCTAACGGAAATAAAAAGTTCTAGTGTCCTTTTTAAGTAACCAAAAAAATTGGAGGGCACCTAGGCCCCCTCCCACTCTCATTTTTTCCCAAAGTCAACAGATCGAAATTTTGAGATAGCCATTTTGTTCCACATAGTCGAAAACCATAATAACTATTTCTTTGGGGATGACTTACCCCCCACAGTCCCTGGGGGAGGGGCTGCAAGTTACAGACTTTGACCAATGTTTACATACAGTAATAGTTACTGGGAAGTGTACCGACGTTATCAGGGGGATTTTTTTGGTTTGGGTGTGGGGTTCAGGGGAGGGGGCTATATGGGAGGATCTTTCCTTGGAGGAATATTTCATGGGGGAAGAGAAACTCAATGAAAAGGGCGCAGGAATTTCTAGCATTACTATAAAAAAACAAACAATGAAAATATAAATATGAAAAAGTTTTTTCAATTGAAAGTAAGGAGAAGCATTAAAACTTAAAACGAACAGAGATTATTACGCATATGAGGGGTTCTAAAAATACTTTAGCATAAAGAGCGAGGTATTTAGGAGGAGATAAATACTTCTCTCTTTATGTTAAAAATTTTTTAAGTAATTTCAACTATTTATCCTACGACCTTTCTGATTCAGGGGTCATTCTTAAAAAATTTGGACAAAACAAGATTTAGTGTGAAGAGCAAGGTATTAACGAGGGGACCAACCCTCTCATATATATAATCAAAAATATAAGAATATAAAAGTTTGTTACGTAAGTTAATTCTTAAGTTACGTATTTTTTTTTACTAATAAAAACGTTCTTTAAAAATTAAAAGATCTAGTTGCCTTTTTAAGTAACCGAAAAATTGGAGGGCAACTAGGCCTCCTTCCCCACCCCTTATTTCTCAAAATCGTCTGATCAAAACTAAGAGAAAGCCATTTAGCCAAGAAAAGAATTAATATGCAAATTTCATTTTAATAATTTATGCACGGAGAGCCAAAATCAGACATGCATTAATTCAAAAACTTTCAGAAATTAAATAAAAAAAAGAAGTTTTTTGAAATGAAAGTAAGGAGCGACATTAAAACTGAAAACGAACAGAAATTACTCCGTATATGAAAGGGGCTTTTCCTCCTCGACACCCCGCTCCTTGCGCTAAAGTTTGATTCTTTCTCGCAACTCTACTTTTTAAAACAATAAAAGACTTTAGCGTAAGGAGCGGGGTGTCGAGGAGGAAAAGCCCCTTTCATATACGGAGTAATTTCTGTTCGCTTTAAGTTTTAATGTCGCTCCTTACTTTCATTTCAAAAAACTTGTTTTTTTTTTATTTAATTAAATACTGTGACGCCTTCCGGACCAGTGGAGCTAGTAGCGGAGGAATCTACACCGTTTCTGAACCAAAGTGGAAATGCTGACTTGGACGCGAAGCTAGCTGATAGTGAACCAGCTTTGCCAGTAAGCGTGTCAATTTCCTACTCTTTACCACCGAATCCGACACTAGCTCAGAAGTTAAATTTCATGAGGTCACATCTGTTCAAGCCGACACCACCTCAAATAGAAAACCCTAGCTTTGACTTGGCTTCGATTTGCTATCGGAAACTTACCACTGGTTCCATCTCACGATCCTGGGTAACTTTTGAAACTGAAGAAATGGCAGTAAAATCAGTTCTTTGCAGCATATGCGTCGCATTTTTCGACATGAAGTCACAGTTTGAATCTGGGTTCACCAATTTTAGGCCTGCTTAGGAGAAAATCCAGGCACATTAAAAGTCAAAACGTAGTAACGCTGCAGTTCAAGCATACGCTCAAACTGAAAACTGCCGAGACATTGGATGGTCCAAAATAGTGCATTGAATAGTAAACAGAAAAAACAGATCTTGCAAAACATTCAAGTACTGAATAGAGTTTTCGAGGTCGTAAATCTGTTGGGGAAACACGAATTACCTTTTAGAGCACATGGGGACCAGGAGAGGCTTGAACTTCTAACAAAACCGGGAGTAAACCTTAGAGGCTCCCTTGAGGTCATACTTTCGTTCTCCAAATATGACATCGTTCTAAAGGAACATCTATAAAAAGCAAAAGAGGCTAGGAGAAAACTGAAATTGAACATGGATGTGAGCGGAGAATCCACAGAAACAGCTAAGGGTCGTGGCTCACTCATCATGTTACTTTCTAAGACGATGGTCTAGAAAGTGATGAGGAGCATTTTGAAACACATGCGGAGAGCTATAGTGAACGAAATCGGGGGAAAAAGATACATCATTAAAACGGACACAACTCAGTACGCTGGGGTATGGACTAGGTTTCTATCGTGTTCAGATATGTGAAAGACGAAGAAATTCATGAACAACTCTTTGCCGGCAAACACCAAAAAGAAGAAGAGCAATAGGGATTTCTCAAGACAGTGGGAAACAATTAGAATGAATATTTCGGCCCTATGTCGAAGAGCCGTCCTCGGCAATACAAAAATATATAAGAAGAAAAAACTTACAACAGGATAAAATCGATAAAACTAAAATGAAAATTTTTTCAAACAGTCCCAGCATCCTTACTTCAACGAAGTTCAACCAGGACTCATTGTGATGGAAAGGTAGTGTGGTCTTCGTTGCTATTTAACGTCACTTTGCTGTCGTACGTGTCCAAGATTCTAGCGGCTAGGGCATGAAGAAAATTTCTACAAGGCAAGATCGAAGAGCATGGACTTAAGTACGAAAAGATAGCTGTGAAATCGTTTGATGGTGCTTTTAACATGAGAGGCAAATTTAACGGACTTCTTTCTCACATTAAAAACTGAGTTCCAGATTTGGTTTATATCTGGTGCTACGGTCATTTTCAAAACCCTTGTGTCGTAGATTATTGCACTGCAACAGAGGCAAGAGATCTCTTCCGCACCATGAACGGAATTTTCATGTTTCTTTGCTGAGTCGCCAAACGAATGGATCTATGGTGACAAAAAGTAGAGAACACAAAAGAAGGACAGTCGAAGACAACAGAAAATCAAGAAAATCAAGAAAATCAAATAGAAAGACAACAGAAAATTGGCGAAACTCATTGGTGGGTAAAAGAGAAGTCGCTTGTTTTGATGTTTTCCGGTGATGATTCCCTGTACTAAGATGCAGTACACATTTTTTCCTCAGTGAAAATAGCAGTTCCTTACACTTAAAGACGTCATCTGTAGCCGACACACTGATGAATGAGCTTACGGAGTAAAAAGTGATCCTAACCGCTCACTTGTTTCTTGCTCTATTTGAAGTCATTGTCCCTATTTCAAGGTATCTCCAGACAAAAGGATTGGACTTTTTGATGGCTGGAACATGGTTGATAAAGCAAGAAAGGATCTAGAGAGCATTTTCATCGAATATGTCAAAGAAAATGCCTCCAAGTTTATGTCAAAGATCCAGGGCCTTCTAGAGACCACTTCATCGGACCTTGCAATTAGCTCAGAGCTACCAGCTTGTCACGGTGCCAAGAAAAAGTGCATGCCGGGAGAAACGGCAAAAGTGATTTCGAATTGACGTGTTCAGGTTAGTAATTGACCGAATAATAACCAGACTGAATGAAAAATTGTCAGACAAAACAGCTTATTTCCTTGGTATATTTCTTGTAGCCCACCACATTCAGCCTTGTACGTCGAGATAAAATACCAAAGGCGGCCCCTCAAAACGTTGCAGAGATGATGAAGGTTTCTCATGACGAGCTGAGGTCAGAGCTGAAAAGGTTTGCCCAAGATCTGTAATGAGATCAGCAAACTGAAGCTCATTAAGACAAGATTAATAACTGCAATATCAGATGATCTCTTGGAAGCATTCATGCTGATGTCATTTGATCGGGAGCTACTTGATTCAGTGCAGTTTGAAGATGTAGAAGACGTGAAAAGAGGTTCGAAGACTTTAACATCACTTTTGTCAGTGTAGCAGGTTTTTTTTCTACAGTTCAGTTATTTTGTTTTGTGCCTTATCAAAATATATATTTTGTGTTCTGATAGAAAGTCAAAAAACTCTTAGCAATGTTAAACATTCTTCTTAAGAGGACAAATACCATGACTATTCTTTGGCCTAGATTTCCCTGATGCAGAACGAAAGCTGAAAATTTTATATAGCTGAAAATACGATACCGCTCTCCCTTTGTGTGGAAACCTGAGCAACACCGAGTCTAACCTAGCATCAGGGAGATCTTGCACAAAAAATGATTAGCGGTATCTGTCCTTTTCCTACTGTAAGCCTACTCCTTACTTAGTGGGTAGGACTAATTTGGAGAAGATTTCGGCGCGAATGACGCGGAGCTTAATTTCCTCTAATTGTTCAAGATTCTTTCAAATTAAACACGAAAAAAAAAAAATACAAATTCCTTCTGTAAAGAGAGCCATATGTAAGGCCGCCTAACCCAAATCCCCCTTGTTTTCACTACCAGTCAGCCTCTGTTAGCAGGGATCTCTAAATATGCTGTTCATAGTCAATTGTTTTTTTTTTCAGTCAAAGTCGCTCGCTCGATCTTTCGAACCACTTTTGAAACCACTTGATACGTTTAACAATGCAGTTGATGAAGATGGTAAACAGATTCTCCAACCTTCTCACAAGACAAAGGACTATTTCTCTGTTGATGAAAACGGGATACCATTGATAGATGAACTGGAAGAGAGCCAACCTGGATCTGAGCATTTCAAAGGCGATGACTATATCATATTGGATAATTTAAATGAAATTTGATAATAATTTATTTATTTATATTTATGTATTTATTTGGGATATTTTGGATATTAAACACATTCAGAGTCAAATATATAGCTTGAAATAAGTATATTTTGCTTGGTGATTAGCAATACAAGCAACGCAAGAATTGCATAAAAATAGTGTAGAAAGCCTATTTTAACACTAATGTTTTGTTAATCACGATCTAACAATATAATCGTATTTAAACATTAATTTATCTTGAAGGGTAATATATAAATATTATGTCTTTGTATCTTTTACCAGACCAATTAACAGATCAGAAGGCCAGGAATGTCTACTAAAAATGTGGGAGGAGGGAGGGGGTTAAGAAAAAATATATTTTTGAAAATCTAAGCAGAAGACAACGTTGTTGCTTATTGGACCTTTTCAATGGAGATAGAAAAATAATATTTGTCAGTATAATACAAAAGTGCGTCCAAATTGTAGAGGAAGGTAAAAAAAATCTAGGTGGGGTGAAGCAATCGCCCACCCCCTTAACTAAGGTACCTGAGTAAAACTGAAGCTCCAAGCTTCCGTCGTTTCGAACTAAAAAATGATACCTTAATGTTCAGTCTTGTGAGTCGATTATACGATTTATGCATGAAATCTAAGCATTACACAACTTCACAAACTAAGAACGGGCTACATCATTAACGCTTTGGTAGTACATAATTTAGATTTTGATCACGTAAACACCGTTGTGTACGGAAACCTAAAAACATACCTGCTGTATCATACTTAATGATAAATTCATCTCTTTCCATAGGCCACAAGTCCATTCCAAAATTTTCGAGTACTTTGATTTTTGTACTTTGGATGAACATCAGCCTAGTCTGATATTACCTATCATATCCTTTTTTTTTTAATAATTTTTTTTGAATTTCTATAGTTCTCCTCTTGTTTGGTAGTCAATAAACGTTTTAAAGAAGGGAAGGCCTTTGTTTTGTTTGTTAATGTTTGTTCCACAGACCTACATACACAAAGGCTTGATTTTACAAACACTTTAGCAAAAGGCCCGTCTCCTCAGTTAAAAAAAATGTCACTTCGTAGGTTTTTCCCCTCCGGTCTCTAGTGTAATTAGTTCAAGCAATCTCCCCTCAATTGCTTATGTGAGCAATGACACCAAGCGCCATTCCAAGTCAAGCTTCCTTGCTTCTTTCATTATTATTCTTTTAAAAAATATTAAAAGAGCCTTTCTCCACTCACTCGGGCCTTTGGCTATCGCTTTTAGTCCTTACTTGACTCCATCAAGCGCTCGAGCCTTTGACCCTTATAGTTGTACTTTGCTTAACTCGGGCTGTGTTTGATGCAACCACCCTCACAAAACCGCACTATTGCATTCCCTTATGAAAATGTATGAAAATACTTCTGCAATTGCAATTTTGAAAACATTTAAAGACATGAATAATGGCTTAGCCAATATGTGCCGACATTATGGGATAAATTATTTGTATGGGATAAATGGCATATTATTGGGCCACTTAATGGCCAAAATGTTAGAAAGTGGTACTTTCTTTTGATCTTTTTATTTAAAGGTTAATGCATAAAATAAAGTTCGAATAACTAAAAGAAAAAACACGATGAATAAAAACAAAATTGCTTCGACTAAGGTTCCTCTGCTTTCTAAAGCTGATGGTTTATCGTAATTAACTCTGATAGTTCTCCTTTTTAAAAAATTATACCCCCTATCAATAAGTACCTTTGCACATCAAATTTAAATAAACTGCTTGGTGTGCAGTTGGACAATGACCTTAAATGGAAGTCTCGCAATTTTCACTTATTGATTTCTGGTAGTTTTCTCCTTAAATCTTTCTCCCTTCTTAAACGGTTCTCCATATAAATCCATAATCTTAAAATAATTTATTGTTCTTATATAATACCCTGTCTTGAAGATACTTGTCCGGTCTGGCACCCTGGGTTAACCAAAGACCAATGCTCTAAAACTGAAAGCATTCAAAAAAGAGCAACACAAGTTATACTGGGGAGTTATACTACAATTATTATACAAGTTATACTACATACGATGAAGGTTTGGCTAGACTTGACCTTACTACATTGGAACCACGACGTTACGTCCCTACCAAGAACTTTGGTCACAAGTGCCTTAGTTCTGACTATCATCGACGTTTTTTCCCCCCTTCAAAGAAAATCCCCCAATTCTTCCTAATACAAGACTAAATGCTCTTAGAGCCCCAAATACCCAACTTGACTTGTGTCCCCAAATGTTAACCATGAGGTACAAAAAATCTTTTGTTCCCTATTTTATTTTTCATTTTAATAATTGATTTAACTTTTTAATTATGTTTATCCCTTAACATCTATTTTATCATTTGTAACTATTCTGACGTGCTTATGCTAGCTTGTGTGCTATTTTAGCAAATAAATCATATTCTATTCTATAATAACACACAATAAAAAAAAAAAAAAAAAAAAAAAAACAGTTAGTACTAACTGAGTAAGAGAATCAATTGTTTATGTCAGAAAAATCATCTTCTTTCAAATAATAGCAGTTTTATTTGAAAACAACGAATTAATACAGAATGTTCCGAATCGGTAAAGTCAATGGAAAGATTTTTATCGAGCTACTGTATACTTTTCCTTTCATCTACATTAAAATTGACTTTTCTATGTAATTTAAGTTTGAGGGGTGATTCTAATGTTAAGATTAAATAATCAAAAACTTGAATTCTCTAATCTTTTTTGTAGTATTTGCTTCGTTTTATCCATTTGTGTTTAACCCCCACTGGACTATACCAATAAAAATGGATGATGACGTTACGGAAGAAATTCATCGGATCTGGGACGAATGTTAAGATGTAAGAGGCTTTGACAGAAAGTACTTTCTTTAACAATTACGATTATAAACAGGAAAAAGCCTACGGCTTTTTGTTCTTTGGAATAGTATTCCAGCAATTCAAAAACCTTAAAAAATAAAACCAAAACTTTGAAGCTTAGTAAATTTAATTTTTACCTTTGATAATTTCTTAAGGACAATAATTAAAGTTAATTTGTGTTATACTATCTTCTCTACAGATAAATATGTGTTGCATTATCATCTATGAAATGATATCCTATAACACTTCAGATACTATGGACTTCTTATGTTCGTTCTTTAATGTAAAATTATTATCACGTTTTATATGTAATAACCCGTGGAAAAAAACCCGAATAAACACGCATCCGTGGATCTTTCTTCAGGCAAAAATACAAAATACCACATTTTTCCAGATAGGAGCTTAAAACCTCTACAGTAAGGTTCTCTGATATGCTGAATCTGATGGTGTGATTTTTATTAATGTTCTATGACTTTTAGGGAGTTTTCCCCTTTCTTCAAAAATAAGGCAAATTTTCTCAGGCTCGTAACTTCTTATGGGTAAAGCTAAACTTGAAAAAACTTACATATTTAAAATCAGCATAAGAACTTGATTCCTTTGATGTATCTATTGGTATCATAATTCTGTTTTTTAGAGTTTCCGTTACTACTGAGCCGGGTCGCCTCTTACTTACAGTTCGTTACCACGAACTGTTTGAAAAATTATTATCCTTATAAACCATAAGTTTTAGTACCATTATCTCTTAGTTTTCAATTTTGTAAGTTCAGCCAATTGTAGATATTCGAGTCCATAAGAGTTTGACTCCCTGCCTAGGATTTACACAAGGCTTTGTTTTGAGGGTGGTTTTTATTAGGTTTTTTATTAGATTTTTATTAGGAGCAGAAAAATTCTGGGGAGGGTATACAAGGCATACTTGTATACATAGTATACAAGGCAGGCCGTCAACATCGCAATAACCCGTAAGTTGATACCAAATATCTGGGGGAAAATTTAAGCTCAGATTAGACTAGATAATCGGCGAGATATTTTGGGGTGTGTGTGATACTTTAACCTAAAGGAATTAACAATCGTGGAAAGCATTCCACAACCTTCTATATTCAAAGGATTACTAGCTTAAAAATTAATATTTAAAACTGGTATACCAATATCTTCTTTGGTTTATGAAATATGCAAAGACGTGAACAATAAAAGTTTGGAATAAATTTTTGAGTATCTCCATTCTCATTCAATTTGTTCCATGAAATGGGAGGTCAATTACAATGTATTCTCACAAATGGAATAATACTTTGTATATACACAATAGAATCAATATGAAGACAAATTGAATTGAAATTTAGCATGTCTACACACTTTGGTATTAAAGGCCGTGTAAAATGTAGAAAATATCAGTAGGATTTTTCGAAAGGCTTAAGTACAAACTAGAATGATATTCACAGTCATTGAAATCTTCACAGTAATATACTTTTACGGTGTCAAATGCTCTCTTGTACAGAAGGTAAGCTCAGTTCAGTTCAGTTCAGTTTTTAACATGAAAATAAATGGACAAAAATAGCTCTCTACCCCTACAAGGCTCCATGGCCCGTTACATAGGACTATTTTTTTTTATATAGATATTTTAAGCAGCGTGGGTAGTTCTCGTTGCCCTAGATTCGGGGATTAGTGGAGCTTTTGTGGTTTTTCCAACTGCGAGATAAAACATTTTAAAGTTATTTCTGCTTGGGGATGTGTAATTAAGGTTTGATGAAGTTGCTTAATTCTGCGATTAATATCTTGTGCCATAATTATTTCTATTTAAGCTTAAATTTAATAAAACTCAAAAGAAAGGAAATATCTGTAATGTCCCTATAAAAATAACATTAAAAACGCAATATTCTAAAAGACCGTTTTTTGGGCAACCTAAATCTTCCCTAAAATAAGCAACACCCGTTCAAAATAGTCAACTAGACAGTGCTTCCCAAATGCTTATTGTCAATTAAATGAAAAAAACAAGTTTTTTTTAAATGAAAGTAAGGAGCAACATTAAAACTTAAAACGAACAGAAATTACTTCGTATATGAAAGGGGCTGCTTCCTCATCAAGGTCCCGCTCTTTACGCTAAAGTTTGACTCTTTCTCTCAACTCTGCTTTTTAAAACAGTAAAAAAGTTTAGCGTAAAGAGCGGGACGTTGATGAGGAAGCAGCCCCTTTCATATACGAAGCAATTTCTGTTCGTTTTAAGTTTTAATGTTGCTCCTTACTTTCATTTAAAAAAACTTGTTTTTTTCCTTTAATTTCTGGACGTTTTTGAATTAATGCGTGTTTTGATCATGGCTCTCCGCACATAAATGATTAAAACGAAATTTGCATATAAATTAATTGCAATTAATCGGAAGATTTTGAGAAAAAAAGAGCGAGGGAGGAGGCCTAGTTGCCCTCCAATTTTTCGATTACTTAAAAAAGAAACTAGAACTTTTTAAAAGAACTAGAAAAATTTTCATTGGTAAAAAACATACATAACTTACGAATTAACTTACGTAACGAACTTCTATATTCATATGTTTTTATTGCGTGTATGAGGGGGTTCAACCCTCGTCGATACCTCGCTCTTTACCCTAAAGCTTAAATTTGGTCCCAATTCCTTAAGAATGAGCTCTGAATCACAAAGGACGTAGAATAAATAGTTGAAATTACTAAAAATACTTTAGCGTAAAGAGTGAGGTATAACGAAGAGGTAAGCCCCTCATATACGTAATAAATTTTGTTCGTTTTAAGTTTTAATGCTGCTCCTTACTTTCAGTAGAAAAACTTTTCATATTTATTTTTTAATTGTTTTTTTCAAATAATGCTAGAAAATCCTGCGCTCCCTTAATTGAAATTCTCTTCCCCCATGACAAGTTTCTCCATGGAAATATCCTCCCACGTACCCCCCTTCAAATCTTCCCCTAAAAAAATCCCCCTGAAAACGACTGTACACTTCCCAGTAACTATTACTATATGTAAACACAGGTCAAAGTTTGTAACTTGCAGCCCCTCCCACGGGGACTGCGGGAGAGTGAGTCGTCCCTAAAGACATAGTTATTAGGTTTTTTGACTATGGTGAATAAAATGGCTATCTTAGAATTTTGATCCGGTGACTTTTGGGAAAAAATGAGTGTGGGAGGGGGCCTAGGTGCCCTCCAATTTTTTCGGTCACTTAAACAGGGCACTAGAACTTTTAATTTACGTTAGAATGAGCCCTCTCGCGAAATTCTAGGACCACTCAGTCGATACGATCACCCCTGGGAAAAAAAACAAAAAAAACAAACAAAAAAAACAAATAAACACGCATCCGTGATCTGTCTTCTGGCAAAAAATGCGAAATACCATATTTGTGTAGATAGGAGCTTGAAACTTCTACAGTAGGGTTCTCCGATACGTTGAATCTGATGGTGTGATTTTCGTTAAGATTCTATGACTTTTAAGATCGTTTCCCCCTATTTTCTAAAATGAGGCAAATTTTCTCAGGCTCGTAACTTCTTATGGGTATAACTGATCTTGATGAAACTTATATATTTAAAATTAGCTTTAAAATGCGATTATTTTGATGCAACTATTGATATCAAAATTCCAATTTTTAGAGTTTTGGTTACTGTTGAGCCGGGTCGCCCCTTACTACAGTTCGTTACCACGAACTGTTTGAAACAAAAGCGACACTTCAGTCATCCATATCCATCCTATATTATCAAACAGTTCGTGGTAACAAAAACACAACCAATCAGAACTTTGAGACAGCTATTTTGTTCAACGTAGTTGAAAAATCCTGAAATTGTGTATTTGAGGATTGCAACCCCCCATAGCTCCAAGGGCAAGGGTTGTAAGTTGTGCCCTAGGAACACATAAGGTATATGCAAGAATTTACAATAGTTTCGTCCTACCACATATTCTGTATTTAGTACCGTTTTACCCTATATTTAGTGAATCTGACCATCTTAGGATGAAACGCGTTTTCTTCAAATTTGCTACATAATACGTGTGCTAAGTTAGCTGAGCTGAATGTACACATGTGCAAAAAGCAAACCGGCCATGAATGGCAAAATGTTGTTTTTTGACGTGAAATTATTTTTGTTTGTATTTTAGAATGTAATTACGATATGCTGTTTCTTTTTTCTTTTTTTCATTTTTTTTCAATGTACTCCATCACCTCATTATTTTGTATGATGGGTTATAAATAAATACATACATACATACATATATATTTAGGGTGGTCGTATAAATTTCATAGGGGGCTCATTGGATTGGTACTCAAAAGTTCTATTGCCATTTTAAGATTCAGAGTGATCGGAGGGTGAATACACCCCCCTACACCTTCGTATTTTCCTTAAATGCATCTGATAGAAATTTTGAGATGGCCATTTGTTGCATTAGAAACTTCGAAAAGAGCTCATTCAATTGGAAACTAAACGGGTTAGTGCTATTTTTAATAGTCAAAAGTGATTGGAGGGTAACTGTCTCCCCTCTCAATCCCACCATTTCTCCAAACTTGTCCAATCAAAATTTCGAGATAACCATTTTGCTCAACGTAATTGAAAGATCCGGAAATTATGCCTTTGAGGATGACCACCCCCAGAGTCCTCAAGGCAAGAATTGTAAGTTTGCCCTGAGGGTATGTACGGTACATATAGAAAGGGTGATTGCATAAATTTCGCAGAAGGCTCATTGGATTTTTAGTCAGAACTTCTAGTTACCCTTTTTAAGATTCAGAGTGGTCGGAGGGTGGGTGCCCCCCACACCTCGTATTTTCCCGATGTATATCTGATAGAAATATTGAGATAGCCAATTATTGTCCAAGATGGCTCTTTTTCAGATTCAGAGTGATCAGAGGGTGGAAATTTTCTCTCCCCACCTCGTATTATCCTGAAATGCACCCGATAGAAATTTTGAGATAGTCATTTTTTGTCATAAAAACTTCAAAATAGCTAGTTCGATTGAAAATTGAAAGGGCCAGTGCCCTTCTTAATGGTCAAAAGTGAATAGAGGGCAACAGACCCCCCTCCCACATACACCATTTTCTTAAACACATCTAATCAAAATTTGGAAATATTAATTTTGTTCAACGTAATTAAAAGGTCTGAAAATGATGTCTTTGAGGATGATAAACCACATCAAACCCCCAGTCCTCGAGGCAAGGGTTGTAAGTTTTGCCCTGGTAGCATAGAAGATAAATATAGAAATGGTGATCGTATAAACTTCGTATGGAACTTATTGGATTGGAACTCAGAAATTCTAGTGCCCTTTTTAAGATTCAGAGTGATCGGTGGGTGGATACCCCCCACCTCTGCTTTTCCCGAAATACATCTGATAGAAATTTTGACATGGCCATTTTTTGTCTTAGAAAAATTTTAAAAACATCTCATTCGATTGGAAATTGAAAGAGCTAGTGCCCTTTTCAATAGTCGAAAGCGATTGGAGGGAAATATACCCCCTTCCACGCCTACTATTTTCCTAAGCACACCTAATCAAAATTTTGAGATAGCCATTTTATCCACCGCAATTGAAAGGTCCAGAAACTATGTCTTTGAGGATGATAATCCCCTCCCCTAACAGCCCTCAAGATAAGGTTTGTAAGTTGTACCTTGAGGGCATATAGGTTATGTGTAGAAAGGGTAATCGCACAAACTTCGGAGGGGGCTCATATAATTGATAATTAGAAATTCTAGTAAACTTTATAAGATTTAGAGTTACCAGAGTGTATATACCCCCCTCCCGATCCTCATATCTTCGCAAAATTTATGGGAAGGACATTCTTAGATGGCCATTTGTTGTCTTAGAAATTTCAAAAAAGGTTCGTTCGATTAAAAATTGAAAGTACTAGTGCCTTTTTTTATCTAGTCAAAATTTTGAGATAACCATTTGTTCAGCGTAGTTAAAAGTTCTGAAGCTTATGTCTTTGACAATCCCCATACCTTCTCAAGACCAGAACGTATTTTGCAGTTTATATTTAAAATGTTTTCACTTTGTTTTTAGTTGTTTAAGTTGCTTTTACTAGATACATGCAGGGGGAAGTTCTCCCCCTTGCACTCCAATTACAGCGTGGCGAGCAGCCCTTCTCACAAACCCATTTATTTTCCTAACGCATCCAGGCGGGGATTTCGAAACAGCCGTTTTGTTCAGCATAGTAGAAGCGTCCAGAAACTATGTTTTTAGGGATGTTAGGTATGTCAACCACCCATAATTATGCAATTGGCCCATTATGCTTTGAAGCTAAATGTTGCTTTAAAATAGGTCAAAATGCATTGTGTTTATGGTTTCCAATAAGAAATCTCAGTAATATTTCAAGAAAGACTGGGGGTATTAAGTTGTTACTTTTGGGGAAAACACTATTACTACTTCTTCTCTTACAATTTGAATAAAAAGAAAGAGCGTAAGTTTATCTAAGTTGTCGAAAAGAATAGATATAATATGTTCGGAATGATATTAAGTTTTATTTTTCAAGTCAACTTCAAATGCTATAAAATTAAATTAACAATTATACTGTTTGTTTAAGGATTAAAAATTGTTGAAAAGTTTCTCCAAGATACACATAGCAGCCCATAACGTAAAAAAAAACAAAAAAACATTTGAAATGTTTTCACCTTTCTTACTTCATAAATAAATATTATCAAAACCATAAGGAATAAATGTCAGTATATGTCAGTTTAACTTAAATTGACATGTACTTTTACTGAATTTTTACTCCATTTTACTCAATTTTACTGAATTGAAATATATATACACACATATGACTGAATTGACATAACTGAATTGACATTGACATGTCAATTCATTTAACTGAATTGACATATATATATATATACACATTTATTTGTTGTTTTTTTTTCAGTAAAGTGCAAATTGTGTTCTGGTCTTAAGAAGGCATGTGGGTTATCAGCCCTACTCGTGTTAGTTTTTGCTCGTTTGGAGTTTTGGCTATTTATCGTAAATTCTGGTCGCTTTGACTTTCATTTATTTATTGATAGTGATTTGTGGCAGTTTTACGCTTGAAAAATTGTTTGTCTAAATTTTTGCTCATTCTTGGCTTAATGGAGCTCTTTACTTTTCTTTGAAAAAACTTGTCTTGTGGAAAAAGTTTTTTTAAATTAATTTAATGTAACAAGGATAGTAAAAATGAAATCTAATTATTTTAAATGGAAGTTAAGGAAACAATATAATTAGGAATTATACTTTTACGGGTAATAAAGTTCATTCATTTATTCATAATTAACATTGACGTTCCTTGTGAGATCTCGTGACAGTAAGTCACGATGAGCATAAAGCCTTTGAATTTATAATTCACAGTACTTTGTCCCTTCACGGCGCACTATGGGGGGTGAGCCATTCCTACAAAGCCCTTGAGGCATTTGCTCTCATCTTTCAAGTTTGCCTGATGATTCTCTCTTCATCTAATGCTGATAATCCTTAAGCGTTCCACAACGCTTCTCATCACCAGCCTACTCCCCATATATTTTTTAAACGTTTATTAAGGTAGCCGTGGTGGAACCGTTCTTCCCCTCTTTATATTTTAACAAGGGAGTTCCTTATGCATAGTCAACTGATTCCTCGTTTTTCATCCTTGGCAGTCTTAATTTTTCACTCGTCTCCCTTACTGAGTATAATCTGAATTTAAGTAGTGCAACTCAATGCATTACGGAGGTTTATACACAGTTGTCAGAAGATTGTTCTCTTCAATTTGAAACAAGTTCCAGGAGCAGAAATCTTTCTCGACAACAGCAGGATCAACCCAGCTTAATCCTTATCTTGGTTTGTTTGACTCTTCGATAAAGCTTATACACCAATTCGTAATGGCTAACATTGAGTGTCGAGTAGGGCTATCGTAAACATCTTTTATTAAAAATAAGACGCGATTCAGCCATCGCATTCTTTTAATACTTTTCAACCTCTTCTACATTATCTCTTCTACATTACCTATCTTCTTCTACATAACCTCTTTTACATAGTCTATCTGCTTCTACATAACATCTTACATAACCTATCTTCTTCTACATAACTTCTTCTACACAACCTCTTTTACATAACCTATCTTCTTGTACATAACCTACCTTCTTCTACATAACTTATCTTCTTCTACATAACCTCTTCGACACAACCTATATTCTACATTACCTCTTGAAATTGCACTTTTATTTGGAAACTATCACCAAATCAGACAAGTCAAAACTTAGCATAATTTTTCTGTGTTTTACAAAATATCTTCTACGTTTTCACACATGGACATGCAATTCGTAGCTTAAGAAAATTTAACATTGTTGACTTCACTATTACCGTAAAACAGCCAATTTCACTATTTCTGTCAATCGAAATTTAGGACATTGGTACACAGTAAACTGTTGGAGCTCGGGTGCCTTTTGTGGCTTTCAGTTGTCTTCAACGTCTATTTTTTTTGTTTTTTTTCTTTCAATATTGATCTGTCTTCGTATTTTATCGCCTTTTTCATGGCGTATTTCTAAATTTAATAAAACTAACAAGAATGAAAAAATGAGTTTTTGGTGAAAAACACCTGTATATGCACTTATGCACTCCTTTGTAGTAGCAGCCGTTAAACTTAAAAATGGGGAACGACGAAAGATCAGTAGAAATTAAGCTGAAAGGCAATGGCTAAAACATCTTAAAAAGGTGCAGCTTTTCATTGAAGGTTCACTTATTTACGGAAATTAGCAATGGTTGGATTTTAACTGACATAAAGCGTTTTCAAGTTCAATTAATTATTTTTCTTAGTTATTTTTACGGCTCAACGTGGCAACACTGATAAAAAGGCACACACAAGTGAATTTTTCCTTTTCTACTACTTTTAGGTTTTGTAGTATCGTTTTGAGGGTTGTTGGCTGACTATAACAATTACGAGTATGCAATTTAGAAGAAAGAAAACCTATGGTAGCTATTGCAATTTGTTGCCGAAGGGATGAATTACCTTATTTTCGAAAAAAGAGGAAAACACCCTCTAAAAGTCATATAATCTTAATGAAAATCTGATAGTCAGATTCAGTGTATCAGAGAATTCTACTTTAAAGGTTATAAGCTCCTTTCTGCCCAAATGTGGAATTTTTTAATTTTGTCAGAAGAAAGATCACGGATGGGCGTTTATTTGTTTTTTTCCAGGGATGATCGTATCGACCCAGTGGTCCTAGAATTTTGCGAGAGGACCCATTCAAACGGAAATTAAAAGTTCTAGTGCCCTTTTTAAGGGAACCAAAAATTAGAGGGCAACTAGGCCCCCCCCTACGCTCTTTTTTCCAAAAGTCACCTGATCAAAATTTTGAGATAGTCATTTTGTTCAGCATAGTTGAAATATTTGATAACTGTGTCTTTGAGAATGACTTAATCCCCCGAACTCCCCGGGGGAAGGGCTGCAAGTTATGGCCTTTGCCCATTGTTTACACATAGCCTACTACTGGTTATTGGGAAGTATACAGACATTTTTTTAGGGAGGATATTATTTTATTGGAACGGGGGTCAGAGGCAGAGGGTTGCATTGGAGGATCTTTCCATGGAGGAATTTATTACGGGAGAAGAGTATTTCCATGAAGGGAGCACTGGATTTCCAAGCATTATTTAAAAAGCAACAAGAAATTAAGTAAAAACAAGTTTTTCGACTGAAAGTAAGGAGTAACATTAAAACTTAGAACAAACAGGGGGATTCGTCCTGTCGCCAATGCCTTGCTCTTGACGCTAAAGTATTTTTAGCAATTTCAAAAGAGCAATACGTTTTAATTAAACAGTTTTTGTGATTCAGAGGTTATTCTTGAAGAATTGGAACGAGTTTCAAACTTTAGCGTAAAGAGCGAGGTATTGACGAGGGGGCGAAACCCCTCATATTACATATATGAGAAAGTTCACCCCCTCGTCAATACCTTGTTCTTTACGCTAAAGTTATAATTTTACTAAATAATGGTCGACACAAGCAATAATTTGTTTTTATTATTTTCCTGCTAATCTTAGCATTTAATTTTACTATGAGTTTGATTTGGTAATAAACCAAAGCTATTTTGTTTCTTCGGATTGTGGTTGTTATTAAATTCAAAAAAAGCAAGTTTTTTCCAACTGAAATTAAGGAATAATATTAAAACTTAAAACGAATATAAAATATTCCGTATATCTTTTAAAGATCTTTTCTATCATTCATTTCAGTCATTTGAGAATTACTCAACTTGTGACTTTCATTTTCATAAAAATAGTTTCGACCTCTTTGGCCGTTTTGTTACTATGCCTTTCAAAATTAGTTCCGCAAATATCGCTAATTTAAGTTACGTGGAAGAATCTTTTCGAGGAGAAATTTCTCGTAGGGAAAGGGAATTTTCCATGGAGGGGGGAGGTGGATTTCCCAACAATATTTAAAAAATGACCTACAATTAAATAAAAAGCAAGTTTCCTCAACTGAAAGTAAGAAGCAACATTAAAACTTAAAATGAACAGAAAATATTGCGTATATCAGATGGGTTGACTCTCTTCAATAACTCGCTCTTGCCCAAAAGTTTCCTTTTTAACTTTTAAAAGAAGTTATTATCCTAATTAAACAGCAATTGTGATTCAGGAGTAATTTTTAAACAACTGGACAAGAATCAAACTTAGGTTATTATAACGGTTATTACTAGTTAAAAAATATTAAATTATTAAACAAATTACGTTTAACAAATTACGTTTAAATTTTTACGTTTACAAATTATTCATGTTCGGTGAGCTAAATTCAATACCTGCATCAATTCAAAAACGATCAGAAATTAAATATTTTTTATAAAACTGAAAGTAAGGAGCAAAATTAAAACTTAAAACAACAGAAATTATTCCGTATATGAAAGGGGATAACCCCTCCTCAACGCCCAGCTGTTTACGCTAAAGTTTGACACTTTCTCTCAACTCTACTCCATAAAACAATAAAAACTATAGCGCAGAGCAGGTGTTGAGGAGGGGACAGCCCCTTTCATATATGGAATAATTTCTGTTCGTTTTAAGTTTTAATGTCGCTCATTACTTTCAGTTAAAAAAAGTTTTTTCTAATTAATTAAACATTAAAGAATGTTGGTTTTCTGTCAACGTTTCGACCGTTCTCTGCCACAAATGACACTATTGGATGCATCTGAATCAAATTCTAAACAAGCCAAAACTATATTATATAATCATATAGTCCAAAATGTCAACGGGCAAGCCTGTAAAATCTGTAAAATCTATAAAATTGATGTAAAATCTACACTTTTAAACATCATCTCCTTACTTCAGTGGAAGAGTACTTTGTTATGAAATTCATTAAATTTACGTTGGATGGACAGCACGAAGTACTACAGAAGCCTGTGGTTGAAGGGAGCAGCATTTGTGTGAAAAAAAAAACTACCACTAAGAAGGACTTAGAAAAAACTACCCCTAAAAGAAAGAAACTAAGAAAAATAAGAAACTAAGAAAAAACTACCACTAAGAGAAAGAAACAAAAACTACCACTGAGAAAGACTAAGAAAAAACGTATCGGTAGTTTTATCGGGTTTTGTTTAGATATCGTATCAGTAGTTGTGTTTCAGTGCAGTATAACTTTCTTTCTACTAGAATGCTGGTCGTTGGAAGGGTGGGGGATATTGGATATGCCATGGGATATAAAATCGATTAAAAATTCTCGCATCATTCCGACTCAAACCAGTTGCAACATGTCTGCCTTATTTCAAAAACAGACAGGGTGATTGAGATGGGTGATGGGGTTCTGAAGTGTCAACATGCCTTTTTTTCCTTCCTCTGCTATCCAAATACTTGCGTAATTCTGGGTTAAACTCGGCACAATATGCGTGTCTTTATAATTTCCCTCATTCCGGGAAATGTTTTTGAACTAAACTGTAATATGGATGTTGGGTTCATAGCTCTTTTTTTTAATTATTAATTGAAAGAAAATGTTTTTCTGATGGAATTAAAAGAGTAAAGATGAAACTTCAAACAAACAAAATTATTGCTTTGTAGTTTTTGTAACATAAATCTACAATATTGGTTTAATTAAACCGATTCGTAATATTTGACTAAATTTGTAGAATTTTAACAGACTAGCACTTTAGTGAAAACACAAAATTGACTCAAAGGACACGATTAAAGGCATAAAAGTCCTTAGATACCCTGTAAACAACAAAAGACAACTTAATAAAACTCGTAATAGTGTTTTATCTCCCATGAAATCAGTAAATTTTAGTATGCAATTTTAATTATCTCAGAACTTCAAGTTTTACAGTGAAAAACTTCAGAACTTCAAGTTTTCAGTAAAGTATTAGCTTCTTTCAATTCTGCAAATTGAGAGAAATATTACGAGTCAGTTTATTCGAACCAATATTACAGATATAAATTGCTTATTAAAGGAATTTTAGATGTCCAGTTTTATGTAATTTACACAAACTCATGTCATTACTATTACAATTTATCCGCCGCATTACTGCAAAAAAAGAAAAAAAAGAGCTTCTCGTAAGAAAGCCCACTTTTGTCATTTTGCTTCATGGACTATGAGGATTTGGGAATAAAATCTATTTAGCAAAAATTTGTCAAAAAGTGAAAACAGAAGGGAAGGAAAAAGAATATTTGGTAATTCCTAGCTACAAATTAAGACCTTTACTCACAGGCTAGAAAGTGAGGTAAACAGAAGATATAAAACTATTATCTTTTCGCTGCAAATTAAATCTAAGTTTTTACCCTAGATGAGTCTATGGTTGCGGAGAATCAAAGACAAAAAAGACGAAAATCGCAAGCCCTGTAAAAGATGGGTCGTGGTTCACTCTTTGATAGGCTGCAGCTATCACTGCAACCAATACAGATATTTTTTATGCCTAATATAAAGTAAAACACATATATACTTCATTACTTGGGAGCAGTGGGAGGGATACATACTTACTTGGGAGAGGTGGGGTGGTGGGTATCTTGAGCACTGCCAGGACATTTTACAGGGAGATTTGGCTACCTGTGGCTTTTCTTTTGCCAAGATATGCAAGAGACTATTTCAGATTGTCTATTTTTCTTTCCCAAAAGAGGGGGGATTTACCCTCGTATTCCCTGCCAGTGTCCATCGTGGACACTAGTATGAACAAAGTCCTCTTGAAAAGCATGGAAATGGTGCCTCTAGAATGTGATTGTGACGTTTAAGACCTCCCCCACCAATCTTTAAAAATATTTGAAAGGTTTTACCTTTTTAATTTATCTATCTACGATATTTTCAATAAGGTTAATTGGTAGCAATTGAAAAATAGATTATCTTTAACATAAATTAATTGAGATTTAGTTTAGATATTCTACTACCATTGGGTCATTACGATCACCCCTGGAAGAAAAAACACATCAGCGATCTTTCTTCTGGCAAAAAAATACAAAATTCCACATTTTGTAGATAGGAGCTTGAAACCTCTACTGTAGGGTTCTCTGATACGCTGAATATTATTGTTTAATTTTCACTATGACTCCATGACTTTTAGGGCGTGTTCCTCCCTTTTTTTTGAAAGTCAGGCAAAATTTCTTAGGCTTATGACCTTTGATGGGTATGACTAAACTTAATGAAACTTATATATTTGAAATCAAAATAAAAAGCCAATTCTTTTGTTTTATCTCTTGGTACCAAAGTTCCGTTTTTTACAGTTTTGGCTACAATTTAGCCGGGTCGCTCCTTACTAAGTTCGTTACCACGAAGTTTGATAGACTATAAAAGCTGTATAATGGGAAAGGAACCTTCCCTGATACCCCTGGGATAGAAACCTTTCCCCATACCTCTGGGAAAGGAACCTTTGCCTTTTGAAGTCATGGATCAATTCAACCTTTTTTGAGTGGGGAGGAAAGGGCCAATATTGCTGTAAAAAAAAATCTTGTAAAAAGTAAAAAATAGCTTTTGTTGCTCGTGATTGGATAGTTTGGCCTCTGTCCTTTCCTTAGTTTTTAGATTTTATTTCTTCTACTGTGCACGCAACTACACAAATTTTCAGAAATATATACCTGAACTCAGCCTCCTCCTGGAATCAATCTTTTATGTTTTTGGTATGAGAGGCACAACTAGTGAAATAATATATAGTCTTTGGTATTGTCAAATAAAGTCAAACTTGTCTAATTGAATTGGAACCTTCTTTATCAGCTTTATTTCAGTTTTACCACAGTATTATAAAATATACCTACTATGCAAAAGAACCCCTCCTCCTTTGTAGAAAAAAGCTTTTTGGAAAGCTTTAAGGCAAAACTCTTGTTTTCAAACGACTACGAAAATACTGTGGATTAGTATTCCGTTAAATGGACACAGTGCAACATTTATAAGTAAATTAATGTAGTAAATTAATGATAAGTAAATTAAGTAAATTAGTTAAGTAAATTAATGTAGGTTATCCATTAAGGGGAATAAATTAAAACGTTCAGCATTAACGCCAGCTATAGCTGAATTTTTCAAGAACTGTTCATGTCATTTTTTTGTTGCTTCTATACAGATTATTTTTTTAGTTTGATATTGTTACATGTTGTCAAATTGTTAATTATTATTCATTAAAATTGATGTTAAAATTACGTATTGTAATTCCAGACGGTTCTTGTTGACGAGAAGATAAAAGAAGACTTACCATTGTTTGTAAAGGTGCTGAATTTTATAGCCATTTCAAATGGTTTGCAGAAAATTAATTCCAGCACATGGCAATCTCATAGCTCTGAAATCATCATGAGTGACTGCTTGCCTTTAATGAAACTGGTGCGAAAGTACGAAATATCAAAAACCCGAAAAATCACCGTCATTTGTGCAGTTGCAAATACCTGTCGGTTTGGTTATAGGAAGAAACGGACATTTGATTTTTTAAAGGGCTTAAGACATATTAATTCTTTCCTTATGGAGACAAAACCGCGAGAAAGAGTTGCCATAATCCTCATAGATATACAATCAATATTTGAGAATAAGAAGGCATACTTGGAGAGTAAAAAATTCCCCTTCATAATAACTAAAACCATACCTTTTGTGGATATTACAACAAATACCGATGGCAACCATTCAATCAAAGGAAGCTTATGGGACACAAAAGAAATAATTGAGAAGAAGTTAAAATTCAAGTTCCAGCTTGTAGGTATGTTCAATTTCACAGGATACAAGGAAGAAAATGGGAGTTATAACTATGGTCTCAACGTCATCCATTCAAAAGACGCAGAATTTGATTTTAGTATCCAAGGACTAACGGAGGAAAAAATTCGTGATTTCGACTATGTATTTGCAATTGGCGGTGCCGAAGCAGGCCAGATTACGTTCATGACAAGATATCCAAGAAAAGGCGATTCATTAAAGCTATTCGCAGTTCTAGATCCCTTCTCGGCACCAGCGTGGATTCTCATCGTCATAATAACTGGTGTTATGACGTTATTTATTTGGTTAATTATATCTATACAGAAAATAATGTATGTCCAAAAGCAGAATAATGTGTTAAAGCCAGAAGAATCACTTTTAAAAGTTGGAATGTCAATATTAGGCATTATATTAAGTCGTTCTGGACTTCCAGTACCAGAGATATCTGCCATAAGAGTCACCTTAAGTGCATGGTGCCTAACAGCTGTTGTAATCGGAGGTCTGTATACAAGAAGTTTTCAAGCTTCAGCAGTCGTTCCGATTTCAGTGCAAGGTCCATTAACAGCTAAGAATCTTGTTGATCAAAGATACAAATATGTTCCCAAAACAGGTCAAGTGCAAGAATGGATTGAATCTCGTACTACTGGTTATGCAAAATTAATTGGAGAGAGTGTCAAAAACAATGACCTGGGAAGTGTCACTATTGAAGAGTCCTTGAAGAAAGTGTTGAACGATAAATATGTCTACTTTGCTAGCAAGCCCTCTCTGAGAGTGCTAGTGGGTAGAGACCGACAGAAAAAGGGCTACTGTAGATTTTGGCTAGGAAAAGAAGTGATGCATTCAACAGTAGGTGCGCTATTCCTAAGAAAAAATAGTCCTTTAACAGAGCCGTTACAAGATATAGCCCTGAGACTTGTTGAAACTGGGGTTATTGACAAATTGATAGCAAATTATACATTTGAACCATATGTGGCACAGTGCAAGAAGCCACTCCTGCTGTCTAAGGGAAAAGCCATCAGATTGGAAGATTTTGTCAGTGCATTCTCATTATTCGGGTTTTGTGTAGCCATAGCTATGTTAGTTCATGGCTTTGAGGTGGGTTTCTCTTGCCAAGCTAAATATGCCAAAAAGAAAGAGCTTGCCGAGTAAAACATTTAATTTCAATAAAAATGTAAGACAGAATAGTATATTTAAATGACGTCAGGTAGACCACATAAAAAGTAAGTTGTTTACCCCGAAACCTTACCACCCCTATGCAGGTAAGCAAATGAAACTATTCTTCTAAAGTAGTTTGCAGTAAAAAGGGAACTGTAATATTTTACCGCGAACAATTTATTACGCACCCAAACATTTCTGTAACAATAAAGTAGCCGATGCTTTCTAAACATTAATACTTCACTCTTAGGTTTCAACATTCTCCTCTAAATGAGGAAAGATTTTTGGACAAACCACTTTGTCTCCGTATTATTCTAATGGGCCTCTGAGGAAAAGTTCGTACATTTGGGTAAGAAATACGTTTTTCTAGTATTATGGGAGTTCTCCTCTCTACAAAATAACCCTCCCTTCTCCTTCTTACCAATGGCAATGCGGTGTGGCCACAAATATTTTGATGCTTCTGAGATGATCGGCAATATTAGAATAATCGTTCTATGGCGTTTTGTTCTACTTGGGGTAGAATCGTTGTTCTTTGGAATAAAGTAGCAAAATCGGCACTTTAAATAGATTACGATATCGACATTGCACGAAAATTTTAACCATCAGTTTGCATATTCCCTCTTTGGATATTTTATGCCAACTGGCCCAATAAGATCTCCTTCAGTGAAAAAAAAAAAAATAACAAACAAAACGCATAAAATTTGTCCGTGACCATTTTCCTGGTGGGGAAATACCGGTACATAATTTGATATATTTTAATATGACAGCTTGAAGTGTTCGCTATAAGCATTTGGAAATATTGATTCTGATCCTGCGAGTTTCATCAAGGTAATCCTTCTTTTTACAGTATTTTCCTGCCTTTTCAAAACCTATATCGAAAAAAAAATTCCACAAAAAAAGATTTTTTCATAGAAATTTAAAGAGCAGCACTAAACCAGAGAGGAGCGGAAGTAAAATAAAATAATAATTTGGACTTGAAATTAACAACAATTACCACAAACTAAAGTAGGACTAACGTCCCTTAAGCCTTCTAAAGGCCAGAACGTTGTTTACGTTTTACCGAAAAACCGGTTTTATTTGTCAATGCATCATCAAAAAAAAAAAAAAAAAAAAATCATCATGTTAACCAAGATTACTGAAAAGAAGTTATATAAGTAGACTGATAGTTTAATGTTCTCTCTGTGAGTGATATGCTTTCTGTGGACTTGTTATAAAAGAAAACAAACTTTGAAATATATTTTGTTTTCAGAATAGGACAAATGACAACCTGGCCCTTAGTGGACTTACGGGGCGTGTCCTAGTACTGAATGGGTAACTTCTGTTCGTTTTGGGTCTCATTTATTTACTAATAATGCGTTTTGCTTGTTTTAAAGCATTCATTTTTCTTACTAACTAAAGCTTTGCTTGTTTTATCTTAATCTATTTCTACTTGTCTTAGGTTGAATGGAGTCCTTTACCTTTCTTTGACCTCTTTGCTGAAATTTTTATTATTTTTTATTATTGTTTCTTCGTTTTTAATTGGTATTTTTTTAAAGGGTTAATGAAAGTAGTATCTATAAAGTTATTAGTTTTTATTTGCATATGACATAAGATTTGGGCTTGCCATTTGAATTTTGGAAAACATTTGGCAATAAATTTTTAAAACTGTTTTACAATCGAACTTTGGATGGATTCGTAGGGGGGACGCTATTCAAATAAATAGATTAAAAATGTTCGTAATTTTTGGCCTTCGGTAGGTCTGAAGCCATACTGACCCCCATTCTGTTACAACCTTGAACATAGTCTAGATGAATTTTGATCGACGATTTCACTATAAGAATATTATTATATATTATATTTTGTTTTAATTGCTCGTTTTTTCAATAAATGTATTTTGAGCTCATTTATTGAAATGCATTCTGATATGTTTACATTATATTGCTTTTACAACATAAAACTGGTACTTTCAACAACTCGAATATATTAAATTCACGACGGGTGATGATCAACAACCTGAACTATCAAATGAGACAAGACCCAAAAAAACAAAAATTTACAAGTGTTATAATGATAATTCGCTGGAAGAAAAAGAAGTATTTGTCCCACCACCTCACAATTAACAAGTCTACAATCTGTACTCACATATACCAATAAGGGCAGCTAAAGTAAAGGGCGTTGTCAAATTGTCTGAAATAATGAAAATTGAAAAGAAAGAAGAAATAAGAATGGGGTTAGAAGATAAGCGACAGCGGAGTCAAACCGTAACAAAATTGAAAATAATAGTTATGATAATTGGGTTTGGGATTTTGACATGGATGAGGTCATCACCACGATGACCTCATTGACATGGATGAGGGCTACCACGCTTTTGTTACAAAAATTAAGTTTCTCCAATATGTATTTCAATCTAACCTGGGTAAAAGTTGATAGGGTTTATAAGGACGTTAGTCAAGAACCTGATACTGCATCAGCCTCTGTTAAAAAACAAAGGTTCGGCGTTATGTTTTTCATAATTACTAAAGACAAGCCAAGGCAAAAGTTAAAAATCCAATAACAAAAATTCATAATTTTACGAACGCGCTCATTCTAATTTAAGATAATTTTAAATATTTAAGGGGTTAATTGATGATAATAAGCATGGATGAATGTGACTAGAAAATCAGAGGAAGTGAGAATGGTAATAGCTAAAGAAAATGTTATGGAGCAAACCACAGTGAGAATCACATGGAACTGTAAATGAAATTTTGAACAGTGATCTGTGGCTGGAAACTGGAATACGATATGATGCGATGCTTTATTAATAAACACAATTATAACTCTTTACTTTATACATATACTGCACTGATGGAAAAAAATACGTTTTATTAACCATTTTCTTAACACACCAAAAAATACTATTATAAGTAACTAATAAAGAACAAAAACAGACCACAAAAAAGTTTACAAAAAGATCGATCTCCTTCACATTGTCCCCACAAAAAAAGAAGGTAAACCTCCCAAGAACCCTACTCCCTCACTACCATTTTTACCAAAAACTTTCTAAGGTAAAGATGAACAAAAACGGACAAAGAAATATACGGTTCGAAAAGAAGATACAGGCCACAAACAAAACTTTCTGAGGTAAAAATGAACAAAAACGGACAATGAAATCCAAGGTTGGAAAACATGGATCAGCGATGACTGGTCACAAAAAAGATCTAAATAGGTCAGGACTTTAAGGAAGAATTCGTATTTTTCTCTAGGGTGGCAATATTGAACCTTTGATGGCGTCGTGATATCAAGATAAGGCTCAAATTCTTAGCGGTTAGAAGACAAGCGACAATGAGAATCAATGTATAGAAACCTGTCAGTTGCCGAGTGCCGAGGCCCAGCGGGGAAGCCACCTTCTTTAAGAAAGAATTCGTATTTTTCAAAGAGTGGCTGTATCGAGTGCCGGGGCCCAGCAGGTGAAGGCGCCGGGCTCCCGGTAGAATATATACATATACATATATATATATATATATATATATATATATATATATATATATATATATATATATATATATATATATATATATATATATATATATATATGTATATATATATGCATATATATATATATATATGCATATATATATATATATATATATATATATATATATGCATATATATATATATATATATATATATATATATATATATATATATATATATATATATATATATATATATATATATATATATATATATATATATATATATGAGAATATGAACATTATATGAGGTTGTCACGTTACCGTGGTATGGATTTCCCTGTGAGTAGGAAAGATTGGCAAAAAGTGATCAATTCTGAGGAGTTAAATGATGATACTATGACAAGTAATTGCCTTCCACATTCAGCTTGGTATAGACATTATTCTTCGATTTTTTCGGTGATCAACTATTCAGTTCACCCTCTATATACTCGCTTTTTACCCCACTCTTTAGTATATATAGTGCCCATGTCTTTTTCTTCCGTAATTGATGCTGTGAAAAGTTTAAAATCTAATTTAATAGATAAAGATGGTGTTTCTAAGATGCATATGCCGATTGATCGCCCCCACTTATATCTCACCTTCAGCTTCTTTTTCGAATGTGTCTATGTACTTCAAGCGTACCTGAGAGTCTTCTGTGTGGCACTGTTTTGTCAATGTTAAAATGGGGAAAGTCACCGACTGAGTGTTCCTGCTATCAACCTATTACTCTTTCTTGTAACATTAGAAAGGCTTTTGAGCATATCCTTCTACCTTTTCTGACTAAAAATATTAATGAGGGAGAGAACCAATTTGGTTCTCGGCATGAGGTGGGTTGTCAGGATGCGCATAAGATTCTGTCTTCATTACTGGTTGATAATTCTTCTAAGGGAAATGATCTTTATATGTGTGCTTTGGATCTTTCGAAAGCGTTTGATAGTGCGGTCCATAGTCAGTTAATTTTTTCTCTGTATAATTCTGGGGTCAATCTCTCGGTATAATGCTTCATAGATTTTGATATTCAAATTCTTTTCTTCAACTAAGATCTGCACCAGACATTATTATAAGGGTACGAAGAGGAGTTAGGCAGGGCGGTGTTCTGTCTTCTAAACTTTTTAAGATTTGTATTTCTAGTGTTCTGGCTAAGATTTCAGGTACATACCTTTCTGGTATTGCGTATGTTTCTTATCTTGCGTATGCTGACGACTTGCTTCTGATTAGCCGTTCCAAGAAAGGTCTTTCTCAAATGGTCTCTATAGTTTCTGATGCTTTTTCTGATATTGGCCTTTCACTTAATATATGTAAATGTGAGTTTCTTCCCTATAACTTCACTACTGCTACTCCTCTTCACTGTAATAACTTCACTCTCCCTCTTGTTGATTGTATTCGTTGGCTTCTCTATTACTAATAATCTTTCGAGCTTATGTCAGCGCACTGTTTGTGATATCAAACAGTTCGTGATAATGAACTGTAGTAAGGAGCGACCCGGTCCAATAGTAACCGAAACTATAAAGAATTTTTATAACAATAGTTACACCAAAAGAATCGCATTTTAATGCTAATAAATATATTAGTTTCATTAAGTTTAGACTTACCCATCAAAAGTTACGAGCCTGAGAAAATTTGCCATATTTTAGAAAATAGGGGGAAAAGATCTTAAAAGTCATAGAATCTTAACGAAAATCACACCATCAGATTCAGCGTATCGGAGAACCCTACTGTAGAAGTTTCAAGCTCATATCCACAAAAATGCGGATTTTTGCATTTTTTGCCACAAGACAGATCACGTATGCGTGTTTATTTGTTTGTTTTTTGTTTTTCTTCCCAGGGGTGATCGTATCGACCCAGTGGTCCTAGAATGTCGTGTGAGGGCTCATTATAACGGAAATTAAAAGTTCTATTGCTTTTTAAGTGACCAAAAAATTGGAGGGCACCTAGGCCCCCTCCAACGCTCATTTTTTCCCAAAAACACAGGATCAAAATTCTGAGATAGCCATTTTATTCAGCATAGTCGAAAAATTTAATAACTTTGTCTTTGGGGACGACTTACTCCCCCAGAGTCCCCGTGGAAGGGGCTGCAAGTTACAAACTTTGACCAGTGTTTACACATAGTAATGGTTATTGGGAAATGTACAGACGCTTTCAGGGGGATTTGTTTGGTTGGGGGGAATGGGTTGAAGCGAGGGGTATATGTGGGGGGAACTTTCCATGGAGGAACTTGTCATGGGGGAAGAGAATTTTCATGAAGGGGGCGCAGGATTTTTTTTTAGCATTTTTTTAAAGAGCAATGAAAAAATAAATATGAAAAAGTTTCTTCAACTTAATGTAAGGAGCAGCATTAAAACCTGAAACGAACAGAGATTATTACGTGCATGATAGGGTTCACCTCCTCCTAATACTTCACTCTTTACGCTAAAGTAATTTTATTGATTTCAACTATTTATTCTACGGCCTTTGTGATTCAGGGGTCGTTCTTAACGAATTGGGACAAAATTTAAGCTTTAGTGTAAAGAGCGAGGTATCGACGAAGGAGCGAACCCCCTCATATACGTAATAAAAACATACGAATTTATAAGTTCGTTACGTAAGTTAATTCGTAAGTTATGTGTATTTTTACTAATAAAAACGTTCGTAAAATTAGAAGTTCTAGTTGCCTTTTTAGGTAACCAAAAAATAGGAGGGTAACTAGGATTACTCCCCCGCTCCTTTTTTCTCAAAATCGTCCGACTAAAACTATGAGAAAGCCATATAGCCAAAAAAATAAAATAATCTGCAAATTTCCTTTTAATTATTCATGTGCAGAGAGCCAAAGTCAAAACATGCATTAATTCAAAAACGTTCAGAAATTAAATAAAAAAAAACAACAGTTTTTTTAACGGAAAGTAAGGAGCGACATTAAAACTTAAAACGAACAGAAATTACTCCGTATAGGAAAGGGGCTGTTCCATCCTCAACGAACCGCTCTTTACGCTAAAGTTTTTTGCTATTTTAAAAAGTAGAATTGAGAGAAAGAGTCAAAATTAGTGTTACAAGTTATATTAGTGGCCACCTGTTTTCTTTTTTTTCTAAGCAATATATAGCTATATATATTTTTTCTAAGCTATATATTTTTTTTTCTAAGCTAAGCTATATATCTTTTTTTCTAAGCTATATATAATATATAGCTTAGTTTATGTTTCTTTTCAAACAATTCATGGTAACAAACTGTAAGTAAGGAGCGACTCGCCTCAATAGTAACCGAATCTGTAAAAAATGAATTTTAATATCATTAGATGCGTCAAAAGAATCGGCTTATAATGATGATTCCAAATACATAAGATAAATCAATATTAATCAAGTTAATCATTAAAAGTTATGAACCTGTGAAAATTTGCCTGATTTTTGAAACAGGGGAGAAACATCGCTTAAAATTAAAGGAATCTTAAAGAAAATCACACCATCAGGATCAGCGTGCAAAAATTTGCTATTTTTACCAAAAGATAGGTTTTTTTTTCCAGGGATGATTTTTAACAAAATATCGGCCCTAGAAGATCAGTAGAGATTACATTCGAATGGAAATTAAGACTTCTAGTTCCTTTTTTAAGTGACGAAAAAGGTTAGAGGGCAACTGGGCCCCCTTTACGCCCATTTTTTCCCCAAAAATTATCTAATAAAAACTGTGAGATAGTCATTTTGTTCCGTATAGTTTAAAGATCAAATAATTTTGTCTTTAGGTGTAAAATGACCCCCCCCACACTCTATGGGGAGAGGTCTGTAAGCTGTGAAATTCACCCATTTTTATGTATAGAATTTGTTATTGGGAAGTATACATACATTTTTTTGGTGGGGGTTGTGCTTGATGTTGTTTTCTTTAGGGAAAATATTCCTTGGGGAGGAAATATTCTGGCGGAGGGGTGAATACTTAATGAAAAAATTCAAAAAAATTGTTAATGAAAAAATTCTTAATGGGATATTACTTAATGACAGAATTACTATACAAAATTCTTTTTAATCGTCTTAAATTCTCTTTGCCAAATTTTTCATGTGAATATTTTCTGGGTGAGTTATCAAGGGTTTTTTTCGCGTGTTTTGATTTCCGAGAAATAATTTCCACGGAAGGGGTAATTTCTGGATTGATCGAAAAACCAATTAGAGATCAAAGACCTGTTCAAATCAAAGAATACTAAGGAGAATTTTTCAGGCTGAATCATCCGCAAGCAATTTTGCAGGGAGGATTACGTTGGCGATTTACGTTGGGTGAAATTTCCACTGAGGGGTTTTCTGTGAGGTGGAGGGTTATATTTCATAAAGAGTGAGCCGGGTTTACCAGCATTATTTGAATAACGAAACGAAATCAGATAGTGAAGTAGTAACCGCAAATCAAAGGGAAAATTCAGTTTATCTTGGTCTCTCGTACGTTAAAGGGGTTTCAGACCACATTTCCAAAATATAAGGAAAAATAATATGTTCACTTGCTATAGACCCAGAAAAACTATCGGTTCCTAAATCTACCAAGGTAAAGACCCTATCCCGATAGGTGAAAACTCCGGTATCTCCAGAATTCCTTGATCTTGTGGTCTTTGTTACAACGGATGAACTGATCAACAACTTATGGATAGATTAACTCAGCACTCTACTTCAAGTATTAACACCCTTAAAAAGTAAAAAAAAAACAAAAAAATTTGGCTAGGCCATCTAAGAACACATATTTAATAATCCAGACCATGTTGTTTTATTCAACCAAGCTATCCTAGTTTCGCATGACAAAGGTATTGTCCAGCACCACAGAGAATCTGTTGAATTTATAAATACAATATTTAGGTCTAGCTTTGAACAGAGATTCAAGTGATTTAGGAATAAATGAGTTGTATTTCCGTTTTCTCAAAAGAGAGGCCAATACTTTAGTAATCCCTGGAATAAACGTTGAATCACTTCCCTAATCAAATAATCAAATACATCATCAACCCCTTAGGTCTCGAAGGGTATTCGCAAGAAATGCAGTGGTTAAAATCTTAAAGCAGGCGACCTAGTTCTCCAATTTATTCAGTTACTGCTTCGTTTGTTTGAGTGAATGAATTTTTTCTTTTATTTCTCAGTTGTTCGTTAGTATCCGTCGTTCGCGGTTCAAATTTGTTTGGATTTTGTACCAATCGTGGATATTGGCGAATAACTCACTTCATTGTTTGTTAGGTATTTGATTTTAATTTTTGGTCTTTTATTGAATTTTATTTAATTTTTTGGTGTTTTTTTTTATTGATTTTGTTGTACTTTCCGCGCTTGTTTTTTGGTTTTTCCTTGATTATATTATTGTGTTCGCGCTGAAGAAGAGAGGCGGTTTTTCTATCGAAATATTCGCTTTCTATTTTCTTCTTCAGCATTTTCATTAATCGTTTTCTTTCTTTATGCTAAAGTTTGACTACCTGTCCCAAATTTATAAGGAGTCTTTACTGAAACACGGGGGGAGCTTTTTTAAAATAGGAAACTTTTTAAAAGTGATAACAGCTTCAGTGTGAAGAGCGAGGTATTGAGGAGGAGGTAACCCTTCATATACGTTCAGTAATTAAATAAAAATAAGTTTTTTTTTTAACTGAAAGTAACGAGTGATATTAAAGTTTAAAACGAACAGAAACTATTCCGTATATGAGAGGAGCTGTCCCCTCCTCAACGCCTTGCTCTTTACTCTAAACATTTTATTATTTAAAAGGTAGAGTTGAGAAAAAAGTAAAACTTTAGAGTAAAGAGTGATGCGTCGAAAAGGCGACAGCTCCTTGTGTATACGCAATAAATTCTCTCCTATTAAGTTTTAATGTTGCTCCTTACTCTCCTTAATTTCAGTTCAAAAAACTTGTTTTTTTTTTAATTAAATAATTGCTAAGAATGTTCTTTCCTTTGACTAGAAGACATTCCTTTCATATATTCTTTTGCAAACATACCACAAAAGCTGTTTTGTATTTCATGACCTTACAAAAGTTGATGTGATCAATTTAATTTCTTTCAGAAGCTGGTGAAATACCGTCAAATATTAATGGTTTTTTTATAGGTAAAAATTTTGTTAAACTAACCCAAACAGGGAGTTAACCTTTGGGTTAATTATTTCAGAGTATACGCATGATGTCGAGCTAAAATTGATACCTTTTGATTCCTTTTTTTATATATATATATCCTTTTGATTTCTGGGAATATATCTGATCTGCACTGACATATCTGATTATGAAAGTGTAGAGTTATATTAAAAACCAAAATGAACAAAATTTATCTTGTATAGGAAGGGGACTTCCTCTTCCTCATCCCCACCTCCACTTCTTGGTCGCAGAAACTTTGGAGGGTACTCATTACGTCCAAAATTGAAAGTTCTAGTGCTTTTTTCATAAATCAAAAGTAACTGGAGACAAACCAGCCATGGTAGGGATTTTCTGGGGGGTATTTTCCAAAGGGAGTATTTTTCACGAGAGTAATAGGGTGGAAGGGTTTTTCAAGGGCTTATTTTTCATGGGGAGTACTTTATGGACGGAGGAGAGTGTTTCGCTGCGGGAATCATCTGGGGGTGGGGGTAAACACCGACTGCAATTCCAAATATATTCAATCATCATATTCAGAAACTTATAGTGTATTTACATGTTAACACCTTAGTTGTTGGCCTAAATGATGTGTTATATAAAGGTGTAGAAAGGCTATCAGTGAGATTCTCAGCTTATATCCTTACAAATGCCAGCTCAGTTCTTCGACAATGTAATGATTTTTTTTAAATTTAGTTCAACTTTCCCTTATTTCAAAGCATTTAAGTGTTTTTTTAGATACTATCATATTATGTCATTTCAGTGACAGGAATGGGTGACAAGCTGTAAGTAGGATGTGCTTCTTAAAAGCAGTAACCTTGTTGTGTTGTGAGAGCAACACTTTGGTTTTGTCGTTTTTTTGTTTTTGTTTTTATTCCCTAGCATCCCGATTTCGGCTCATTCCTAGAAAGTGGTAAGGGTCTAACTTCTGTAGTTTTTACGGTGTGGACCTTAGGCAGGACTGATGAATATGACTTTGCATTTTGGAAAGCTTCGTCAAACTCTTGCCTGGGGCCAAAGATCTATCGTTTCTACCCATTTCTCTTCGTGATTTCAGCTGAGTTTATCATTCGGTTTTTCGTACTTGGGATTGCGGTAGAGAAATAGTATCAGATGCGCCTCTTAATATTTAAAAGTTCTCTCATTGCTAAAGAAATTGGAGCTTATCCTTTGCCCCTTTGTAAGTGATGACGTTAGAAACTTGGCCTAAGGCAAACAAATCAACTTTTAAACTAAGACAGATAAATTTTTTTTCGACGGCAGTCGATAGCTCTTGATGAGCTGATCAAAGTACATGCCATCCATTTTTGGTAGAAAAATTCCTTCATGAGATATACCAGTTTGAAAGTTTTAAGGGGTTGACAACGTCAGTAGTAAGGTACACACTGAAACCAAAAATAGGCCGATACAAATTGTGAGACATATAGGGGAGAGCAACAGTCAGCTGTTAGCTGATAATCATTTTCGGCAATGAGGGGTTCGCGACTTTTACTAGTTGGTATACCTATTATTTGTTTCACGTGTATTTGATGGTAAGACCAATTTGGTTGCAGTGGTAAGACATATGGGGGCCTTGTAAGTAATAATCGGCTGTTAGGCTACAATTATCTTCAGTGATGCGGAGTTTGCAACTTTTGCGAGTTGGTTTGCCTAGTATTTATTGTAAGATCCTTACAGATTAACAACTTCAGTGTTTAATTGAAGCGAGGAAACAAAACTAAAGTGTTGCTCTCGCAAATTCTTTACTTGGTAAAGCCGAACAAAGGTTGCCGCAACACTTCACGTTGCCCACGCAACGTAGATCTAGTTTAACTTTCACATCATCATTAGTATGGTCAAACTCGGGTACGACATTCAAAGGTTACCAATTAATAAGTTGCAATCCTTATGAAAACCTCAATGGCAACATATTAAAAACACATTTCAACTTTATGAAAGCGGTTATTTCCTTGTCAAAGCATGAAATTGGAAGTCATCATTTCCTTCTCATAAGGAGCAAATAAAAAGGAAGTGGGAAGATTCTAATAGCCCTATATTGTTTGAGAAAATTTCCAATAAACTAGTGGTCGGAAAATTACGATCCCTTAGAGAAAACAGTCACACACTGTTAGAGAAAACAGTAACACAAACACACACACACACACACACACACGTGTGTGTGTAAGTTTGTGTCCGGGAGGGGGATGAGATACCCATCTGCATTCTAGATATCCCATGAGAGACAAAATATTTAGAACCTCTACAAAAACAGCCAATACCGGAATGATGAGACACTTCTTATGAATTGGCAGCATTCCAAGAAGTTTATTTCGAAGGATCTGTCAAATTATTTGAATAACTTCATTTCCTACACTCTCCAAATAAAGGAAAGTTGGAAAATTCTTTGAAAGGAATAGTAAATGAGTGTCTACTTTTTTGTGAGAAACAGACAAATATCAATAGAAGAAAAAATAGGTATAGTATTTCCTTGTGAGGTAACTACAATCTTGTCGGCTACAGCGGTCTTTTTTTTTTGGATTGAAAAGGAGAATAAAGGGTTTTAAGATTCCTCTCCTAAAAAATAAATTAAAACAATTAAGCTCTGTATAATAAGTAAAATTGTCCATAATTAAAACAAGTTTAAGCAAGGAAGATTGGACGAAGAAATATACAAAAGGATCTTCATTTTATTCTGACGCTAAACGCATCACTCGAGTTTTGCCTTACCACCCGAATGCTATTAATCTAAATAAATATAATTTAGAAAAATCAGGAGGGTTTTTAGATTCACATTTTAAACTTTCCTTTCAAGGTACTTTAACATTTGTAGGGAAATTAACTTCCTTTTACGGGATTAAAATATAGCTACATATTTAAGACAACATTAAGACAATTTAATTTTCTTAGGTCTCTGATAGTTTTTAGTCAAAATGTAAACTTTGGTATTCTCTTGTATGCTGAGAGGATTACATGTTAAAAAACCATTTTATTTCGTTATATTGTCTTATTGCATTATCCGAATCAATTATAACTGGAATAAGCTATGTTTGGCAGATAGCAGTGAATGAGTTAACATTTTGCTTGATATTTTACAGCTTGTATAGTACGGATTTTGCTAGTTAAAAATTGGAAAAGACTATAGGTGAGTGGAACTTCCGAGTACGGTGAAAAAAAGTACGTGGGGATGTCCACACAAATATAAGTATCTTTCTTCGTTAAATAATTCTGTAGTAGGAAAAGCATAATGGTAGAGAATTAAGCCCGGACCTTGTCAGATACAATAGCAAAGATTAACGAACTGACTTATATATAAAAAAGTGACCCATTAGCTCAGCAGGTATCATTGATCGGCACAGATCTGGGAATATCTTCTGAGCGAATGGACACATTAGTGAATAAATTTTAGCAGCAAAGCGATAGAATTAGATATGAAGTGGCTAATCTACATAGAGAATTCGAGCTAACAAAATCAAAGTTACAGCAGCTTGAAGCTGATGGTAAGCACTGTAACCTTATTTTATATAACTTTGATCCAATTAAAGAAGGTCGGTCACTTTTTGATGATTCTGCAATCTTCCGATGATGAGGTCAATCTTTTGCCTTTAACAGCATTTTCCCAAACACACAAATGCGTCCTAGTGATTTTAGAGATACGTTTCGCTTAAAATCAACCCGTAGTATTCCCCTTGTCTCAATAAAATTTAGTATTATATCTGACAGAGACTTTGAATTGAAATCAAACGTTTATCTGCGTGAGCACAAACTATGAGTTAGAACATAGTACAGAGAACGAGAAATTTTGGCACGAAGCCAATTAAAAATCGAGATTGATAAACATAAAAACGATGGTCAATCAGACGTGAAGCTGCATGGTTTGAAATTGATTTCTAGAAATAAACGCTATTGTTAAGAGAAGTGCTTCACTCTAGAAAGCGCTAACTTACTGATGTCACTTAGTAGTCCGCATGGCGATTTCGACAGTAGAAATAATTCGACCCAATCTACCACAGGCTGCAAAAATTCTAAGCCCACTGCTTCCATTCAGGCTTCAAAAGGGTCAAATGCGGAAGTTATTATCCATAATAAACCAACATATCATAGTGGAAAGAACACTAGACCCTTTTCCGCGACCGTATAAACTTATTTAGTAATGAAAGACAAGATTTTGCACCAAGAAATTTGGGATTTAATTAGAGACAAAACTGCGAAAAGAGAAATTAGAACTAGGGCCATGGTAAAAAAAAAAGATAAAAATATTGTGCATTGGAACGTTAAAGAGTTTGCGGAAGATAAGACCCGTAGGTTTTTTGAGTTTAAGTAGTTGCAAGTGGGATTTGATATTAGTGGTTGAGACTTGGTTGGAAAGTCCTATATTTATAAAAGAATGCATATATTTTTGTACCCAAAGAAAAAAATATCAAGAAACGGGAGAACGTATGGATGCGTTGCTTTTCTATTATCAAAGAAATTTTTTCGCAGAGTTAACTTTAAAGTATGAAACTCAAGTCCAAACCTGAACCATAGTCCAGTTCACTTTCGGAAGAGGATATTTGGACTATTCTTGAGAGGAAGAAATATGTCTTTTCAAAGCTGTATCCTACCAATTGTTTTTGCTTTCTAGGATATTTCAACGCTTATGTTAGACCCACACCGAAGATGCTCTGGTCTGTTCGTGACTGCACTGATGCACCAGTGGGAAGAAATTGAGATGATATTAATATGGTTCTTCCGCAGAGGGTGAATAAGGATCACTTCCACAGAAATAATTGGAGAAAGAAGTTTTTGAAATTTTGTAATAATGATAAGTTGGTAATATTGAATGGGAGAATAGGAATGGATAAGGGTGAGGTAGAATTGACTTGTTATAATGGGAGGTCTTCCAGTGTGATTGATTTTATTACAGTGAATTTTTCTCTCTGGCCATCAAGCGTTGATTTTGATGTTCTGATGCTGCTGGGGTCTGATCATATGCCAATTAGGGCCAAGATAGAATTAAATCTAGAGAAAAAAGGTGGAGACAAAAAGAAAAAGGAAGTAGGATAATGGGTAAGAGTAGGGCAGTATAAAATAGGAAAAAAGAAGAGTCTATAGAAATGACGAATCCGCCTTATGTGTCTCCTGAAGTGGAAAAGTCTTTTCAGGAGAGAATAATGGAAGAAAATGAGCAGGGAAGTTTAGAGAAAAGCCTGAGATTAGCGGAAGACGGGAAAGTTGAGGGTTCTTTGGGCCTATCGAGTCATGTATTATGTTCAGCAGGGGAGAGGGTTGCAACTGGGAGAGAGAGGTATGAGGATAGTTTTTTTTACAGCGAGTGTCGAGCTAGGAGAAATATATTGAATAGTTTAATTATATCAGCAAAAGAGTATAAAGGGTAGGACAAGTTTGTTAATTATTATTAGGAATATAAAATGAAGAGGAGCGAGTATAAAAGGTTTCTAAAGGGCAAAAAGAGGTAATTTGAATAAGAGAGGAGTAAAAAAAAATTAGAGAAGCATTTAGAGGTAGGGATACTAGACAATTTTTGAAGTTAGTGAAAAGTTCATTAGGCTGTAGGAATAAAGAAAGGAGGATTCTACCAGCTGAAAGTTGGCCAGACTATTTAGAGAAAACGGAGAGGAAAAGGGAATAGTGGATTAAATGAAAATGTAGATCTTAGGAACATAGCTGGAGTAGAATGCCAGCGGTTAGATCAACCTTTCACTGATGAAGATCAAGAGCTTTTTTCAACCTTTCGGTCTGATCGACCTTTTAATCTTTGAAAACCTTGATAAGAACTAAACAAAGAAAGAAACATCCTCTTTATTAGGTTACCATCAAGTAAAAAACAAATCACTAACAGCTTGAGAAAAAAAATTATTAGCTCAAAAGAAAATCACTAAGTTATATTTTGAGCTTGCTTTTTGAAAGTGATAGAAATGATACAACTTTCTATTGTCCAAGTTTTTCTAAGAATCGTGAGATGTAGCATGTGCATACTAAGGAACAACATTGTCTTCTAGGGTTAGGAAAAACAAAGTTCTTGATATTATCATGTGCATCGGCTTCATGTGGCATGGCCATGTGGCAGTCTAGATCAAGATTGCTTAGATCTGATTACTCATGGGAACTCAACCCGAGCATAAATGGATGATATTTTATGATGCTCTATCTCTTTCGACCTTGTTGAATGATGTCGTCACATGGATCAGCTAAATAAACTATAGAACTTTAGGATGATGGCAAATATATAAGACACTGAATGGAAAAGTCACATGAATGAATTCTGAAGCATGTACTACCTTCTGTGGCAAGTTGCACTGCTTGTCTACAGACTGTCACCTCAAGACTAGAATATGAACACTAACGTTATTTTGAAACTTACATTTACATAATTATCCAGCTCTTTATCTCAGCTGAAAATAAAACCTGAATTCGTCAAAAGTATAAATACTACTGGCTAAGGCAGCAAACATTTTGAGTCGAAGATTGTCAATTTTTTATACCAAAAGAGTCTTTCAATGTTATTTGAAAATTCAAAAATTGTCACATCTGAGATGCTTTTAACCATTAAACTACAGAGGCATGATGCTGCAGTAAAGGCACTCAGTATTGTTTTGTTTTTAGATTAGATGTTCTTTAGAAGACTCACTAAAGGTTTTTGGGGCAGTATCATAGGGATCATTAATCGTTTTTTACATAGATCAGTTTTTCCGTATCTGCTGCAGCAAAATCCATTAATTTAACTAACTACGCCTCTTTTTGTTGTCGATCAAGAGATACACGTATTCACAATGTGGTGTCTGACGACGCCACAATAATAAGTTTACTTTATAGAAATTGTTGGCAAAAGTTTTTTTCCTGAACCTTAGAACAAGTTTTTGTTATTAAAGTCTAGAAATTTCGTTTTAGGAGTGTTTCGCTTCAAGAATTAGTGATAATATCTATTTTGGACCAGCAATGGTGATGCATTTAGAGTAAATCATCATGTATTGTGTACGAATACTTTCTGAGTTTAAATAACGCCACTTTGAACTATATACATAGAATTGAAACATAGAATTGCAAATTTCGTATGCCAAGTTATTTTCATAATAAGTTAAATTGCAAAAAGTAAGTTCAAGGTTTTTGTTATAATTTCCTTCTTAAGAGGTTCCACTTTGTTCTAAAAATCGACAACGTAATCATTCATTGTTCATTAGGCATTTGTCAATTCATGGATTTTAATACATTCGAAAAATATTCACACTAAAATTCAATTGTAAACTATCTACAAAATATTTGAGACCTTTGTTAATAGACCTAAGTCGAGATAGTCAACATTTCTTAGTAAAAAAGATAACGTCATGAGAAACCTGTTAAAAAATTGGAAAAAATCAATCCAGTATCCAAATTTCCACCTTAATTTTCCAATTCGGCGATATCCAAAATTACAATAGCTCTTCTACACACTATATTTTCATAGATCTTAAATTTTGAATAATTCGTAAAATTCTTAATTTTTGAATAAAAACTTCCTAAGAATTTTAATGCATAAAAAAATTGTACAGACTTAGAATCTATACCGCAGTCATTTTTAATGAGAGACCTTATGTCTTTCATTTTTCATAAGACGGTTTTAGGCTATTAATAACATTTATATTTAGTACGAACACAAAAAGTGCCAACATTATTCTTGTTTGCATAATCACATTAAAAAAAGATCAGGCTACTGAACACTACAGAACATTTCAACATTATTTTATTTAACTTAATAGTAATTGAGTCAAGGGGAAAAGGAAGTCAATCATAGAAAACAAAGAACAAACTGAAAACAACCAAGTAAGGTAAACCATCTAATTGCCCTTTTGTCCTTTTACAGACTTAGTTAGGGAATTTAACCCTTCATTGAGGCTATCCAGTCATTGGAAACAGAAGTTTGATTATAGCAAAAAACCCATTGTCCCGTTAGTTCCTCATGCTCATGATGATAAACAAATTCAACAAATAAAATAGTAAAGAATTTAATATTCCTTTTACTGTTTATTTTGTTTTTCTTTGCTTTTTTTGCTATGTAAAGTTTTTATACTATTTTTTTATTCATTAAATTTTAAAACTCTAAATTCCAAAAAATCCCAAAGGGCCCACAGGCCCGTTAACTGGGAACACAAATTTATGTTAAAACTATTTTTTAATCATTCGGCAAAGATAATAACAGATAAACAGTCCACATATCCAATGCTCACGCAAAGACTACCAATTTCCTCATTACCCTTATTTATTAACAAATCTTTTTTCATCAGTAACATCAAGAACCGACGTTAAAATCTTTAAATATATTAAACAAACTCCACTCCGTTAATAAAACTTTTTAATACTGCTTTATGTAGATATATTCCATTTCAATTTTTCTTCTTCGACAAAATTCTTTTTGGGTGGTTTTTTAAGAAACTAAGGGTATGGAAGCCCAATTCTCAACAGAAATAGAGATCCAGGCAGGCCCCACAGAAAGGGCCAGACCAAAGTCTGAAGACCCTGAGAGGGTGAAAGGAAGCATTATATCCTTCCGATTCAAACTGTATATGGGTTGGTTTACTCATACACTGAAACAACCCAGAAGAACATCATGGGAGATATCCGTAGATATACTGGAAGGCCATTATACGGTTACAAGACGACACATTTGAAAATTTCCAGTTGTGTTTCCATTTTTTCACAAGAGACTATTGTGACACTGAAGCATAGAATTTCGTCTTGTTGAAATCCTTGCAGGTTTAATTTTAAGGGAAAGGACAGCACTTGTTTCCATGTTAAGAGCAGGGGAAAAACAATTTAATCTGTGAATTTCGTAACTGAAAAGATGGGAGGAAATACTCGAGTGGTGATAATAATTTTGGTGAAAAAGCAGACTGAAAACAAAACAATTAAGAGCTTAGAGAGGTATGAGATCTACATAATGATGTGTGACAGTCTTACTTCGAAAATGGTTTTTAAAATCTTGCATTGTCAAAACTACATTTCAGATTAAAGGAAAATAAAAGTTCTTAAGCCGAACTGGCCAGCAATGACAACAGACAACAAAGAGAGATAAAACTCAATGAAGAAAAAAAAACATCAAACAAGACTGGGGCCAGAAGAGAGAAAAGAGAAAGACTAAACAACGCGGATATTTCGCCTATATGTAAACTAGGCGTCCTCAGCACAAGATAAAAAGAAAAAACACTAAACTAAAAACAAATAAAACTACCACAGATATTAATAATTACAATTATCTTAACTAATCCATATAGGGAAAAGAAGCTATTAGAGTTACTTCAATGAGAATATCAAAGTGACTGAGAAAAATTATAAAAATTGAAACTAAGTTAACTATTGTGTTGCAAAATAATCCCCTTGTTAGCTAATATTGAAGCAACTCCTTTGGTCTAGTAGGTAATCTAATCCTGTGGTGATTATGTAAAATATTAATTCCCATATTGACTATTTGCAACAGAATAGTTGACTTAGTTTCAATTTTTTTTAATTTTTCCTCAGTTACTTTGATTTTCTCATTGAAGTAACTTCTTTTCCCTATGTGGATTTGTTGCGACAATTATATTTATTAATATTTGTGGTGGGTTTTATTTGTTTTTAGTTTAGCGTTTGTTCTTTTTATCTTGTGCTGAGGACGCCTAGTTTAAATATAGGCGAAATATCCGCGTAGTTTAGTCTTTAATCTCTTTTCTCTCTACTGGCCGCAGTCTTGTTTGTTTTGTTTTTTTTTCATTGATTTTTATCTCTTTTTGTTATTTGTTTTAAATGAAAAGTAGACAAAATATTTCAAAAAAGTATATATGACACGAAGAAGACTAAAATATCGTGTTTAGGTAGCTCTTACTGCCCATGCTGATTAAAAAAAATGGAAAGTAAAATAATAAAGAATTGATATAATACGAATCAACATGCAGCATTCTGATGAAGAATCTCAACAGTTTCCGATCTGTAGTCACACATGTAAGTTATCAATACGGAATCACAATACGAACGACGAATCCATAATGTGAGTTTATACGTGCATAGAACGCGAATCGACACGAGTAACGTGAAAGAAGCAGGTAAGACATAACAAATGTGTTAAATATATATTAGGAACTGAGGAAAATCGTAAAAATACAACCATTGTGTTTCCCCGTCTTCAGTGATTTACTACTGATGAAACATTGCCGGGTGGTTCCATTATAGCTAATTAAAATAGAAGAGGTCCCCTTCCAAACAATTAGCTCTTATCCATTAACATTTTTGCAAAATAGCTCATCATAGAAAAACTTGGCGTTGTTTTGACGATAGGTTATAAAACTTTTTTCAATTTCGAAATGAAACTGCGAATGCTATTGTCCTCGTTATTATTGTAAGCTGAATAGCTTATCATGATATGACAAATCTTGCTGCCACTTAAGAAAATTATTTTTTAAGCAGCCTGACTAATTATTACTAGAAAATTTCTGACAAAAGATGTAAACCATTTCAACAAAAAAAAATCAATGCATCAGCTTTCTTAGGAATTTGAATTAAAGTGTTCTAGGTAGCCGGAAATTGTCTAGGTACCAGGAAACTGTTTTAATAGCCGCCATACTCTCTGCAGGAGTTTTTGTCCGTTAATTGAGGATAATGCTGTTTAAAATTACTGTAGACCCTACTGAAGGCTGAGAATCAGAAAATCAGTACCTGTTCTACGTAGATCTTTGTCTGTATCCAAATTATTTTTTTAATCGTATTAACATGACCAGTCCCATTTGCTAGAAAAAATATAAAACCATCTTAAGCAAGGTCGCTATTACAGAACCAAAATACCCGAAGATTCACTTGCAAAAAAAATACCTAGATTTTACTAATTTTATACATATTGAATAATGAGAAATATATGTATTAGCTTTACATATATAATGAAACTAATTCGTAATGTATATACTTTTAAAATTTAAAGTTTGATTTTAAATTAAAGTCTTGATCTTAAAGGTGCGGATAGCTATATTTTTTAAAAGTGGGTATGCAAAAGACAAGCTATTAAAATTTAGCATAAAAGTTTAAAATATGTGCTACATATTACATTTGCTCAGATAACTTGCAAAACCTTTGGTAGCTAGTGCCTAGCTACCAAACTCCTAGCTAGAAGTTCTGCTTATAACAAAATATAAACATATTACAAGAAAATATTAAGCATAAAATCAAACTATATTTAATTATGTTTATTTGGTGGTCACCAAATCAGGCGGCACGAAAAAATTTTAATTATTTTTTTCTAAGAAAAGCCAAATAACAAAAAAAGTTACGGAAAATCCCTAATCTACACTTACTGTTTACAAAGCTAATAATTATTACAGGCAGTGCAATGGTGCTACCAAGAAATAATAAAAAAAGTTGTTGCAAATTTCTGATCTACATTCACTGTTTACAAAACTAACACTTATCGTAGGCAGTGCAATGGTACCACAAAAAAAAAAAAAAAAAAAAAAAAAAAAAAAAAAAAAAAAAAAAAAAAAAAAAAAAAAAAAAAAATGTTGTAAATTTCTGATCTACATTCACTGTTTGCAAAAACAACATTTATCATATGTAGTGCAATGGTGCTACCAAAAAAATAATTAAAAAAAGAAGTTGCAAATTTATGATATACATTCACTGTTTACAAAAATAACACCTATCATAGGCAGTGTAATGGTACCACAAAAAAAAAAAAAAAAAAAAAAAAAAAAAAAAAAAAAGTTGTAAATTTCTGATCTACATTCACTGTTTGCAAAAACAACATTTATCATAGGCAGTGCAATGGTGCTACCAAAAAATAATAAAAAAATTTGTTGCAAATGTAGATCAGAAATCTACATTGACTGTTAACGAAACTAACACTTATCATAGGCATTGCAATAGTGTTGCTTATGATAAGTGTAATAGGCAATGTCAAAGACAAAAGTGTCAAAACAAAAGACATTTTAAACGTTTTCTCTTTTAGTATTTTGATAAATCCCAAATTGTTGAGATTTTCATGAACGATATCAGCATATATGGAACTGTCAATCCACATTCATTTGTCCTTTTCAGTAGCCTTAATGATTTTTTTGATCTTAAAAGAAATAAAAAAAAGATTATTTCAACTGAAAGTGAGGAGCAGCCTCAAAACGAAAAGAAATTTGTTCGTGTATGAAAAGGCTTTCCACCTCTTCAATAGCTTGCTCTTCACGCTAAAGTTTTTAGCACTTTAAAAAAAAATCCACATTATTGCAGACAGGAGCTTGAAATCTTTATGGGAGGGTTCTTTGATACGCTGAATCTGATGGCGTGATTTTCATTAAGATTTTCTGAATTTTAGGGGGGTGTTTCGTTTCCCCCTTTTTCACAAATAAGACATATTTTCTCAGGCTCGTAGCCTTTAATGGGTACGTAGCACTAAGTTTAATTAATCCTATATATTTTGAATCAGCATAATGAGCCGACTATTTTGATATACTTATCAATACAGAAATTGCGTCTTTTTAGAGTTCTGGTTTCTATTGCGCCGGGTCACTCATGCCTTACAGTTTTTACCACGAACTGCTTGATAAAACATGTAGCTCGAAATAAAAATTTGTTAGCAGTAGAGTATAAATTGGTCTTTAAAGTGTATTGGTCTTTGGAAGGCAGATGGTGCCTTAGCCCTACTCCTCTTTGTGACAGTTACTGCTCGTTTTAAGTTTGACATGGTTATTTATTCTAACTTCTGTTCGTTTTAGGTTTCATATATTTATTGATAGTAATTGATTGTCATTTCACAATTGAAATATCATTTGACATTATTTTTTTCTTATCTGTGGTTTAGAGTAGCTCTTTTCTTTTCTTTGAAACAATTTCGTTCGTTTGAAAAGTCTTTTGAAATTAATCATATTTAAATACCACATCCTTTTCAGTGCTAATCAGTGTTAACAGATGTCTGACAATTTTGAACCGATACAAAAATACAATAAACAAACAAAACACTTTAAAAAAAATCGAACGAGTAAGGCCAAAGAGGGTCTGTAGTTTTTTTTTTATGGAGACTGGGGAAGTTTGCCAGCAAGTTTTGCAAGTTTTTTAACAAAGATTTGAGAGTGTAAACAGACATGTGGTCTTGATTTCCATACCGTAGAGCATATACAAATCAAAAAAGGAATACCATTGATACGGACGAACTGAATAGATGTTTCTTCCCGAAATATGGAGTTTATGTTTTTTCCCGAAATATGGAGGATGTTTTTTGTAACGAAATATGGAGTAAAGTCCGAAAAAAATCTGAATTATATTTAAAACCAAATAACATTTAACAAGATGCTATTTTAATTACCTCGATTTTCAACATTTCGAAGCATCTTATAGAAAATTTTTCTATTGCAATCAGCAACGCATTTTAGATAGTGGTGTAAAAACAAAAAAAAGACAAAAGTGTGAGCTCTCATAAAAATTTAATTTGAAAAATGCACTAATCATGACATTTCAATCCTCAAACACCTTAAAAACCCCTTTGATGCAAATGAGCCCAATTTAGTACATTTGTTGCGAACCTTTTTGCAATTTAACAAAAACGAAAAACCCCACTCTTTTCAAATAGTTATTACCCCAATAAAGCTGGAAACTACTTTATAAGAGAAAACAATCAGCCTATAAGTTTTTTTTTCATCCTACATAGGAATATCTTTATCTGCAGAAGACATGGCTAGTCAATAAAAAGGATTGTATCATGTTATTAATCACTCGTCTTAATTACGAATTGTGAGACTTTCCAAGCCCTATATCCCTGTGTTGGAATCCTAAAATCATTACGACCTAGTCCAGGCTGTAAATTTGTTTCATAGATGGAAAAATTTAGCCAGTTATGTATCTTGGGGAGATTAATTAATTTATAAGCTTTATAATTAAATTGTTAAGATAAATAATGTCACTAGCAATTTTTTTCTCAGTGACAAAAAGATAAGAAAAGCTGTAAGAACAATCAATCTTATTAAACGAGTAATAATCACATATATATATATATATATGGACATCATATATGACATATAAATGATGTCATATATTTTTTATATATTAATGATTTATTATATATCTATACAAATATATATATATATATATATATATATATATATATATATATATACATATACTAGCTGTTGGGGTGGCGCTTCGCGCCACGCCAACACCTAGTTGGTGGGGGCGCTTCGCGCCCCCCCAAGCCCCCCCGCGCGCGTAAGTCGTTACGCGCCATTGTAGTTGTGTCCCTATGTCCCACCTGTGAATATATATATATATATATATATATATAATATATATATATATATATATATATATATATATATATATATATATATATATATATATATATATGTTTTTAACTACGTAACACTTGCGAATATACGACATTCTTTGCTGTCCCATCGTCTGTGCACATAAATAGATTGTCAGGTTTACCGACTCTTGAACATGCAACGCAGAATGGTCCATGGGAAAACAATCCGTATTCAGATATATACCTCATGATTCTATTGATTGCCCTTGAGCTTTGTTGATGGTGATTGCTAATCGACCATTTCCTTTGTTGCCGTCGTCATTTATATATCCCCCTGTGCCCCCCGGCGTCCCCGTTGTAGTTGTGTCCCTGTGTCCGGGTCGTCATTTATATTCCCTGTGTCCCCGTCGTCATTTGTTTCCCGGTGTCCCAGTCTGTGATTTCTATTTGAGTGTCCCGGGCGTCATTTATGTTCGTCAGGATATTGTAGGGCATCGTAGCATCGATGAGTTTAAGCAATTCTTGTCAACTGATTGTTTCGCCTATAAAGAATATTATCTCGAGGTAAGAACTGATCACCGACCACAACGATTGCCACTTTGTTGATAGTTGCGTATCAGGAGGCATCAATTCGATTGCTGTTTTTAAGCAGAAGCACTAAATTATTATTTTTGTGGAAAAGATGATATATATAAATATATATATATATTTTCTTTTTAGTTTTTTTGTAGTTTTTACCTTTTTTAGTTTTTTTCTTCTTTTGTATTAATGCTAAAGCCAAGGTTCAAACCTGGAGCCTCTCGGACCTAGAACCTGAAACATAACGCTTTACCAACTCAGCTACTTCGGCGTGAATACATTCGTTTTGAGCAGCTTCCTCGGGTGTTGCCACTGTAGGTTCTTCATTCATTTTACAATTAGAAATTTCTCTTTCAACGGTCTTCTTACAATTAAAAATTTGTCTTTGAACGATATTCTTAAATACCTGTGTCCTGGTCGTCATTTATATTGCCTGTGTCCCGGTCGTTATTTGTGTCCCGGTATCCCAGTCTGTAATTTCTCCTTGAGTATCCCGGTCGTTATTTATATTCCCTCTGTCCCGGTCGTCATTTGTGTCCCGGTCTGTAATTTCTCTTTGAGTGTTTTTTCTTTTTAGTATTTTTTAGTTTTTTACATTTTTTCTTTTTTCAGTTTTCTTTTTCTTCTTTATTTTTCAGCTTCACTATGAAATACATATCGTCGAACCTTTGTTTTTTTAACTAAAATCTGGTAGGCATTGATGACCTTATCCAAGTCAAGATACCAAACCCAATCATCATCACTATCATTTTCAGTTTTGATATGTTTTGACTCTCGCTGTCCAGGTGGATCTTCATCTAACTGCGAGGTTTTGCGTTCTTTAGCCTCAAGCCTGTTTCCTTGCTGTTCTTTTGATTCCTCGGCACGCTTTCTTTTCTGACTTTCTCTATCAGCAGCAAGTTTTTTGGCATAGACTCTTTGAGCATCTTCATCGGATATATATATATATATATATATATATATATATATATATATATATATATATATATATATATATATATATATATATATATATATATATATATATATATATATATATATATATATATATATATATATATATATATATATATATATATATGTTTTTAACTACGTAAAACTTGCGAATATACAACATTCTTTGCTGTCCCATCGTCTGTGCATATAAATAGATTGTCAGGTTTACCGACTCTTGAACATGCAACGCATAATGGTCCATGGGAAAACAATCCGTATTCAGATCTATACCTCATGATTCTATTGATTGCCCTTGAGCTTTGTTGAAGGTGATTGCTAATCGACCATTTCCTTTGTTGCCATCGTCATTTATATATCCCCCTGTGCCCCCCGGCGTCCCCGTTGTAGTTGTGTCCCTGTGTCCGGGTCGTCATTTATACTCCCTGTGTCCCCGTCGTCATTTGTGTCCCGGTGTCCCAGTCTGTGATTTCTATTTGAGTGTCCCGGGCGTCATTTATATTCGTCAGGATATTGTAGGGCATCGTAGCATCGATGAGTTTAAGCAATTCTTGTCGCAATTTTTGTAGTTTTTACCTTTTTTAGTTTTTTTCTTCTTTTGTATGAATGCTAAAGCCAAGGCTCAAACCTGGAGCCTCTCGGACCTAGAACCTGAAACATAACGCTTTACCAACTCAGCTACTTCGGCGTGAATACATTCGTTTTGAGCAGCTTCCTCGGGTGTTGCCATTGTTGTCCTGGTCGTCATTTATATTGCCTGTGTCCTTGTCGTCATTTGTGTCCCGGTATCCCAGTCTGTAATTTCTCCTTGAGTGTCCCGGTCGTTATTTATATTCCCTCTGTCCCGGTCGTTATTTGTGTCCCGGTCTGTAATTTCTCTTTGAGTGTTTTTTCTTTTTAGTATTTTTTAGTTTTTTACATTTTTTCTTTTTTCAGTTTTCTTTTTCTTCTTTATGTTTCAGCTTCACTATGAAATACATATCGCCAAACCTTTGTTTTTTTAACTAAAATCTGGTAGGCATTGATGACCTTATCCAAGTCAAGATCCCAAACCCAATCATCATCGCTATCATTTTCAATGTTTTTAACTACGTAAAACTTGCGAATATACAACATTCTTTGCTGTCCCATTGTCTGTGCATATAAATAGATTGTCAGGTTTACCGACTCTTGAACATGCAACGCATAATGGTCCATGGGAAAACAATCCGTATTCAGATCTATACCTCATGATTCTATTGATTGCCCTTGAACTTTGTTGATGGTGATTGCTAATCGACCATTTCCTTTGTTGCCGTCGTCATTTATATATCCCCCTGTGCCCCCGGCGTCCCCGTTGTAGTTGTGTCCCTGTGTCCGGGTCGTCATTTATACTCCCTGTGTCCCCGTCGTCATTTGTGTCCCGGTGTCCCAGTCTGTGATTTCTATTTGAGTGTCCCGGGCGTCATTTATATTCGTCAGGATATTGTAGGGCATCGTAGCATCGATGAGTTTAAGCAATTCCTGTCAACTGATTGTTTCGCCTATAAAGAATATTATCTCGAGGTAAGAACTGATCACCGACGACAACGATTGCCACTTTGTTGATAGTTGCGTATCAGGAGGCATCAATTCGATTGCTGTTTTTAAGCAGAAGCACTAAATTATTATTTTTGTGGAAAAGATGATATATATAAATATATATATATATATTTTCTTTTTAGTTTTTTTGTAGTTTTTACCTTTTTTAGTTTTTTTCTTCTTTTGTATTAATGCTAAAGCCAAGGTTCAAACCTGGAGCCTCTCGGACCTAGAACCTGAAACATAACGCTTTACCAACTCAGCTACTTCGGCGTGAATACATTCGTTTTGAGCAGCTTCCTCGGGTGTTGCCATTGTTGTCCTGGTCGTCATTTATATTGCCTGTGTCCCAGTCGTCATTTGTGTCCCGGTATCCCAGTCTGTAATTTCTCCTTGAGTGTCCCGGTCGTTATTTATATTCCCTCTGTCCCGGTCGTCATTTGTGTCCTTGTCTGTAATTTCTCTTTGAGTGTTTTTTCTTTTTAGTATTTTTTAGTTTTTTACATTTTTTCTTTTTTCAGTTTTCTTTTTCTTCTTTATTTTTCAGCTTCACTATGAAATACATATCGCCGAACCTTAGTTTTTTTTAACGATTAAATAAAAAAAACAAGTTTTTTTAACTGAAAGTAAGGAGCGACATTAAAACTTAAAACGCACAGAAATTGCTTCGTATATGAAAGAGGCTGCTTCCTCATCAACGCCCCGCTCTTTACGCTAAAGTTCGACTCTTTCTCTCAATTCTTCTTTTTAAAACAGTAAAAAACTTTAGCGTAAAGAGCGGGGCGTTGATGAGGAAGCAGCCTCTTTCATATACGAAGTAATTTCTGTGCGTTTTAAGTTTTAATGTCGCTCCTTACTTTCAGTTAAAAAAACTCGTTTTTTTTATTTAATTTCTGAACGTTTTTGAATCAATGCATGTTTTGATTTTGGCTCTCCGCAGAGGAATAATTAAAACGAAATTTGCATATTTTTTTTTTTTTTGGCTCAATGGCTTTCTCATAATTTTGATTGAATGATTTTGAGAAAAAAAGAGCGGGGGACGAAGCCTAGTTGCCCTCCGATTTTTTGGTTAATTAAAAAGGCAACTAGAACTTTTAATTTTTTACGAATCTTTTTATTGGTAAAAGATTTACGTAACTTATAAATTAGCTTACGTAAAGAACTTTTGTATTCTCATGTATTTATTACATATATGAGGGGATTCGCCCCATCGTCAGTACCTCGCTCTTTACACTAAAGCTTAAATTTTATCCCAATTCATTAAGAATGATCCCCTGAATCACAAAAGCCGTAGAATAAGTAGTTGAAATTACTAAAAATACTTTAGCGTAAAGAGCGAGGTATAAGAAGGAGGTGAGCCCCTCAAATGGGTAATAATTTCTCTTTGTTTTAAGTTTTATTGCTGTTCCTTACTTCCAGCTGAAAAAGCTTTTTCACATTTATTTTTTAATTGTTTTTTTTTTAAATAATGCTAGTAAATCATGCTCTCCCTTCATGGAAATTTTCTTCTCCCATTAAAAATTCTCGAAGGAAAGTTCTCCCAGCATATCCCCCTCTTCTCAACCCCTCCCCCAAACCAAATAAATCCTCCTGAAAACGCCTGTATACTTCCCAATAACCATTACTATATGTAAGAACAGGTCAAAGTTTGTAACTTGTTGCCCCTCCCACGGGGACTTTGGGGGAGTAAGTTGTCCCCAAAGACATAGTTATAAGGTTTTTCGACTACGCTGAATAAAATGGCTATCTCAGAATTTTGATCCGTTGACTTAGGGAAAATAATTAGCGTGGGAGGGGCTCTAGGTGCCCTCCAATTTTTTTGGTCACTTAAAAAGGGCACTAGAACTTTTCATTTCCGTTAGAATGAGCCCTCTTGCAATATTCTAGGACAACTGGGTCGATACGATCACCCCTGGGAAAAAGAAAAAAAAAACAAAAAAACAAATAAACACGCATCCGTGATCTGCCTTCTGGCAAAAAATGCAAAATTCCACATTTTTGTAGATAGGAGCTCGAAACTTCTACAGTAGGGTTCTCTGATAAGCTGATTCTGATGGTGTGATTTTCGTTTAGATTCTATGACTTTTAGGGGGCGTTTCCCCCTATTTTCTAAAAAAACGCAAATTTTCTCGGGCTCGTAACTTTTGATGGGTAAGACTAAACTTGATGAAACTTATATATTTAAAACCATCATTAAAATGCGATTCTTTTGATGTAGCTATTGGTATCAAAATTCCATTTTTTAGAGTTTTGGTTCTTATTGAGCCGGGTCGCTCCTTACTACAGTTCGTTACCACGAACTGTTTGAAAATCTGGTAGGCATTGATGACCTTATCCAAGTCAAGATCCCAAACCCAATCATCATCGCTATCATTTTCAGTTTTGATATGTTTTGACTCTCGCTGTCCAGGTGGATCTTCATCTAACTGCGCGGTTTTGCGTTCTTTAGCCTCAAGCCTGTTTCCTTGCTGTTCTTTTGATTCCTCGGCACGCTTTCTTTTCTGACTTTCTCTATCAGCAGCAAGTTTTTTGGCATAGACTCTTTGAGCATCTTCATCGGCTTTTGCCATTGTAAGTTCATCAGTCATTTTAAACTTAAACATTAATAGATTTCTACGTGAACATATATGTCTTAAATATTTTTAATGACGTCACCGTCATAGCAAAAATGACGACAACTAACTTCATGACGCCAGTCGACACAGAAACATGACGTCACCTGATCCACATACCTTTTTTAGTTTTTTTCTTCTTTTGTGTTAATGCTAAAGCCAAGGTTCAAACCTGGACCCTCTCGGACCTAGAACCTGAAACATAACGCTTTACCAACTCAGCTACTTCGGCGTGAATACATTCGTTTTGAGCAGCTTCCTCGGGTGTTGCCATTGTAGGTTCTTCAGTCATTTTACAATTAGAAATTTCTCTTTCAACGGTCTTCTTACAATTAAAAATTCGTCCTTGAACGATATTCTTAAATACCTGTGTCCTGGTCGTCATTTATATTGCCTGTGTCCCGGTCGTCATTTGCGTCCCGGTATCCCAGTCTGTAATTTCTCCTTGAGTGTCCCGGTCCTTATTTATATTCCCTCTGTCTCGGTCGTCATTTGTGTCCCGGTCTGTAATTTCTCTTTGAGTGTTTTTTTCTTTTTAGTATTTTTTAGTTTTTTACATTTTTTCTTTTTTCAGTTTTCTTTTTCTTCTTTATTTTTCAGCTTCACTATAAAATACATATCGCCGAACCTTTGTTTTTTTAACTAAAATCTGGTAGGCATTGATGACCTTATCCAAGTCAAGATCCCAAACCCAATCATCATCGCTATCATTTTCAGTTTTGATATGTTTGACTCTCGCTGTCCAGGTGGATATTCATCTAACTGCGCGGTTTTGCGTTCTTTAGCCTCAAGCCTGTTTCTTTTCTGTTCTTTTGATTCCTCGGCACGCTTTCTTTTCTGACTTTCTCTATCAGCAGCAAGTTTTTTGGCATAGACTCTTTGAGCATCTTCATCGGATATATATATATATATATCTATATATATAAAAATAAGTTGTCTGTGGATGGATGGATGGATGGATGTGTGGATGGATGTGTCAGGTGACGTCACCTGAAAAAACTGGATTAGGTGACGTCAAAACTGAAAAAACTAAAAAAAGGCAAAAACTACAAAAAAAAACTAAAAACTAATAAAAAAAATAAAAAAGCTAAAAAACTAAAAAAACTATAAAGGTAAAAACCAATAAAAAACTAAAAAAAAAACTGAAAAAACTAAAAAAAGGCAAAAACTACAAAAAAAAACTAAAAACTAATAAAAAAAGTAAAAAAGCTAAAAAACTAAAAAAACTAAAAAAACTAAAAAAAGGTAAAAAACTAAAAAAAATAAAAAATAAAAAAAAACTAAAAAAAAGGAAAAAACTGAAAAATAAGCTAAAATAAAGGTAAAAACCAATAAAAAACTAAAAAAAAAAAGGAAAAAACTAATAAATGACGACACTCAAAGAGAAAGCGACCAGGACAAAAAACTAAAAAAAAAGGCAAAAACTACAAAAAAACTAAAAACTAATAAAAAAAATAAAAAAGCTAAAAAACTAAAAAAACTAAAAAAAGGTAAAAAACTAAAAAAACTAAAAACTAAAAAAAAACTAAAAAAGGTAAAAACTAAAAGAACTAAAAAAGAAAAAAATAAATGACGACACTCAAAGAGAAAGCGACCAGGACAAAAGGAATGTTCGATTAGCAATCAACAAAGCACCGGGACACAGGGAGTATAAATGACGACCAGGACACAAGTAAAAAAAAAAATTAACAAAACTAAAAAGAAGGTAAAAACTACAAAAAAACTAAAAAGAAAAAAAAACAAAAAACTAATAAAAAAACTAAAAAATCTAAAAATCTAAATAAACTAAAAAAGAAAAAAAAGGAAAAAAATAAAGGAGAAAAACAAAACTAAAAAACGAATGTATATACAGACCGGTACACCGGGATACAAATGACGACCGGGACACAGGGAATATAAATAACGACCGGGACACAGGGACACAACTACAACGGGGACACCGGGGGAAACAGGGGGATATAAATGACGACCGGGACAAAAAAACTAAAAAGAAATAAAAACTAAAAACTAATAAAAAAAACTAAAAAATCTAAAAATCTAAATAAGCTAAAAAAGAAAAAAAAAGGAAAAAAATAAAGGAGAAAAACAAAACTAAAAAACGAATGTATATACAGACCGGGACACCGGGATACAAATGATGACCGGGACGCGGGACACAGGGAATATAAATGACGACCGGGACACAGGGACACAACTACAACGGGGACACCGGGGGAAACAGGGGGATAACCTGACAATCTATTTATATGCAAAGACAATGGGACAGCAAAGAATGTTGTATATTCGCAAGTTTTACGTAGTTAAAACCATATATATATATATATATATCTATATTCACAGGTGGGACATAGGGACACAACTACAATGGCGCGTAACTATTATGGCGCGTAACGACTTACGCGCGCGGGGGGGCTTGGGGGGGGCGCGAAGCGCCCCCACCAACTAGGTGTTGGGGTGGCGCGAAGCGCCACCCCAACAGCTAGTATATATATATATATATATATATATATATATATATATATATATATATGTTTTTAACTACGTAAAACTTGCGAATATACAACATTCTTTGCTGTCCCATCGTCTGTGCACATAAATAGATTGTCAGGTTTACCGACTCTTGAACATGTAACGCATAATGGTCCATGGGAAAACAATCCGTATTCAGATCTATACCTCATGATTCTATTGATTGCCCTTGAGCTTTGTTGATGGTGATTGCTAATCGACCATTTCCTTTGTTGCCGTCGTCATTTATATATCCCCCTGTGCCCCCCGGCGTCCCCGTTGTAGTTGTGTCCCTGTGTCCGGGTCGTCATTTATACTCCCTGTGTCCCCGTCGTCATTTGTGTCCCGGTGTCCCAGTCTGTGATTTCTATTTGAGTGTCCCGGGCGTCATTTATATTCGTCAGGATATTGTAGGGCATCGTAGCATCGATGAGTTTAAGCACTTCTTGTCAACTGATTGTTTCGCCTATAAAGAATATTATCTCGAGGTAAGAACTGATCACCGACCACAACGATTGCCACTTTGTTGATAGTTGCGTACCAGGAGGCATCAATTTGATTGCTGTTTTTAAGCAGAAGCACTAAATTATTATTTTTGTGGAAAAGATGATATATATAAATATATATATATATATATATATATATATATATATATATATATATATATATATATTTTCTTTTTAGTTTTTTTGTAGTTTTTACCTTTTTTAGTTTTTTTCTTCTTTTGTATTAATGCTAAGGCCAAGGTTCAAACCTGGAGCCTCTCGGACCTAGAACGTGAAACATAACGCTTTACCAACTCAGCTACTTCGGCGTGAATACATTCGTTTTGAGCAGCTTCCTCGGGTGTTGCCATTGTTGTCCTGGTCGTCATTTATATTGCCTGTGTCCCGGTCGTCATTTGTGTCCCGGTATCCCAGTCTGTAATTTCTCCTTGAGTGTCCCGGTCGTTATTTATATTCCCTCTGTCCCGGTCGTCATTTGTGTCCCGGTCTGTAATTTCTCTTTGAGTGTTTTTTCTTTTTAGTATTTTTTAGTTTTTTACATTTTTTCCTTTTTCAGTTTTCTTTTTCTTCTTTATTTTTCAGCTTCACTATGAAATACATATCGCCGAACCTTTGTTTTTTTAACTAAAATCTGGTAGGCATTGATGACCTTATCCAAGTCAAGATCCCAAACCCAATCATCATCGCTATCATTTTCAGTTTTGATATGTTTTGATTCTCGCTGTCCAGGTGGATCTTCATCTAACTGCGCGGTTTTGCGTTCTTTAGCCTCAAGCCTGTTTCCTTGCTGTTCTTTTGATTTCTCGGCACGCTTTCTTTTCTGACTTTCTCTATCAGCAGCAAGTTTTTTGGCATAGACTCTTTGAGCATCTTCATCGGCTTACTAACTTCATGACGCCAGTCGACACAGAAACATGACGTCACCTGATCCACAGACAGACAACTTATTTTTATATATATAGATAGATAGATATAATTCTAAAATTGTCAGGTAATTTTCTATTTTGAAATAAAAACTAAAAATTATTGCTCAGACAACATAAATATTTTTGATATTTACATAAAAGCTTTAGTGGTTCTGGACTGGAAACTAAATATGCTAATCAAATTGGGAATTGCAATCTTTTAGGTTGAAAAGGCAGATCCATTGGAATCATGAGAATGCGTGGAATAAGAAAAGCCTCACCCTCAAAAGGCCCTGTCAAGATTGTTGCCTCTATTACGTTATAACAGACATAACACGTCATTTGTGTCCCGGTGTCCCGGTCTGTAGTTTCGTTAGTCGACAAACATGACGTCAGACGACAAACAACTTCATGACGACATACAGCTCAATCCTTATAATGACGTCAGTCGACAAACATGACGTCAGTCGACACACAAACATGACGTCAATCGACAGACAGACAAACAACTTATTTTTATATATATAGAAGATATATATATATATATATATATATATATATATATATATATATATATATATATATATATATATATATATATATATATATATATATATATATATATTATCGGACCCGGCACATGGCACTTGGCAGTCTTCTGTATATGGATTCTCATTTTCGCTTGTCTTCTAACCGCAGACAATTTGCTGTGTTTTCATACTAAAGTATTTTCAAAAATATTCGATTACGAAAGCAAGTCCAAAATAAAGTAAAAATATTTTTTTAGTTACCAGTTTTTTGCCCTTTAGGTAATTTAGTGCCTTTTCATGCTGTTTCTTTTTAAAGATATTTGATCATTGAAGCTATTACGATTTATAACAACCATTTGTACTAATCTTCAAACGTTTGGTTTTCTTATTTAAGGTTTTTGAATTATTGTAATCCCTTGCTAAATAGAGCATAACCATTTGTAATAATCTCTTTCGTTTTTTGGGCCTTCATACCGACATTATATAATGGTTGCTTGAATAAAGATTCTTTTTTAAGGTTTTTGAATTTTTGTAATCCCTTGTTAAAATATGAGCAGCATTTTTTGCAATTACCAGTTTTTTGCTCTTTAAGAAATTTAATGTCTTTTCCTACGGCAGTCAAAGATATGTCAAAGATATTTACGGCATCAAAGATATGTCAAAGATATTTGATTATTGAAGCTAGTCCGATTTCGAACAACTATGTGTTCAAATCTTGAAACTTTTGTTTGTTTTTCAGATTTGGAATTTTTTGAAATCCCTTGTCAAAGTAGAGAATCATCATTTGTAATAATTGCAAATCTTTGCTTTTTGGGCCTTCCTTCTGGCACTATGTAAATGGTTGTGTTCAAACCTGTAAGCTTAATCACGTATCGCGTTGATTTTATCTTACCAAAAACAAACTAATTTTAAAATTCTTAGGTATTTTCGAGTATGAATTAAAACACTAAAATTATTGCTCAGGCATCGCAAATGTATTTGCATTTTATATAATAACTTTAGCTACTCATTGAACTTAAATTTTTTCCAACTTTTTATCATGTCTTATACTTCTTATACTTCTAAGTATAAGGTACTTCTAGAAGTATAGAACTTCTTATAATTCTTATACTTCTAAGAAAAGTTATTCGGCAGTGATGTTTTTTTTAACTACGATTTCTACTAAGCTCCAAACTTTCGGTTTTCTTTTCTAAGGTTTCTGAATTGTTGTAACTCCTTATTAAATATACACAAATATTTTTGAAATTACCAGTTTTTTGCTCCTCACAAAATTTAATGTCTTTTCATACTGATGTCTGTTCAATTCATTATTACCCTAAGTCCAATTTCTAATATCGATTTCTATTAAGCTTCATACTTTTTGTTTTCTTTTTTGAGGTTTTGAATTTTTGTAATCCCTTCTCAGAATATTATTTTTCCAATTTCCAGTTTTTGCTCTTCAAGCAATTTAATATAAACTTCTGGATATATGAAAATCTTCAATTTTTCCACACAAGTGTGACAACCTCATTGCAATAGTGATGTGTATAAAAATGACGTCACCACATTTTTTTTTTCTAAAACTAAGGCTCATAACGAATTAAGGAGAGGGTTTTCAGTTTTTCGATAGGGCACAAGAACTTTCAATTGTGAATTGAAGAACTCCCTCCCAAGTTTTCACACCCGTTCTTTTCATGCCATCTGGTCGAAAAAATACACGGGATAAGCACGGCTCTTTGCTAAGGCAGTGCTAATGCGTTGCTTTTGATTAGCATTGAGTGTTTGTTTCACTCCTTTTTTTTGTTTTTTGGTGATCCAGGATTGGTAGATTGAACCAGTAAATTGTCATTACTTTTTGTCCTTTGATTATTAATAATCTGTAGTTCTTCTTTTCAATCTTTGGAAATACCAAAGTCCCCAACAAACAATAAAACAACAACTATTTCTTGATTTAATTAGAGAGGAAAGTAGTTTTTTATTTTGTAAAAACATTTTCTTGTGTAGACTATAAATTACAGTCCTGTTTTCATTTTCGTTTCCTAGGTAAACGATTAATTTCGATCAAAAGCTAATTAAAGTTTTCCCCAAATAGAAGAAATGCTCCTTTTAAGTTACAAACTCCTGATGAGCCCTTGTGTTGGGTTGTTGCCTCTGAATTATTTGTCTTTATTGTTTCTATTGTTTGGTAAATGACGACTTATACTTATTGACGACATGACTGCCTGTCCATGGATTATTCTTTATGGTTGATTGTGTATGGCCATGCTGTTTGACCTATGTGATGGTATGGATGAGTAGGGTTAAGGCCTCATTCAAGTGCTGGTCTATATTAATCACTAATTTAGGAAAACAGTCTTCCTTTTCATATATATATATATTATATATATATATATTATATATATATATATATATATATATATATATATATATATATATATATATATATATATATATATATATATATATATATATATATATATATATATATATATATATATATATATGTATATATATATATATATATATATATATATATATATATATATATATATATATATATGTATATATATATATATATATATATATATATATATATATATATATATATATATATATATATATATATATATATATATATATATATATATATGTTGGGGTGGCGCGAAGCGCCACCCCAACACCTAGTTGGTGGGGCGCTTCGCGCCCGCCAAGCCCCCCCGCGCGCGTAAGTCGTTACGCGCCATATTAGTTACGCGCCATTGTAGCTGTGTCTCACCTGTGAATAGATATATATATATAAATATATATTTTTAACTACGTAAAACATGCGAATATACAACATTCTTCGCTGTCCCATTGTCTGTGCATATAAATAGCATTTATATTCCCTGTGTCCCGGTCGTCATTTGTGTCCTAGTGTCCCAGTTTGTATTTTCTCTTTGAGTGTCCCGGTCGTCATTTATATTCCCTGTGTCCCAGTGTCCCGGTTGTCATTTGTGTCCCGGTCTGTAATTTCTATTCAAACAATCCCTGTGTCTCAGTCGTCAATTATATATCCCGCCTGTGCCCCCGGCGTCCCCGTTGTGGTTGTTTCCCTGCGCCCCGGTCGTCATTTATATTCCCGGTCGTGATTTGTGTCCGGGTGTCCCAGTCTGTAATTTTTCTTTGAGGTTCCTGGTCGTCATTTATATTCCCTCTGTGTCGGTCGTCATTTGTGTCCCGGTCTGTAATTTATCTTTGAGTGTTTTTTCTTTTTAGTTTTTTTAGTTTTTTAGATTTTTTCAGTTTTTTTTTCTTCTTTATTTTTCAGCGTCACTATGAAGTACATATCGCCGAACCTTTGTTTTTTAACTTAAATCTGGTAGGCATTGATGACCTTATCCAAGTCAAAATCCCAAACCCAATCATCATCGCTATCATTTTCAGTTTTGATATTCCTCGGCACGCTTTCTTTTCTTACTTTCTCTATCAGCTGCAAGCCTGTTTTCTTGCTGTTCTTGTGATTCCTCGGCACGCTTTCTTTTCTTACTTTCTCTATCAGCAGCAAGTTCTTTGGCATAGACTCTTTGAGCAGCTTCCTCGGCTGTTGCCATTGTAGGTTCTTCAGTCATTTTACAATTAAACATTTTTCCGTGAACGCATGTCTTAAATACCATTAATGACGTCACCGTCATAGCAAAAATAAACGACAACTAACTTCATGACGTCAGTCGACACAGAAACATGACGTCACCTGACAGACAGACACACAGACAGACAACTTATTTTTACATATATATAGATATATATATAAATATATATTTATATTTATATATATATATATATATATATATATATATATATATATATATATATATATATATATATATATATATATATATATATATATATATATATATATATATGTTTTTAACTACGTAAAACTATCGAATATACAACATTCTTCGCTGTCCCATTGTCTGTACATATAAATATACTGTCAGGTTTACCGACTCTTGAACATGCAACATATAATTGTCCATGGGAAAAACAATCCGTATTCAGATCTATACCTCATTATTCTAATGATTGCCCTTGATCTTTGTTGATAGTGATTGCTAATCAAACATTCCTTGTGTCCCCAAGCCCCCCCCCTCCGCACGCGTAAGTCGTTACGCGCCATATTAGCTACGCGCCTTTGTAGTTGTGTCCCTGAGTCCCACCTATGAATATAGATAGATAAAATAACGCTTTACCAACTCAGCTTCTTCGGCTTGAATACATTCGTTTTTGAATTTGTATATGATTCAATAATTCAGACGTCATATGCGGACAGACAGACAGACACACAAAGAAACAACTTATTTTTTCTTAAATACTTATAATGACGTCATATACTAAGCATCGTCATAACAAACATGACGACAACTAATTTCATGACGACATACAGCTCAATCCTTATAATGATGTCAGGCGACTGACAGACAAACAACTTATTTTTATATATATATATATATATATATATATATATATATATATATATATATATATATATATATATATATATATATATATATATAATATTCATAAATGTTATGTCTCCGTTACACTATCTTTACCGTTACACGTTATTACCATTGTTACCGTTACACGAGCTCAAAAAATTGAGGCTTTTTTTAAAATTATATTAAATTGCTTAAAATGTAATAAACTGGTGATTGCACAAACATTTCAATATATTTTGACAATGGATTAAAGCAATTCGAAAACCTTAAAACAGAAAACCATCAAATTTTGAAGTTTAGTAGATTGCTACTCAAAGAAAATTTGTCAAAGTGTCAACGTCAAAAAGTAATTATTATTAAATTGCTTAAAATGTAAAAAACTGGTGATTGCACAAATATTTCTATATATTTTGACAATGGATTAAAGCAATTCGAAAACGATAAAACAGAAAATTAAACCAATTTACGTCATCAATTGGATCCAAAAATGACATAGCGTTGCCGGGACCCAGAACACAATGGACAAAGAGAATCCATATATAAAAGTCTGCCGCGTGGCATGCTGGGACCCGCGGGGACCAGTGGCAAAGCCGCCCGGATCCAGCACTGTCTTTGGTTAGAACACAAGACCTTAAACCTTAGACCTTAGATCCTCCAGAGCCAGGAGTGGCTCATAGGGCGTCTACGAAACCTCGCCAGACATCTCGGAGCTGAGCTGCAGCCATGACGTCCTCCCACTGTGGTTGAAGAGACAACTCCGCATTTCTCAGGTCTCGGTCGTACTGTCGTCGTAAGGTGTGTCTTGGTCGACCTCTTTTTCGCCTCCCCTCGGGACGCCAATCATATACTGTATTCGGGAGTCGATCCTCTGGCATACGGAGGACGTGGCCAAGGTATGTCCATCTCCTACATTTCAGAAGGTCAGTAACTAATGGCTGACCGGTTCGCCGGCGAACTTCTATGTTGGTGACCTTTTCCTGCCATGATATGTTCAGGATTCTCCTAAGGCACATGTTTTCAAAGGCTAGGACACGTTTCTCTAGCTGGGTGTTTAGTTTCCAGCATTCACTAGCATAGAGGAGGATGGACATCACATTGCTATTCAGGAGGCGGAGCTTCAAGCGCATAGAGTATTTACTACTGCGCCAGACTGGTTTCAACTTGCTAAAAGCCGATGTCGCTTGTCCAATTTTCCTCTTGATTTCGTTGGCTATTTCACCATCGTATTCGATCCAACTCCCAAGATATTTAAATTTCTTGACCTGCTCAATAGTTTTATTTTTGCATTTTAATATGAGTGGGGAGTCAGATGTGGCCATACTCTTTGTTTTACTGACATTTATTGCAAGTCCCATTTTCTCGGCCTTTTCGTCTATGGCGTCGAGTAGCAGCTGCAGTCGCAGTTTCGCTTCTTCAAGAAGAACAACGTCATCTGCAAAGTCCAGATCGGAGATCAGTCGGCTGCTAATCTTCACTCCAATGCCTGAAGACTGCCGTAGAATATAGTCCATTACAATGACAAACAGAAACGGGGATAGGACACACCCTTGTTTGACGCCAGACATTACCTTGAAGAAACGCGTGTCCCCATTTTCTGTGCGTACACAGCATTCACTATCCTCATATAGTGCGAATATCATTTTGACTAGTTTATCAGGTACTCCGTAATATTTCAAAATCTTCCATAAAGTGTCTCGGTCAACAGAATCGAACGCCTTTTCAAAATCAATGAAGAGCAGGTACAGTTTTTTGTTCCATTCTCTGGACTCTTCCACCATCAGTCTAAGAATGAAAATAAGATCAGAGCAAGACCTACCAGGTCGGAACCCATGTAGCTCTTCCCTGAGATGTGAGTCCAGGGCTGCTCTTAGGCGTTGTAGTATTACTGAGACTAGTATTTTACTAGGCACAGACGTCAAATTGATGCCTCTCCAATTGTCACAAATTTGTGCATCGCCTTTCTTGAAGAGTTTGACCAGTATACCTCTGGTCCAATCTTTTGGGACCTTTTCGTTGTTCCAGATGGCCACTAGAAGAGCAGTCCATACGAACATGCAGGCTCGAAGGGACGCTTTCAGCATCTCTGCCGTGATCCCATCGACTCCAGGTGCACGTCCATTTTTCAGCTTTTTCACAGCTTTCGTCACTTCTACCGTGCTGGGTGGGTCAGCACTTACGTCAATTTGTAAAAATGGCGTATCCGGTACTGTTTCTGGATCATCAGGTCTGGGCCTATTTAAGACTTTCTCGAAATGTGAGGCCCATCTCTCGTCAGCTTTCTGTGGATCCGAAATAACGTCTCCATTTTCATCTTTTACAAGGGATGTACGATTTGTTTTCTTTCCAAGAATCCATATATAGAAGCCTGCCGCGTGCCATGCTTGGACCCGGCGGAGAAGCCACCGGTACCCAGCTAATATATATATATATATATATATATATATATATATATATATATATATATATATATATATATATATATATATATATATATATATATATATATATATATATATATATATATATATATATATATATATATATATATATATATATATATATATATAAATATATACATACATATATATATATATATATATACATATAAATATATATATATATATATATATTTATATATATACATATAAATATATATATATATATATATATATATTATATATATATATATATATATATATATATATATATATATATATATATATATATATATATATATATATATATATATATATATTATATTATATATTATATTATACATATATTATTTATATATATATATATATATATATATATATATATATATATATATATATATATATATATATATATATATATATATATATATATATATATATATATATATATATATATATATATATATATATATATATATATATATATATATATATATATATATATATATATATATATATATATATATATATATATATATATATATATATATATATATATATATATATATATATATATAATATATATATATATATATATATATATATATATATATATATATATATATATATATATATATATATATATATATATATATATATATATATATATATATATATATATATATATATATATATATATATATATATATATATATATATATATATATATATATATATATATATATATATATATATATATATATATATTATATATATTGTTGAGCAAAAAAGTGTTGTCATTTTGAACTGCTATACTTTCGTCATGGAAAGGCAGTGCGGTTGAAATTATATGCATACCTTTCTCCATAGCATATACTATATGTAAACACGAACGACTTGCCTAAATTACAGCTTTTGCTCTGAGGACTGTGGGGAGGTTGACATCCTCAAAGACATAATTATCGGATTTTTCAACAATGTTGAACAAAAAAACCTGTTAAATTATTGATTGGATGCTTTTGGGGAATGAGAGGCTTGGAGGGGGAAGGCTAGCTACCCTCCATTCACTTTTGACTCTTAAAAAGGGCACTAGAAATTCCGACTTCCAGTCAAGTGAGCCCCATCCGATCCGAAGTTTTTACGACCACAACCTCCATAGAAACCTTATAAGCCCCCAGGGCATAACTTATTACCATTGTACCCAGACTCTGGGGAGTTGTGTCAACCCCGTAAGCCTTGTTATGTGATCTTTGGACTTTTTTGAATAAACAGCTATCTCAAAATTTCTGTCGGACGTATTTGGGTAAAACACGATGTGGTTATAGCTGCCTTCCAATCACGTTGACCCTTAAAAATTGACTCCTTATTTTCAATCAAATAAGCCCCCTCTGAAGTTTATATGGCCATCCTTTCCCTAAGAACCTTATAGGTGCCAAGAAATATAACTTATAATCCTTGCCTTAAGGGTTTAAAGGGGGTTGTCCCCCTCAAAGACATAATTTATGGACCTTGAAACTATGCTGAACAAAATGGATGTCTCAAAACTTTGATTTGTTTGGCGAATTATTGGGTGTGAAGGGTTGGAGATTGATTGCCCTCCATCACTTTTGAAAATAAAAAAAAAACGGCACTAGACCTTTCAATTTCCAATCGAATGTGCCCATTTCAAAGTTTCTACCACAATTCCTTCTATGCGAAGTGCGCTGGTCTAATATATATATATATATATATATATATTATATATATATATATATATATATATATATATATATATATATATATATATATATATGTATATATATATATATATATATATATATATATATATATATATATATGTATGTATATATATATATACAAGTAATGAATAACACTGTGCCCACGTCACTTTATCTAGGCAGCACTAGTAGTGGAGGGATTCCAGTTCCCATGAGGCCCTAGCAACCAGATCCCAAGAGTCCCTAGCAGCGAGCAGGTGTTATTGATTACTGACCTTTTATCTACACCTGGTTGTTAAGTAATGGTTAATTGTTTACCTATGCAAATTTATTGAGGATGACGTAATTTTGCATGTCAACGACAATTGTTTTGATAAAGCTTACGCAAGATTTGTTTCTTCTTCAAGACCATTTTCTTCGAGATTTTTTTTTCTTCAGGACGTTTTTTCTTCGAGATATTTTTTTCTTCAAGATCTTTTTTTCTTCGAGATGGATTTTTTCTTCAAGATTTTTTCTAGATTTTTTCATATAGATATATTTTTTTTCTTACAGAGGATTTTTTTCCTTGAGATTTTTTTTCTTCAAGACATTTTTTCCTTAGATATGTTTTTTCTTCAAAAGGCTTTTATCTTCGAGATGTTTTTCTTCAAGATTTTTTTCTCTGAGATGTTTATTTAAAGATTTTTTCTTCAAGAAGTTTTACGTAACATTATTATCTTTGAGATGTTTTTTAGATATTTTTTTCTTTGAGACATCCTTCTTCAAGACATTTTCAAGTTTTTTTTCAAGATATTATTTCAAGACATTTCCCAAGTCGCTTATGCAAAACGTGTTTTGATTCAGGGACCTTTGATAATCCGTCATAAGAGGTTTTAGTCGGGTGTAGGAATCGTATGGGACAATCGAGATTTCCAAATGAACGCGTTAGTTAACTCAGCCAACAAGCCGTATTGTTGTTATTACGCTCTTGGAAACAGATTCTATGCAATAGGTTTCTTGATCTTAATGACAATTTTCCCCTATTGCCTTCTCCTTAAGCTTTTAATCTCGTGTTTTATTCCCAGGAAATTAGTCCCACTGAAGGAGAAAATCGATGGTTGTTAAGTATTAGCTTCGGGAATATTATTGGTATAAACCTGACGCAGACGTGGGTGTTACGTCATTGAATCAAGTGGTTTATTCCCAGGAAGTAATTCCCACCGAGGGATGAAATCGAGAAATCGATGGCTGCAAGGTAATAGTTTAGAGGACATTATTGTTTCAAATTTGGTTGCACACATGGGTGTTGCATCATTTTTATAGTGAAAAAGTAAATCATCAAAGGAACAGTGAAAACACAGAAACAAACACACCCCGCACAACACGATCCTACTAGAGTTTAGATAATTACCTAATGTAGAATTTTTGACACAGTGGGCTATGGAAGCCATTGAAATAAGAAAACATATTCTTGATAATCTTTTAATAAACAGAGATGCAGGTAATTTAAACGTTGATTCGACTTGTAACATTCTTCTTAAAAAGTGAACCAGTATAATGAGGGTACTAAGGTTTTAAAAAATTACCTGGTAACTAGATTAAATATAAAACATAGCATAATTGCAACAGTGGAAGCTAGCGTCAGGATTATTTTCCAAAATAATAAATTTAATATTCATCTTCGTCTATTTTATCCAGTCGCTTCAGTGTTCTCATTGAAGCACCTCTATTTAGCTTCTGTTTGGTGCTCAGTCACAGGAGCATTAGTTGTATATTTATATGTATTGATCTTTTTATTTATTGGTTTTAAATTTTATTCACTTTTCGGTTTGTTTAGATTTATCTTTTTTCTTAGTATTGACACATTCATTTTAGTAAAGACATATAGTTTTATGCAGAATGTGTTATTCGAATGAATGCAAGTAGACATACAAATTATATTTCAAATGAGCCCCTTAATCAGCTCTTAAAGATCTTCCAGTGCCTCAGTAGCGGCGGAGAAAAAAAGAAAACCCATCAGTGCCAAAACTGATTATCCTTTCTGTTTAAGATAGGGGGAGTGGAGGGACTGTAATTATGCTATATTTAGTCTTTGGCAATGACGATGCCTATTGTGCACTTTTTACTTCGATTCGAAGCCATTTTTGATGGGTTTCATTTTTTTCCGGACTACCTTTCAAAATAAAATTTTACAATTAGGGTTGATTAAATTAATAGTTACCATATAAGCTAAAAATGACAATTATTTTATCATTATACGATTCTTTTAAAACACATTTTTAAGCTTTGGGTTATTGCAGGCTGTGATTTGCTCTTTACTAGGTTGCAGCTATCGCTGCACTTATGCATTCTCAAGCTTAAATACTTTAGTACTTTAAACACTTGTTAATTTTGAAAAATACCTGGGTCAAAGGATGTTAAATATTTCTGTATTAATTGCTTCCCAAATTTCTTTTAATATAAATTCATAACTTCTCTAAGGTCCTCATTAATAAAATACAAAATAAAAAAAAATAAATGGAAGGGTAAAAAAACACCCAAGAACACAACAAAAATAAATGAATATCCATCGTTTAAGTAACGAATTAGAGGGATGGTAGGTCTTAAAAAAAGAAAAAAAAGTAAGAAAAACTGTTCAATTAGTGGAAAGACAAATTGGAAACGACAATTTTAACGAGCCAATTGAAAAGTGAAATTTCCAAAGTAAATCAAAGCGATAAAAATCATTGATAAAAATTAATGATTTTTTATGTCTACAAATTTTTTCCTCTAAAAACCAACCTTTTCCGAGCTGGAGCAACGGCTTTAAAATTTTCCAAGCTGAATATCCACTAGGGTAATCACAAAAATTTGATGTCGGAATTTTGTCTGTCTGAACCCCACAAAACGATTCTCTTTTCTAAATATTGGGATAGCCAAAATCTGAGCTGGATTAAACGTTAGCCCATGTCACTAGTCACTCAAAATTTGAAAAAGTTCAAATTTTAGACAAAAACCTGAAATATGGAGCCGTAACTCCAGAATGGTAAATAATTAAAACATGCTTAATATCTCAAAAGAATGCTAATTCTGTTATTCAAAATTATATAAATAAATTGTTGTTATTTTATGTCAAATAGTGTTATAACAACCCTTAGCCCCAAAAACATGACCTGGTACCATTAGGAGCCAGTTTGAAAGTGTTCTAAGAATTTTAAGGGTTTTTACATAATGTGTCTAAGAATTAACATTTTTTTTTTTATTAAAAGTGTTTTGGAACTCAATTTTTAAACATAAAGAGCCTTTCTTTCGAACTTCATGGGGATAACCTGACTCGTTTATCTATAAAAGACCCGTTGGACAGGTACAAAGGAGGATGAATCTAATTTCTCTATAATGCACCCTAATATATTAATTTTATTTGGTTCCTTCTCTCTTTAACCACTTTGTTTGTATTGGCAAAAGAAGAAATCATCAAATGTATTGAATTTTCTGTATTTTTTGTAAATATAATTAAATTTCAATAGAAATATATATTTAATTATCTATTCCTTAGTTGTCTCATGTTTAGTTTCCAAATCTAAATAAATTCATTTCATTCGATTATAAAGTTATATATCTAAAAAAAAAACTTATGTTCAAATTAAACTAATTAGATATAATGATCTGACGCAAAGCTTTTTAAGATTTATATTATGGAATTATGATGATCAAGGTCTTAGAAAAAGGCTGGAAATGAAGATATATGTCCTTCCTAATTTGAATAAAAGTCATTCTCGGAGATGCTAAGATGATAGAACATCCTTAAGAATGAGTGATTACCTCTTGCTCCGATTCTGAAAAACCAGTGGTTTGAATATGGGCAGTCAGCCTGAATATTAAGATTCAGGAAATACAACAATGACGTTAATTCACAAAAAGGGAAGGAATAGTATTCTATTGAACTCGCTATCAAATTTCCTATGGTAGAAAACCAAGTCCTCGGAGATGAAAACACCCGTTTAGAGTTAACATGTTTTTTTGGTGTTACTTGGTTGCTTTACATTTGCTGGGTTTTTTTTCATAGGCATGTATTTTGGGGGTGATACCTGACACGGGGATGTCATGGATATTCTGTGGTAGGCACAACACTTGACTGGGTAGAGAATTTAAAGTGCCGAAACCCTATAGGCAAGTGTATTCTCCTGATGAGCCCTTGTGTTGGGTTGTTGCCTCTGAATTATTTGTCTTTACTGTTTTTATTGTTTGGTAAATGACGACTTATACTTATTGACTACATGACTGCCTGTCCATGGATTATTCTTTATGGTTGATTGTGTGTGGCTATGCTGTTTGACCTATGTGGTTGTATGGATGAGTAGGGTTAAGGCCTCATTCAAGTGCTGGTCTATATTAATCACTAATTTAGGAAAACAGTTTTCCCTTTCTCCTTCTATCTCCTTTTTTTTTTTTTTTTTTTTTTTTTTTTTTTTTTTTTTTTTTTTTTTTTTTTAATGTGTTTGTGCTGTTGCATTGATGATTTCTCTTTTCGTTCTAGTATCCTCCTGAGACCCGAGCATAAAATTAATGATCCGACTTTCTTCATTTTTTTGTCTTGTGCTTTTTTGAAAAGCAAAAAAAAATTAAAGGGTAAAGAGCTCTAAAAGAGTCTGACCCCTGCCATCCCTCTGTATATTGTCCATATATGATGACTTTGAGTCACTTTTGAAAGATTTTATGTTAAAACATACTTTTCAAATAAAATGTAACTCTCAATGAAATTTCATCGATAAATTCCTGTATTTGGTCAAGCAGATGATATTTTTACGCTTCGAGCACGTCCAATCATGACATTCTACTACAACCTGGCTGTCTTCCCCAAGAGGGGTTTGTCAAGTCACAAAATTCTGAAAGGCGTAGTCTTGCTCTCGATTGGGTGGAACAATTGGTGCTCAAATAATGGCTACATGTTACCCAAGAGTTTTTCTTGCTATTCTGTTGATCTCGTAGCTCCGAACGTTTTATTTGCACGGTTACTCATTGTGTTATATAAAGTTAAACCCCATCTCATCATCCATGCCTTTGTAGTTTATAGAAAGGAGAACGACTTTGATATTATTTCTTAGGGCAACTGAGACCTTTCTGTATTAGTGCACAGACATCACATAGCTTTCTCTGTCCTTATTTTTCATTTCTGCTTTAACAAATAAAATTACTGCTCCCCACCCCCTCCCTAATTTTAAGCTTTAAAGCCTACTGCATGATTTACCTTTTTGTGTGTCTTGAATAGTTTTTGGAAAGAACTAACAGATTAAACTAAATATATGATATATATATATATATATATATATATATATATATATATATATATATATATATATATATATATATATATATATATATATATATATATATATATATATATATATATATATATATATATATATATATCTATATATATAAAAATAAGTTGTCTGTCTGTCTGTCTGTGGATCAGGTGACGTCATGTTTCTGTGTTGACTGACGTCATGAAATTAGTTGTCGTAATTTTTGCTTTGACGGTGACATCATTAGACCGAGACAGAGGCAATATAAGTGACGACTGGGAACCTCAAAGAGAAATTACAGACTGGGACACCCGGACAAAAATCACGACCGGGACACAGGGAATATAAATGACGACCGGGACACAGGGACACAACTACAACGGGGACGCCGGGGGCACAGGCGGGATATATAAATGACGACCGGGACACAGGGATTGTTCGAATAGAAATTACAGACCGGGACAGACCGGGGTGGCGCGAAGCGCCACCCCAACAGCTAGTATATATATATATATATATATATATATATATATATATATATATATATATATATATATATATATATATATATATATATATATATATATATATATATATATATATATATATATATATATATAATGATAATAATTCCTGAAAACTCAGCAATTCAAGGTTTTATTTTGCTGTAATTTTTATGTTCAATGTTTCAAGTACAAAAGAATATATTTGTAATATAAGTCGTTTTTAGTAAAGTGCAAATAACGCAGTAGGCTTTAGACTTTTGAAATTGAGGGGAAGTGCGTAGTTGCCGAAATCTTATTTGTAGTGATTTTTGGTCATTTTAAGTTTGATTCGAATTTTCAACTTAAGTTTTACTCTCGTGTTGAGATTTATTTATCATTTTTATTAGTAGCCTACGTTTTGTGTATTTATTTTCTATGATTGTTTCCTTAATATCTGTTCGTTTTTGGGTTTCATTTATTCTTTGATAGTAATTTCTGGTCGTTTTGAGTTTGAATTATTATGGGAATTTATTTCTCTTCGTCTTATGTTTAATATAGCTCTTCAGTTCCCTTGAAAAACTTCTTTTTCGGAAAGTTTTTTTTTAATAATGGCGATTCGGTTTTGATTGCCAAAGTGTCAAGTTTTTTAACGTTCCGCATTTCAACCTCTAAGTTTTTTTTTCAACACTAAATTTTTGGTCTAAGTACCAAAAATCAAAGTAATGCTCTCTTCAACATTATTTTTTTTTTAATTTAATAAAAAAAAATTAACAGCATCTTTCTGAACATATTCTAAAATCAGTCATAACTAGATGTAGTAACAGTTGTAAGCAGTCGCAGTCACATTTACAAGTTGCTGCAGTTGGAAGTAGTCATATTTGCAGTTGCAGTAGTAGTAGTGACCCTGAAAGTTTCAAGTTAATATATTTAACCGTTCCTAAGATATTGCAGATGTACCTTTTTGATAACTTGGATGCATATGGTTTGTTTTGATTTAGCTCAAGATACATCTGAATATTTCCCGAAATTTTGTCTAGGCCCAATTGGTGTTTTTGGATGTAACCACCGCCAAACGTTCCCCTTTCTTGAGAATAGATCCTGCAGGTAAGAAATGCAAAAATTGCATAATTATTTTCCTTGTCTCGGAGGCTAAGGGGGCATGGCATCCCCAGAGGGATAGTATATAGATAGATTAACGACGCTTCTTGACTACTAAGGTCCCTGCGTCAGCCCTGCAGTGCGTTCCTGCAGCGTGATTCGATCTCTGGGTCCCGTATTACCAAGCTAAGGTCAAATCCACTGCGCCATTAGTCTTTTTGACTATTTCAAATAAAATAATGTTTAAGATCCCAATAAGTCTTAAGGAGAACATCTAAAAGGGCAAGAGGGGCGGATTGCCCTTTGGTCCATTTCAATCATCCCTCTCAACATGTCTTCAAAGTTTTAACCTCGTATGCTTAATCGTTCCTTAGAATATGCTTTGATTATGTTTGACATCTCCCTCGACATTATTTTAAAGTTGTAACTTGATATTCTAGCCTTTATGGAGACTCAGGATCAAACCTGCCCCCTTTTTTCAATAACCAACCTTGTATATAAACAATGCAACTTCTTTAACTTAAAAATTGCCCCAAGGGTTGAGGGGAGGGGGCTAAGTCATCTCCGAAGATATAGGTACTCTTTGACTATTTTGAACATGATGGCTATTCCAAAATTTTGATCAGATATCTTTAGAGGGAAAGAAGATAAAAAGGCCATGGGATGGGGCCTGTTTGCCCCTCTGGACACTCCTTGCCATCCTCCTCAAAATCCACTGAAATTATTTACCTAAGCAGTTCTTGTGACATTGCAGACACATCTAAACAGGATTCACATAGTATTTGTAGATTTAATTTAACATACCCCTTAACATTACTCAAAATGTCATCTTTATACCCTTTGTCTTTTCGAACACACCAGCATCAAACCTACAATGGGTGCATTGAGGGGCATTGCATCCTTGGAGGCACAGTTACTAGAGCTTTTGACTATTCTTAACAAAATGCATTTTTCATCATTTTGACCAGTGATCAGGGAAAGCAGCATATAAAAGGACACAGATTGAAGTGCCATCGGTTTCTCTGATGGCCCTTAAACATCTCCTGAAGTTTTCCACTTATGACCCTCAGTCATTCCTTAGGTATCAATGATACGTCCTTCTGACAACCAGCACATACACAGTGTGTTTTATTGAATTTAGCACCCTTCTCCAAGGTTGTGGGGGTTATGTTATCCCCATTTGTTTAGTTTTTAGAGCTTTTGAATATTTGAACAAGATTTTATTTTCAAAATTTCTATCTAATGGTTTTTTGGATGAAAGGAAGTAAAAAACGGCATTAGAGAGAATTAGCGTTTCTCAAACCACTTTTCATCGTCTCCTTAAACAAGTCCAGGGGGTTTTAACTTAATACCCTCAGCCATTCTTAAATATTGCATCTCCTCCTTTTTTATAAACTGGATGCTACTAGTGCCTTTTGATTTGTTAAAACATGCCCCTATTCGCCAAAGTTTCACCTTAGTGCCCTTAGCCTTTTTCGGATATATCCAGAATCAAATATTTACCCTTTTCCGGATGATAAATCCTACATGTAAACAATTCCCAAGTCGCATAATTTGCAATCCTTGCCCCGAGTTATGAGGGGTATAGCATTCCCCGAAATATAGCTACTAGACCTTTTGACTAGTTTGAGCAAAATAAAATCACCAAACTTTTATTAATATTGACCAGAGGGGACCCCTAAAAATGGCAAGAAGAGCGAAGAGGGCTAGTTGTCCTCCAGTCTCACTTCAACCTCCCTAGCTTTCAACTGATATGGTTTTCTGACAACTAGCACGTACATAGTGTGTATTAATGTGTTTCGCACCCCCTTCTAAATCTGTGGAGGGTAGTGTCATCACCACAGACTAGTTATTTGAGCTTTTGACTATTTTGGATAAGATGTCCATTTCAAAATTTCAACCAAATTTTTTTGGAGGAAAGACAACTAAAAATGGCATGGGAGGGGGCTGGTTGCCCACCAAACACTATTTAAAATTCCCCTCAAAATATCCTGAAAGTGTCAACTTAATTTCTAAGCCGTTCTTAATATACTGTAGATTCTCATTTTTGATAAACTGGATGCACATATTGCCTTTTAATTTAGCATAAAACCCTACAAAATTTTGCATTGTTTCAACTTAATTCCTTTAGCCTTTTTCGAATACAGCCACTTTCAAACATTTTCCCTTTTGCTAAGGCCGAATCCTGCATGTAAACAATGGGCAAATATATAATTTACAATCCTTACCCCGGGGCTATAAGGGCATGGGAATCCTGGAAGTATAACTAGTAGATCTATTGACTAGTTTGACTATTTACGCTAAAGTTTTTTACTGTTTTAAAAAGAAGAGTTGAGAGAAAGAGTCAAACTTTAGCGTAAAGAGCGGGGCGTTGATGAGGAAGCAGTCCCTTTCATATACGCCGTAATTTCTGTTCGCTTTAAGTTTTAATGTCGCTCCTTACTTTCAGTTGAATAAACTTTTTTTTTTTTTTTTAATTTTATTAGTTGAGTCTACCCACAATATTCACGTTTCATAAGACTTTTTTTTTCTACGTAGATGAAGATTTTTATAAGCCGTTTTTATAAACATTTTGGGGTAGGCGATCGGGAATTTCACTTCTAAAGAAATTACTCCATCTTAGAATTTTTGGGATATTTAGGGCAAGTTAATTTGTTTTAAACGAAGAATGAAAAATTCTCATTCAATTCTCAAGTTGCATAAACTCAGCTGACTTGAAAAAGCTTATTCTGCAACACTGGCTTATGTTACAAAGGTCAGCATATAATTTCATTAAAGCAAAAGTAGGATATATTAGGAAATTTATTGTACATGTAGTCATTTGGGTAGCCTAGTATTTATTTTAACTTTAACCAATGCCTTTTATTTGGAAAGACCACCAACATAAGGGATTATTGGTCAGGGTATTAACAATTTAGCATGCAACCTATGCGCTTAGGGATTCATTCAATCTCCTGGTGACACTTTTTCCCATGGTCATTTGAAAATCCAAACCAAAATAAAGCAAGAGCTACCCTTATAAATGACAGCTCAACTTCAGAATTCAACTACGTAAAACACCGACTAGAAAATATTAAAGCAGTGTCAAACAGTAACTGGGGTCAGACGAGAATTTGGCAGGTAGAGCTGTTATCATATCAACGTATACCGAAAATAGATGTGGACCTAGCAAAGTTCAGCCGAACCTTATAATAATAATATAATAATTTATTTTCAACCCACATCATAACAAGTTACGGCACTTGTGGAGTAACAAAAAGCAAAAAAAATTAAATACACTACAAGTAAAATACACTACAAATAGAAAAAACATTACGCTAAAATGAGATTAACCGAACAGACGGACCAAAGGATGATGAGGCGATAAACGATAAAAAGCTGATTCCAACAACCTTCCATGCATGAGGGCCAACTTTGCACTTATATTAGGGACATCAAACTTACGAATTATCTTCCCATTGCTATACCAAGGGGGGAGATAAAGTAAAAATTTACAATATCTGAAATAAAAAATCCGAATCTGATTAACATCTTTTTTCTTTAGAAGGGGATAAAGACCAAAAAGATAAAGGACAGAATGATCACAAAATGTAGCATATAGTCTACCGAGTGCACGTCTATTATTTTTCCCTCGATTAGCAACTATCTTAGAATAGCCCATTTGAATTTTCTTTTGAACATCACGAACAGTGCACTGCCGTAGGCAAGAAATTGAACTCGTAACAGTAATACCCAACCACCGAAAGGCGGAAACAAAGGGTACTGAAAAACCACGACAAGCTAAGGGAGCATTAGAGGAAGTCGGACCATAAAAACTAGAAATGCGCATTTCTCAACATTAAGAGAAAGACCAATATTAGAAATAGACGTGAAACTTTTGAGACCATAAACGAAAGACCTTGTTTATTTTTACACAAAAGTAAAAGGTCATCTGCATAAGCAAGATAAGAAACATCTGAGAGTCCAATAAAATAATTTGATCTAATTTCATCTAAAATACCAGAAATGCACATTCTGAATATACTAGGTGATAAAACCCCTCCCTGCTTGACACCTCGACGTAAACGGACAAACAGAGATCCAGATTTTTTAATTCGGAGGAAAGAATTCTCATACCAAAAACGAAGAAGAAAAATGACTGAAAGATTTACACCATTATTAAAAAGCGAAAAAAAACCTTCACTGTGAACTACATTGTCAAAAGCTTTAGAAAGGTCCAAAGTACACATATAAAGTGGCGACCCCTCAGCCATGCTATTCTTAAGGGCGGAAGAAAGAACACGGTGTGCATGTTGACAAACAATACCAGCTTGAAACCCGAATTGATTCGATCCGAAATTTATATTTTCATTTAAATGAGGAATTAAAATATATTCAAGGAATTTACTCAAGTTATACGTAGTGGTTATAGGGCGATAAGATGAACATTGAGAAGGGAGTTTTCCCCGCTTTAGAATTGAGGTGACATTTCTACAAAGAAAGCTATCCGGAACCAGAGAAGATGTTAAACACATTTGGAACAACAACTGCAAATGAAATAAAAGAACAACACACTTTGGATTTATATTATTTACACTAATACCATCAATATCAATGGATGAAGATTTCAGTTGCTTAATTGCATTTTCAACAGCATGGAATCCAACAGGTTATACGAAACGGTGCAGAAGTAAAATCTTCAATCCTAACATTAATAAGCCTACCATTAAAACAATTGTAAGCCATTTTATTTACGATGCTTGCACACCAAAACATTCCAATCTTCACAATAAAATACTAAAATCCACTATATTAAAAACATTTTTAAAAATTAAGAACGCTGCGAGGGGACTTTCAGCTTTTTCCAAAAACCAAAAACCTAACTTTGACTTGCTTAAAAGGCCTTTCTTCTTAAGATGAGCATACAGGTTGCGATGGACCATTTTCTCAAGTATCTTGGAGAAGAAAAGCAATATTGAGATCGGTCTCCAATTTTCCATATCTGACTTCGAGCATCCTTTGAACAGGGGTATTACTTTAGCCTGTTTCAAGGCGTCTGGGAAGGTGTTTTTTGTCCAGAATATATTAATAATGTGAAGCAGGGAAGGAAGTAGAAAAATCATTGTGGCTTTAAGTGTCCGTTAATTAACTCCATCAATCCCAGCAGAATTATATTTAATATTTTTAACAGTAGTTATAACCTCATAACTTGTGTATTTTTCAAAACGAGGCTCTAGTCCTTCTCCTAGATCATCCAGAAATTGTTCCGAAAGAAAATTTTCTTAATCATTTCTAGCACTCTACTGAACTGAAAACCGTATTTTGGAATAAAACTGACCAATATGATTGGCGCTGACCATTGCACTTCCTGGCTGAAGGGCCAAGAAACGGAGATCAGCACCGCCGGTACGGCCTGTAAAGTCTAATGCCGTATCCTTTATCCCTTTAATAGGATTGGCGACAACACCTATATCACTTACAGACTTAGCATTGATGTTAATTCAAAGAGAATGATTGCGATTTTTTCTTCCATGAATTCACTGATGATTTGTCTCTTTGCCTTAGCATTACGCTTCTGCTAACTGAACTTCTCATTAGAGTGCAACTTTTTCGCTTTTAGCTTCTTCCAATAGGTAATTCCTTTTATTACTTTCGCTTATAATGTCGTCAGTTATTACGTGTTTTTTTGGTTCATTCTTCTTCTGATCCACAACTCGGAAGGGATACATTTTATCACAAATTGGTTGTAAAATAGATATCAACTTATTGTAAGCAAGAAAAGAACCATCATTTATTTCTAACACAGTGTCCCAGCTGACATATATCAATTCCTTGACGAATATATTTAGATTGAATTTTCTAAGCGCACGCACCCTTACTTTCTTTGACCTTGTAAAAACTTTTTAAGACATATTAACTGAGTCATTACTGAGAGATTGGCTTGCAAAACTACATCTGCACGACTATGATTCAAGTAAATAGAACAAATTAAAACATCATCAATCAAAGTAGCTGAGGTATAGACGAGTTGGAACACAAGCAAAGGAGTTAAGACCATTCGAAATCATATAGTAAAAAAAATCAAAATTATCACCTTTAATACATAAAAGGTTATTTTTCAAATCCACCATACACGTAATATCTAACCTGAAGAAGAAAAACATTGTAGAAGCTCATCAAAACCTTGAACGAGCTTATTCAGACCAGCACTGGGTAGCTTATATACCATACTAGGCAAAATGTTATTTTTTTAGCATCCATTTCAAGAAATGGATGTTAAAAATAAATACTATAGGATATTCTACACCATGCCTTTTGCGATTGTCAGGCTAATCCCGCCTTAGAAAATCTTACCTGGAAAATTAAACCACCAAAATTTCCCCCAGGACAAATCCCCCTCATAAAATCCCCAAAGCCGAAAATGCCCCCAGACAAGCAGAAAATACCCTTAGAAATTTCCTACTGGACAATCCCCCCACTGTATTCATCTACCCTCAGGAGCCCTCACATGCAAAATTGAGTAGGTCTAGCCGAAAAGAAAGTAGGAATTATAAAACGAAAGGAGATTCAAAGGGATCATGGAATACTAATAATACAAACTACGAACTCTCGATCATAAGGGGTGAACTGGTTTCATATACTATAGATGTCAGTACCAGACCAATCCCACGGGAAGTAATTGTTCGTACGTCTTAATAATAATAATAAATAAATTTAAAAAAAAAAATAAAAATGTAAAAACAAAGACTATAGCATATACTACAGCATATATTATGCCTATATTTTGGGATTAGTTCAACAAAAAATTCTGAGAAAAAAATTTCCAAACAAAAGTGAAGAGCTCTCTCAGGAAAGTAGGGATCAGGTTTTATGATAATTGAATAGTTCATGGTATGGGACTGTATGCAAGGAATGACGCAGCTCAATAGTAGCCTAAATTCTAAAAACTGAGGGTTATTGTCATATCAATATTATACGGCAACCGAATATAATCACTCTCACTCATAGGCTTTAGCTCAACAATCAGTATATCATCATTGTCGACAATACCTCTTCGTAGATAATCCTGAAGACTAAATGGATCTTGATCAGACATTGATCATTTTTCCCAAAAGAGAACAACAAATAGCACTTGAAGAATGAATAAAAAAAAATTGAAAACACTACATAAGGTCTTCAATTGACCAGATACACCTGAATGGAACAGTCTCAGTTTTGCACACACAAAAATACGGCCTTGATAAGACCCCACACTACGATTTCCAAACTTATCTCTTGAAACGCTCAGAAGATCGCGCTAACGTTTCCTAAGGTTCTCAGCTACAAATAAGCCTGAACCATTAAGCTGCTTCTTCGCTTTAAACACATGGTGAGCAATTTCTCTTAATCGAAACTGGATAAGAACAGGGGCAACTTTATCTCGTATTTGAGCATCATTTGACAACTCTAAATTGCTGCAACACTGACCATGTCTGAATCCTTAAAATCAGTCAGACCTATCTTGACAAACAAAACACGCTGCATGGTGTCCTTCACAATCTGCGAAGGAATTTGCTCTGCACCATTAAACAACAGAGAATCACCTCTCCTTTCCTGTTCTATTAAATGAGAATTTTTTTTAACTGCAAGTAAGGAGTGACAATAAAACTTAAAACTAACAGCAATTATTCTGTATATGAAAGGGATGGTTCCCTCCTCAACCACAACTCTACTTCTTAAAACAATAAAGAAAACTTTAGCGTAAAGAGCAAGGGGTTGATGAGGGAACAAGCCCTTTCATATACAGAATAATTTCTGTTCGTTTTCAGTTTCAATGTCACTCCTTACTTGCAGTTAAAAAAATTCTTTTTCTTATTTAATTTCTGAACGTCTTTGAATTAATGCATATTTTGATTTTGCTTCACTGCACATTAATAATTAAAACGAATTTTGCATATTAATTTTTTTTGCTAAATGGCTTTGTCATAGTTTCGATCGGACGGTTTTGATAAAAAAGAGGTGAGGAGGAGGCCTAGTTGCCCTCTAATCTTTGGTTGCTTAAAAATGCAACAAGATTTTTTTTATGAACGTTTTTGTTAGTAATAAACATACATGCCTTACAAATTAACTTACGTAACGAACTTCTATATTTGTATATTTTTGAAACGTACATGAGCGGTTTCGTCCCCTCGTCAATACCCCGTTCTTTACACTAAAGTTTGAATTTTGTCCCAAATCCTTAAGAATGGCCCTTGAGTAACAAAGGCCGTAGACTAATTGAAATTACTAAAAATGATTTAGCGTGAAGAGCAAGGTAATTTGGAGGACACAAACCCCTTATATACATAATATTTTATTTTTGTTTAAAGTTTTAATGTTGCTCATTACTTCCAGTTGAAAAAAATTATTAAAAATTCTTTGTGTTTTTTTTAATAATGCTAGAAAATCCTGCACCCCCTTCATAGAAATTCTCTTTCCTCATGATAAATTCCTCCATCGAAAGATCATCCCATGTAACCCCCTCCTACCGTACCAACTCCACGCCAGCGCGAAAAAGCCCCCCAAAACGTCTGTACACTTCATAATGACCTTTACTATATGTAAACAAAGGTCAAAGTTTGGAACTTGCAGCCCTTCCCCCGGGGACTGTTGTCGATTAAGTGGTCACCAAAGACATATTTATTAGGTTTTTGACAACGCTGAACAGAATGGCAATATCAAAATTTTGATCAGGTGACTTTGGGGGGATAATGTGCGTGGGAAGGGGCCTTTGGTGCCCTTCAATTTTTTGTCGCTTAAAAAGGGCACTGGAACTTTTAATTTCCGTTAGAATTAGCCCTATTGCGAGATTCTAGGACTACTGGATCAATATGATCACCCCTTGAGGAAAAAAACAAAAAAAACCAAACAAACAAAAAAACACAAATCCATGATCTGTCTTCTCGCAAAAAATACAAATTCCATGTTTTTGCAGATAGGATCTTGGAACTTCTACAGTAGGGTTCTCTGATACGCTGAATGTGATGGTGTGATTTTCGTTAAAATTCAATGACTCTTAGTGGATGTTTCCCCCTGTTTTCAAAAATGAGGCAAATTGTCTCAGGCTCTGAACTTTTAGTGGGTAAGACTAAACATGACGAAACTTATATATTTAAAATCAGCTTGAAAATGCAATTCTTTTGATGTAACTATTGGTATCAAAATTCCGTTTTTTAGATTTTCGGTTACTATTGAGCCGGGTCACTCCTTACTACAGTTCGTTACCACGAACTGTTTGATTTGTCTAGCTTGAGCTTAAGCTGATTCATAGTCAGAGCGCCAGATTCTGTATCGTGCACCCACCCATGCCAGAAGGTACAAAAATGCTGAGGACGGATCCTAGGGTAGTCGACCATGCTGAAAACGAATATCGTAGGGCGCATGTTCGCCGTTGGGTTGTTTCTGAGATATAGGCCAAAAACACCAAATTTAGCCTATAACTAAGTATGACGATTCAGGATTTTTTTTTACGACTTATTGGGTTGAGGAATCTGGCGTAATGTTATATCAATCGAAAGAAGAGATCTAGCTCTACCAAAATATGATTTTTAAATTAAAAAAAGACACAATTTTTTTCTCTATTTACTGAAGTTTCAAAATAAGTGCTGTAAAATTCAACAAATATCTCAAAGAAAGGCTAAAAACTCGAAATTTCTTCAAGGTAACAATTTTTTTTTTCATATTCGAAAAGAAAGTGCATTCGATTCCGTACAATTTGAGCCAAAAACATATTAACTGTTTTTGTTTTTAAAAGGTCTGTGATTTTTTTGTAGTGTCACTGAAATGATCTCTAGCCGTATCGTGAAAAGGGACATATTTGTTTTTTCTTCAAAGGGTAGGAATACTTCAAACTTCATAACTGTTTAATTTTTTTTTTAATTTTACTTAAAAATAAAAATAGGTTTAAAGAAAATGTTGACTAAAAATTTTTTTTTTTTTTTAGAATGGGCGAATATTTTTTCTGGTGTACTAAGGCGTCTGCAATTACCTTTTTGGGACCTGATTTGCCAGTAATACGACTGAGCTATTTACTACATAAAAGAATTCTGCTTCACAGATGGATTCAGTCGGCGCATTGGAGTTGTCTTACTCGGCCTGCCCGTAAAATTGGGTGATAGTAACTGATTAGGGACCTGTTGTAATTAAAAGTAAAAGGTATCAAATAAAATTTTCACAAATATTCCTCATTTTATTCTTCAGAGAATTCAGATGGGGCAAGGTCAGACTCCCTGCATACCCTCCTCGTTCCGCGGCGGGAGCATAAACTGCAGCATCCTTTCATTTTTGAGCAGCTACAGTCTTTCCTGCATCCTCCACTTTTGCATCTGCAGTAAGATTCCAGGCTTGATGCTTCTTTACAGTTTGAGACGACCGCATCTACTCCCCCTTCAGCCATCTTCCATCCAAGGAGAAGTGGATCTGGAATGCTTGGCCAAGCTTGTACTGACGACAAGATTATCCATGTAGCGAATATGGCTCTTCGTATGCATGGCTCGAAGGTGTCGTCAGAATGTGGAAGTCTTTTCACATCTTGTTTCTGGCACCGAATGTAAGCCCTTACACTGGCCAGTGAATTGAACCCGGCCTGTTTATAGCATTGTTTACAATGACTAGGAATTTTGATATGCTGTAAAATTCTCTAAAAGCGTCGACTGAAAGCTTCCCTTCTGCATCCTTGATCTGCTCCGTCACAGACACTATTTTTGAGGCAAAAGTTGGAAACACCGCGGTGTTTAAGAAAGAAGCTTTCCCGACACCGAAGAAAAAGTTCGTTGTGTCACAACCTGGCAGACAGTGCATGAACGGTAACATAATCTGCTCCTCTTTGGAAAAGTGGACTCCATCCGCCGGCTCGTGTACTGGTATAATGTAAGTCGGGAACTTCAAGAAAAGTTCGCTAAGTCCTTCAGCTTGAAGCTCTTCAAAAAAAATGAACACAGGCTACTGCCACGTCTGTGTCGTTGGCATGCACAACGATGCTACGATGCTACAAGCGTAACAGCTAGCGTACTTGGCATGTGTCATAAGGCGTTGGTCAGCCTCTTCGTGGCTGGAGGACAAGCATTCTTCGTAGTAATAGTGTTCTGGTAAAGTTGGACATCAGCCACGCTTGACCAGAGACACCTTGAATCTCTCCTTGAACCACCTGAGAGAAAAAAGTTGAGTGCGTTCGGCAGCTGATCACTCATCTGCTCCCAGGTTTCATACAAAATTTCGAGGAGCCGGCTTTTAGACGCTGAGCTTGCAAGTACGGCATCCCATTCTTCAATTGTGCTAAGAGTGGAAATCTGGAGGTTTTTCCCTTTCCCTCGTCGGAGTCTGCATGCTTATTTCATAGAGATCAACTCTCCGTGAGCTTCCCAAACAGCCCGTTGTACCGATGTGCGACAATGTGGACATCAGGAATACCCACTGGAAGATAATTCAGCAATGATAGAAGCAATCTTTCCGCGAAGGATTTGACTGTTTCAAACCTGGCAGGCCGATATGACCTTATCTTGGACATTAGGTCAATGATGTGTACTGTAGCTGATGTTGTTTCTTTGGATTTCAAAGTGGCCGGCCAAGCTGAAAGTCCTCATTTTATTCTTAGCCAGTTCAACAGCACAGCTTTGTTCCCCGCCCTCATTTTTCAGCCAGAGGATGTCTTGGTTGATTGTTGCAGAAGATGTTCATAAATGGATGGAGGGAAAGGAAGAATCTCTTTTGTGAGGATCTATGCAACAGCTTTCTCCTTTTCTTCGCCGTAGCTCAACTGAGCAGTAATGATTCTCTTTAAGGCTGTTACTTCAGAGCTCAGGAGATCGGTTTTAGGGACACCATTCACTTCCTGAGTTTTTCTCTCTGAAGGGAAAGTTCGGAGTACAACATTTTTCACATCGTCTTTCCTGTTGCACAGAAAGTCCTCAACCACCTCTTTTCCTTTTTGTGGCTACGCAAGTAATATCAGAAACATTCTTCTCATCGACCACAACTTCTGCTTTCACAATATTCACTAGGTCGAAGTCCACTCTGCTAAACGGATTGCCACATGTAGTGAAAATGTCTCGAACTCTATCTCGTGAAAGTTGTGATCGTGTCGTCGTCGACTGATTGTCTTCGTGATATCGTGTCTCTGTGGATAAGTTGACTGCTTGCAGGAAACCATTGCTGATGGCAGTGGAAATCGGTAAGGTAAGAATCCAAGCTTCAGTCTGTCTCTCATCCATTTGTTTTCCTATTATTCCGGCCGTCGTCTTTGCATCCTTGTTCACGCTACATTCCAGTATCTTGTCGGAACAGGTGGTCGTAAACCTGGTGTGCGTTCTCTTCACTGCGATGTATCCTTTCATGAGCCTTCTGTGTACATCAGGAAAGGTTTGTGGTAAACTTCGCATGTCATATAGGTACTGTATGAGACATCTTGTATACTGAGGATGGTCAGCCACCACCAAGTATGGCAAAATCCGAGTAGTTGCTATCAAATGAGATTCCCAGTCACAGTTTCGTTCAGCATGATTGAATTTCTTCGCTATTTCAAGTATTTCCAAGAACTACCGCCAGAAAGCAAACGTGGGTGACGCATTTCGAAGAGTTTTGAAGGCATTCATTATGGGAGCCAAAGTGATTAAGGTATCGTTTGCCTTCTGAAGTGCAATTCGCGCGTTAGCACCGTTTGCCAATGAAGTCCTGAATAACTCAATGGCACTACCCAGCTGGTCCAGACGGGATAAGTCTTCTTGTGCTTCGGAGTAATACTCTTCCAAGGACTCCCAGTAGAGGGCTAGCAAGACTTCGTACAGTATGCAGTAGGCATTGATATCTTGGTAGTAGCCGAGCTAGTTGAGCAGGAGGTGGAAGCCTCCCATCCGTAGGATTACGTTTTTGAAGTCATCCGGGTATTTACTTTTCACTCCCTGTGCTAGTTGATAAATGAAGAGATCTTGCGTGACCACCGTATCTTCACATCCGACAGCTTTACTTATCGCCGTGAACGTTCGTGATCGCCGTCGCCGTGAGAGATTTTTTAACTGTTGCATGGTTGTTTGGTGCTTCATGAAGGAAAAGCAAGATATTAGATTAAATATTTAAAAATCAATTTCAAATCACAGATGTTCCATTTGACAAGCATTTTCACTAGAACTGGAAGTTCCAATACTAAATCTGATTGATCAATGTAACATGCCTTTTTATCAGTCCTTATAAATCTAAATTAGTCAGTATCACCTAGTTTCTTGCGATATTTAATTTTGTAAATTACTTTCATTAAGTCTTTTACTTCTGCAAAAAAAAATTTACACTCATTTTTCCAGCCAACTTTACAACACCAAAGGTGCTTTTAAAAATTCTATTTCTTTAAAAATTGTTTTTTGATCTTCCAAATTTGTGTCATATTCTTCATTATCATCCATCAGCAAATCAGTATTTGCGTCAGAATCACATGTTGAATCAACCTGAAGTAACTGTTTTTTTTTTTATCTTGGCCTACCTGACTCACTTTTCTTTTTCATCTTCTGCTGATCAATTTCTTCTGCTTAGCTTATCAATCAACTTCCCGCTAGGTAGCAGGTTACTAAACAAAATTCATATTATCGGGTACACTCGCTAAAAAAGTTGCAGACCCCCCAGATATAATAATTTAAACTTTTATTCTTAGCTCAATGTGTTCGGAATTAAACGGGCTTTCTTTTTTAATATATAAAAAAAAAAATATTTTATATCTTGAAAAAATTTCGAGTTTTTAGCTTTTCTGTTAGGAATTTGTTGACAAAAATCTGACTTTTTTAAAACTGCAGTAAAAAGTTTACTATTTTTAATTGTTTTTTACAAACAAAAATCATATTCGTGTAGCCCCAAGTCTCTTCTTTCTATTGATGTAAGATTACGCTGGATTTGACCAATCTTATCTGTAAAAAAATTTAGAATCATCGAAACCCATTATAGGCCAAATTTGGTGTTTTTGGCCTATATCTCAGAAACGCCCCAACGGCGAACATGCGCCCTACGATATTCGTTTTCAGTATGGTCCACTACCATGGGATCCACCATTAACATTTTTGTACCTTCCGGCATGGGTACTAATCGAAATAAGCGAGATACAGAATCTGGCGCTCTGATATCACGTAGTTTTAAAACAAATTAATCATGTGCATGCATGGTTTTAGATGTTTTTCAATCAGTTCAAATTTAGGTTAAAATTCAACATGTACTGCATCATAGATTTCTGAAACAATTGTTTCAACTGAAATCTTAGCATGAAAGTTAGTCGCAGTCTGCAAAGTCAATTTTGCTTTTCGTTAATTTTGCTCTGGATTTATTTAGCTAGATTTTAATTTGCAGCCGTAAGTTCGTTCTCTGTAGCAACTACTAGCCTATGGAGACAAGCACAAATTACGAGGAAATCTGGTGCCATCTTCTGAATAAATTGCACATAAAAAGGCATTAAATAAAGATTTTTCCCAATATCCAATAATTATACTAACCCCAATATCGACCCGATAATATCGGCCGGCCGATATTTCGGTCAGACTTTATTTTTCATTCATACTTTGTGTATCACAAAAGTTACTTTCTCTAGTTTATAAAACTGCGGATGGTACTTATTGGTTATATAATAGACACCATAGAATTTCAATCGCGGTTGATTCAAATCTGACACAAGAAACTGGTCAAGTAACTTCTTTATACCACACAATTAGCTTTGGTTTGGCTGCAAAATAAATTGTAGCTATATTTTATTCAGGTATTTAGTTTGTCATTTTTTTTTGCTTTGGTTTGTTTAGACGAATTTGGTCTATATATTTGCACATAAGAGGGGGGGAGGTAAAGCATAGCATATATTAGATACAGCAATGGCTAGTTTACGCATTTAATATATGCTATGCTTTAACCCCCCCCCCTTTTGCTTTATATATATATATGTATATATATATATACATATATATATATATATATATATATATATATATATATATATATATATATATATATATATATATATATATATATATATATATATATATATATATATATATATATATATATATATATATATATATATATATATATATATATATATATATATATATATATATATATATATATATATATATATATATATATATATATATATATACTAACTGTTGGGGTGGCGCTTCGCGCCACCCCAACACCTAGTTGGTGTGGCGCTTCGCGCCCCCTCAAGCCCCCCCGCGCGCGTAAGTCGTTACGCGCCATATTAGTTACGCGCCATTGTAGTTGTGTCCCTGTGTCCCACCTGTGAATAGAGATAGATATAAATATATGTTTTTAACTACGTAAAACATGCGAATATACAACATTCTTCGCTGTCCCATTGTCTGTGCATATAAATAGATTGTCAGGTTTACTGACTCTTGAACATGCAACATATAATTGTCCATGGGAAAAACAATCCGTATTCAGATCTATACCTCATTATTCTAATGATGTGTTCCTGTGTCCCGGTCGTCATTTATATTCCCTGTGTCCCGGTCGTCATTTGTGTCCCGGTGTCCCAGTTTGTAATTTCTCTTTGAGTGTCCCGGTCGTCATTTATATTCCCTGTGTCCCGGTGTCCCGGTCGTCATTTGTGTCCCGGTGTCCCAGTCTGTAATTTCTATTCAAACAATCCCTGTGTCCCGGTCGTCATTTATATATCCCGCCTGTGCCCCCGGCGTCCCCGTTGTAGTTGTGTCCCTGTGTCCCGGTCGTCATTTATATTCCCTGTGTCCCGGTCGTGATTTGTGTCCGGGTGTCCCAGTCTGTAATTTCTCTTTGAGGTTCCCGGTCGTCACTTATATTCCCTCTGTCTCGGTCGTCATTTGTGTCCCGGTCTGTAATTTCTCTTTGAGTGTTTTTTCTTTTTAGTTTTTTTTAGTTTTTTACCTTTTTTCTTTTTTCAGTTTTCTTTTTCTTCTTTATTTTTCAGCGTCACTATGAAGTACATATCGACGAACCTTTGTTTTTTTAACTTAAATCTGGTAGGCATTGATGACCTTATCCAAGTCAAAATCCCAAACCCAATCATCATCGCTATCATTTTCAGTTTTGATATGTTTTGACTCTCGCTGTCCAGGTGGATTTTCATCTAACTGCGCGGTTTTGCGTTCTTTAGCCGCAAGCCTGTTTTCTTGCTGTTCTTGTGATTCCTCGGAACGCTTTCTTTTCTTACTTTCTCTATCAGCAGCAAGTTTTTTGGCATAAACTCCTTGAGCAGCTTCCTCGGCTGTTGCCATTGTAGGTTCTTCAGTCATTTTACAATTAAACATTTTTCCGTGAACAAATGTCTTAAATACCGTTAATGATGTCACCGTCAAAGCAAAAATGACGACAACTAATTTCATGACGTCAGTCAACACAGAAACATGACGTCACCTGATCCACAGACAGACACACAGACAGACAACTTATTTTTATATATATAGATATATATATATATATATATATATATATATATATATATATATATATATATATATATATATATATATATATATATATATATATATATATATATATATATATATATATATATATATATATATATATATATATATATATATATATATATATATATATATATATATATATATATATATATATATATATATATATATATATATATATATATATATATATATATATATATATATATATATATATATATATATATATATATATATATATATATATATATATATATATATATATATATATATATATATATATATATATATTCATCATATTTTGTTTCATTACATTAGTATTAATCGAACTTGACTTCCCGAGTGTCTATTATATGACCGATTAGTACCCTGCGAAGCTACGACTTCCTTCAAAAATATGGAATAATACAAAAATAAACCAATGGATTAAAGCACACTTTTTAGCATGAAAGTATTGGACAGTAGAATCTATTTTTCTTTTTATTTACTCTGCAACTGATTAAGAATCTGTCGTTTGAGCGGTGAATGATTTATGCTTTAATTTGAGTTGCCATAATTCATACTAAAGTAACTTGGTTTCCCAGGTCCTAATCACATCGAACAGCTTCATTAAAGTCCCTCGCTTGCTCTTCCAAAACATTTGATTTCAGCCCTGGGTAATTTATAGCAACCTTCTTTCCCCGCCTTATTTAGCGAAGTTACGTCTAATAATGGTCTTTTATCTCAGCACAACACCAAATGACTATAATCCATCATTCTTGTCTGAACACGCATGGCTTAAATTTAGTACCGACACTTCTTGTCCGAATATAAATGTGACATACAGAATAGAACAGAAAAGAGATCTACAGAATAGAAAAGGGCGATAATAACAAGTCAAAATAAGGGAAAGGTTTGTGATGCAATGTTTCTTATTGGCCAGTTCTAGCTACCCTCCATCACTTTTGATTCTTAAAAGGGATCTAGAACTTCCCGTTTTTAACCAAGTAAGCCTCCTCTAAAATTTATGTAACCGTCCCTTCCATAAAATCACTTTGACTCTTAAAAGGAGCATTAGAGATTCTGATTACTAATCCAATGAAGTTTATATGACGACGCTTATATGGCCTCAGGGCATAACTTACAACCCTTGCCCTGGGGGCTGTGGGGGATGCCTCAAAATTTGATCGGAAGTGTTTTCAGAAATTATGGGTGTGGGGGCGCGTATTTTCCCTCCTTTCACTTTCGACTGTTAAAGAGGGCACTAGTCCTCTCAATTTCAAATTGAACGAACCCGTTATGAAGTTTCTACGACAATACTTAAAAAAAAGATTATGTGCTCCCAGAGAATTACCTAGAACCCATGCCCTGAGGGCTGTAGATGGGGGGTTGTCATCCTCAAAGACATAATTTCTGGACCTTTCCACTAGATTGAACAAAATAGCTAATATGAACAAAAACAGGATCTACAGAAAAGAAAAGGGCGATAATAACAAGTCAAGTAACAGGAAGGTTTGTGATGGAATGTTTCGTATTAGCCACGAATCATAGCACTCATTAATAACAGCCATTAACCTGTTGTAATATCCGTGAAAACTTTTTATTTACTGGAGCTGTTCATATTAGGCTATTCATTAGCAAAAACAAAGTTTTTCCTAAGTAAAAAGGAGGAGAAAGAGGTAAAAGGAGGGACAGCAAAGTTAAAACTTAAAAAAAAGACAAACTATCGGTTCGCAAATTGTGCAAGATATATCAACGAGATAAGCTGAAATAGACTGACTCGTAATATTTTTCAACTTTTCTAGAATTCTAAGAGATAGTGATTTGCTGAAAATCGAGCTTGTGTAAGGCTTTTAGAGAATTACGGTCTTGTACTGAAAATTACCCAAAAGATATTTTAACCTGCGAAAGAGTATGGGGAACCTTTTACACTAGTTTTCTATTTTGTGCAGGCTAACAATTTAACTTTATGTTCCTTTGAGGACTAAACAACAGCTTTTTAGAACTAAAACAATTTCGAGGATAATTTGTTAGAGTAATTTTATTTCTGTTGTGTGTTTTCAGTAAAACGCACTGATAATGGAAAATTTCAGCTGGTTTTGTCAATTTATTTTTGCTGGTTTTGTAGATATCTGTCGCAAAATTCGGTAGTCTATTTTCCGAAAGGGGGGGGGGGGGGTGATTTTTCAAAATCTAAAGGACGGGAAAATTTTGCCGTTTCAATTTTTTCCCCGAAATTGCCAAAGCAGGCATTTTTAATGGAAACACTCGAAAAAAAGATTTTTATCAAAATCTAGGGAGAGAGCAAAAAATTTAGGAGGGACGACTGCCTTTCTCGTTTGGTGTTACTAGAGCAATCTGCGCTAAAATTCATTCTTCGCTCTTTACTGCCCTAATAAAAACTTCGATTCTTTTTGTTAATCCTTGCTATTTTTTTAACATAAAAAATCCAAACTACAAAATGACAAATGTTTAATTTTGATGGTGAAACTAACGAGATCAATAGGAGCTTTGTTAATCTAGTAGAATAAAATAGTAATTTTTCCTACAAGATATGTGCATCTTTTCCACATTACTGAAAAGCCTAAAGGGTTTGAAGTTACCGGTAACCTTTAAAAATTTGTACTTAAGAAATTTAATTATATTCCTGAACATGAAAATAAATAAATGATTTTTATTTCATTGAGCAATTTATTTTCAAAATACATTTCAGTTTTTCACTTGCTATGGGGGCTGGGAGGAGAAACAGACAAGGAGGAATTGTAAACCCTTGGGCTATGGGTTTTCAAACATGAAGATTAAAATTGGTTCCCTTGTAATGCTTCTCGGCCTTTTCGACCCTTAAGGAGGCAATCAAAAATTTTCATTTGGTGCCATATGATAGTTTACGATGGAACTGTTAAGATAAACTTATAAGAGGTACTTAGACAGAGGCAGTAGGTTTTTAAAAAGTCATCAAACAGTTCTTAGCATTCTTGCAGTAATTTGCTACTCATGCCAGAACAAAATGAAATACATACTGATATATATATATATATATATGCTATTAGTGAAAAAAAATTCTTTTTTTCGATATTCTGATAAAACTATGAAGTTATTCATTGTCTAGTATATGAAAATGTAGTTCTTTTTTAAGAATATTGATTTTCACTAATTTTTTTTTAATTACAAATGTACGTAGGTGTTAAAAGTTCCAGATTTTATGATAAAGTAACCTTCGTAGAAATTGATTATATTTTGAAAATTATTATTTTTAACTGCAAAAGGCACTAAGCGTGCGAATTTCCTTTATAATGAGCAATTAAACAGCTCTGTAAGATGTTCCAGTGCCCCGATATCTGAGAAGAAGAAACAAAAAGATGCAGCATATGCAAAATATTGTAGTTCAAGCAACTTATCTTGTTTTTCAAACCAATAGATTTTCCTTGTTATAAGTTTTATATTTAGTGGTCTCAGACAAGATGGTTTTAATAGTGTAATTCTTGTTTTGATTTGACCCATTTTTCAGGAGCTATGGGCTAGTACATTTCCTAGTATTAAAAACGATCGTCCCTTACAAGGTTACCAGCTACCTCTGTAACCCGTCTGAGGCTCAGAATCTTCAGCAAGGAAAGGAGAGGGGCTAAAAAACCACAGATTCATTGATGGTCTTATAGTTTGTAATGTCGTAATTAAGATGCTCTTCCGCGATAGAATTGATTCCGCTTTGGCTCGGATCAAAGAATCGGATTTGTAAGCTAATTCCAAATGTATAAAATTTATTAAACCTAATATTACCCACTAAATACTACAAACCTGTGAGAATTTACCCGATCTCTTAGAAATGGGATAAACATCGCTCAAAATTCAAGTGATTAGTGGAAATCACACCATTAGATTTAGCATATCAGCGAAACCTATAGTAGAACATTCGTTCCTACAGAGTCACTTAGTCCATGTAAGATTAATAATTAATATGGACATTTATCTTAATGATTATTGATTTTTCAAGAAATTTTGCTTAGTAATTTGTAATGCCATATCCGCTATTATGAAGTAGGGATAATGGGTGGTTGTAGCCAGTAAGGGAGGGATGCCAGACGGCTAAAACATTTTACTAGAATAGCTAATTTTTCTAATTTTTCACGAACCTTCAGGTAAATATAAAATGGGGGGAGGGGAAAAATAAACATCTCATCTCCCTTCATTTAGAGTAAGACTGAATAAAGGTGCTTTGGAGTGATGAATACCTTCTTATTAATTTAAATTAGCGTTCCACAAAACAAGTTCTTCAAAGAAAATCACAGAGCTCCATTAAACTAAAAATGAGCAAAAATAAAGTCGAATAATCTTCCGAGCGAAAAAAACTTCTACAAATTACCATCAATAAATAACTGTAACTCAAAAGGGAACAGAAATTACAATAAATAACCCAAATTGAGCAGAAACTTTACTATAAACAAAATACGCATACAATGTTTTAAACTTAATAAATTTGACAAATAAAAGTTATTAAGGTTTTAATGAATAAATTTTATAATATGAATATTAAACTGTCAATCCACCATCATTTGTTCTCTTTTCTAGTAATGTGCAAATCATATTCTGGTCTTCAGAAGGCATGGGAGGTGTTAGATCTACTCATGCTTGTTTGGCTCCGTTTTGAGTTTGACTAGGTTACTTATTGTAATTTCTGTTCGTTTTGGGTTCCGTTCGTTTATTGACGGCCATTTATGCTAGTTTTATGCTTGGAAGATTATTTGACTTTATTTTTGCTCAATTTTGGTGTATGGGAGTTCGTCCCTTTCTTTGAAAAACTTGTTTTGAAGAAAATTTTATGCTAATTTCTTGCCTTTTTCTATTGACATAGTTTTTTTCATGGAAAAATTTTTCATAGTTTTACATTCGTAAAAAAATTAAAAGTTCTAGTTGCCTTTTTATTTAACCAAAAAATCGGAGGGCAACTAGGCTTCCTACCCTACTCCTTTTTTTCTCAAAATCATTCGATCAAAACTATGAGAAAGCCATTTAGCCAAAAAAAAAAAAATGCAAATTTCGTTTTAAGTATTCCTCTGCGGAGAGCCAAAATCAAAACTTGCATTGATTCAAAAACGTTCAGAAACTAAATAAAAAAAACATTTTTTTTAACTGAAAGTAAGGAGCGACATCAAAACTTAAAACGAACAGAAATTACTTCGTATATGAAAGGGGTTGTTTCTTCATCAACGTCCCGCTCTCTACGCTAAAGGTGCTTAATTTAGTTTCAAACCTTCTCAAGCTGACCTAAAAAGTAAAACTTGATGCCACCCAAACAAATTTTATCTGTGAATTTTGGCAACTTGGATAAACTTACACTCTTTTCACTTATCTAAATTGTAAAAACCAAATTAGTAGTAACAGTAAACCTTAAAATTTCAACTTATTATCCTCAGTTGTGCTTGGGATATTGCTGAGATATCTTATTGGTAACCAGCATGTTCAGAGTTCCCTGTAATTTATTTTTAAGGTGACATTGTTCTTAAAGCATAAAGGAGAAATTACATAACAATGGGGGTCGACATACCTAATATCCCTAGAGCTATAGTTACTTGACCATTCACTTATGCAGAATGAAATAGCTAACTGAGAATTTTGATTGGAGTTGTTTCAAAAATTGATAGGCTTGGGAAGAGAGCTGCTTACCCTTCAATCATTTTTGACTTTTAAGAAGGGGAATAAAACTTTCTATTTCTAATCCATTTAACTCCCTCAAAAGTTCCCTATGCTATTGTTATCTATGATAGTATACGCTACCTATGATAGTTCTTATAACCTTTTGATAGTTATATAACCTTTTGAAAACCTGTATGCGTGTTATTTTTTGTCTAATTGAAATTCCCCTAAACGTTCCCTAAAAGTTTCAAATTAATACCCTTAACGTTATTAGTTACAGAAATCGCAATAGCAATATTAATAGTATTTGCACGGGGCCTCCTGGCTTGCTTAAAATTCACCACAATTTACCCTAAGAGTCCAACTTAATAATTTAAAGCGTTTTGAGATATTGCTATGTCACCCATTTGACAATGTACATGCTCCAAAATCCTTTTGATTTAGTACAGCACCAGCCCAAATATTTCTTGAATTTACACCTTAATACCCCTAGTCAGCGTAGTAGCAATAGTAGCATTAGTATAAGCATGCATATAGTACCGTTGGTTTTCTTTTCCCCCCCTTAACGCTGAAAGTTTCAACTTAATATCAAAAACTTGTCTTGAAGCTTTGCATGTACGCCCTCTTGATGACCTCAATGCACATAGTGTGTTTCGATGACCTCAATGTTCTTGATGATGCGCATAGTGTGTTTCGATTTAGTTCAATACTGTTCCATTATTCCCACAGATTATTCGTCGTCGCCATTCCTAGTATTAATAGAAGTAGTAGCATGTACATGTTGCCTTCAGGTCAGTTGATCACCCCCCTTGTGATACCCAATAAATTTTATGATGATACGCTAAAAGATTCCAGAAATATTGCTGATGCGCCTTTTTGGCCCCCTATGGACGACATTTTCACCTTAATACTCTTAGCAATGCAAGAAGTTGCAGTTAATCTAGCAGTTGGAGTAATTTAGTAGTAGTGGTAGCAGTAGTAGTAGCAGTAGTAGTAGTAGTAGTAGTAGTAGTAGTAGTAGTAGTAGTAGTAGTAGTAGTAGTAGTAGTAGTAGTAGTAGTAGTAGTAGTAGTAGTAGTAGTAGTAGTAGTAGTAGTAGCAGTTGTAGCAGTAAGTAAAGTAACAGTGATAAAACTATTAGTAGTTGTAGGCACATATTATCTTTTAGTCAATTGATCTTCCCCTTTAAGCATTCTCTGAAAGTTCCAACTTAATAACTAAATACATTTATGAGATGCACCCTTTTGGTAATATGAATACAGATAGCGTATTTTGACTTAGTTCAGTTTTCTCTTCAAAACTGTCAAATTTTCAACTTTATACGCTTAACCTTAATAGTACTAGAATCATAGCAGTAATGGTAGTAGTAGGAGTAATAAAGTTGTATTAGTAGCATTAGTAACAGTAGTAGCGATAATATTTATAAGAGCAGAAGCATTTAAATGTTGCCTTTTGGTCAGATGATCACCCCTCCCCACGATGTCCCGGAAGTTTCATCTTGATATGGTAAGCCGCTCCAAAAATATTACTAATACGCCCTTTTGACAGTGTGTATGCGCATAGTTTGTTTATATTTAATCCAGCATAGTTTTAGTTTGATATGTTTTGGGAAATGAGAGCGTGGGGGATGGTTTCCCTCCAATCACTTTTGACTCTTAAAAAGGGTACTAAAACTTTATATTTCAACAAAACCTTGTATCCCCTTGGGAAATAACTGACAACTCTTGCCCCAAGCTCTTTGGGTTGTGTCAACCCTGGAGGCACTGTTATATGATCTTTGGACTATTTTGAGCCAAATAAATATCTTATAAATTCGATCGGACGTATCTGGAGAAAATAAGGCATAGGGAGGGGGGAGGCACCCTTCGATCACGTTTGATTCTTAAAAATGGGACTAGAACTTTTAATTTACAATCAAATGAGTTTACCTCCAAAGTACATACACCATACCTTCTCAAGAAACTTTTTTACCCTTGGGCATAGCTCACAATCCTTACCTTCAGGATCTGGGAGGTTTTATCGACCCTGGAGGCATTATAATATCGCTTTTGGACTACTTTGAATAAATCGCAATTTCAAAATCTTGATTGGATACATTTGGGGGAAAAGGGCGTGGGGGCCAGTCGCCCTCCGTTGACTTTTGACGCTTAAAAAAGGAAATAGAACTTGCAATTTCTAATCAAACAGCCTTTTCCAAAGTTTTAAAGACAATCCCTTCCATAATAGTCCTTGGAAACAGTCCTTTTTATAAATAAGATACATTTTTAGTCTTTAAAAAATTCTTCTATGCATATAAGAATCTAATAAAGCGTATTATTTTCTAAATCACTGTTAGATGCATGCAGGAAGAAATTCTTTCAAAGCAGAAAACGCAAGTTAAATTAAAATTAATTGGACCAAAAACAATTTGCTTACTCTACAGGCTAATTGATTTTCAATTGATCGGTCTATTTCAAAGTTCATTAATTTAGCAAATTTATTTTCAAAAGCAAATTTTCCTCCCAAATAAACTTAACTGATAAATTTCCCCTCCCTAACATGCCTTAGAACACTAGTATGAACAGTGACTTATATTTGATCTATAGTTATTGTTATTATTTTTTTGAATATCTATCTCATCTTATCATACATCCAAAACTAATTAAAGTTCTCAAATCTATGCATTTGTCAGAAATTGAAAGAAAAGGAAAATGCAGCAACCGTACTTTTGACAATATACTGTGGGGGAAAGGGATTTCGAGAGATCTATTGTTTTTTATGAACGTTTAAAAGGGTGACTCTATTGTGGGATGTTGAAGTATGGGCTCATTGTTTGCCTATTGGAAAAAGAAAAAAATATAATAAAAAAAAAATTAGTACCGCCAGATGTGTGAGAGTTTGTGCTTTTATAAGCGTGTTTCATTTAAGCTTGTGAGAGTTAAATATACGAGATTTTAAGACATTACGTCTTTTGATTGTGGAAAACAATGGGTAATAAGTGGGATTATGAGTCTTTATTCAGGAGGGATTATCATGGGGGACAATTTTGATACTATTAATGTATCTGGGCTCTATCATGATACTATTATTGTGATATATTGTGATGCTTTGAAGTTGTAACACAGTAGTAATATATGTGATACAAGTAAGCTTTGGAAAACTATCAACTGTGTTCAAAATCCTAAAGCAAAATGGACTAATTTTTATAATTTTATTTGTGCTGATAACGTGGTCAGTTTTTTATCATTTGCTACTATTTGGTCTGCTGTAATAGTTCGTTTTTTTTTTTTTTTTTTTTTTTTTTTTTTTTTTTTTTTTTTTTTTTTTTTTTTGCAACAGATATTACCATATCGACATTTTATCCTTATGAAACAGTTGACTTTTTGTGAGATTCAAACTAGATTTGTTCAGTAGCTTTTTCTTTTCTTTTCTACAGCAAAAAATTCCTAAAGCAAATAGAGGAAAATCAAAGCCGAAACCCCTACAAAAAACCAAGTCCCGATTAATACATATATATATATATAGTGTATGTGTGTGTGTGTTCATCCCGAATACTATATATTTAGGTATATATGGTGTCCGACTAAATCCCCCAAAACTAACTATCCCGAGAAATCCATCCCACAAGATAATTAATCCCTGGATAATTCTCCCGACAGTTTTTTTTTTTTGTGTTTGTGCTGTTGCATTGGTGATTTCTCTTTTCATGATATATATATATATATATATATATATATATATATATATATATATATATATATATATATATATATATATATATATATATATATATATATATATATATATATATATATATATATATATATAGGTGTATGTGTGTGTGTGTTCATCCCGAATACTATATATTTAGGTATATATGGTGTCCGACTAAATCCCCCAAAACGAACTATCCCGAGAAATCCATCCCACAAGATAATTAATCCCTGGATAATTCTCCCGACAGTGATTATTTATCTTTTTATTTCGGTTTCTCTTGTGTCTTTTCGGGCTAGGGGTTAAATGATCCTCAATTCAAGCTGAATATTTGGCTGGCCTATCCCATAGAAGGATTTTTTTAATTTACTTGGTTATAACTTTGAGTTCAACTCCGTGCTACTTAAATATAACTGCATACTACGTTGCCCTTGCCCGTTGGCTGAGGAGAGATTTGTCAACCGATGAAGCACAGTTATTTCGTATTTGAACTGATTTAATCAAAATTGCTACGTCAAAATTTTGACTCAATGCAATAAAGGAAAAACAGCCGTTAGGATGGGGGACTGGCTGCCTCTCGGTCGCTTTTGACTATTAGCAAGGGCACTAAAGCTTTCGATAACCAATCGAAGTTTATACGGTCACCCCCTCCCTTCTAGAAACACTTATATTTTATTAATAAGCAATTTGAATAGATTATAACCCTTGCCTCGAGGGCTGGGGAGGGGGGATCATCCCTGGAAGCTTATCCCGGAAGCATTTGGCCTTGTGACTATTTTGAAAAATAGCTATCTAAAAATGTTGACCTAATTCATTCATAGGATGAAGGGCGTAAAGGAGGGGGGCTTGTTTCCCTCTCATTGCTTTGTACTCTTAAAAAACAACATTTAGAACTTTTGGTTCCCAGTCGAACGAACCCCTTCCACAAAAACCTTTTATATTAACAAGGGAAAACTTGCATGAATTACAGCCCTTGCCCGGGGGGCTGGGGAGATTTTTTTAGCTCTTGAATTATAGTTATTTGACTTGCGGACTATTTTGAGCAAAATGGTTATCATAAAAGATTTATCCGATGCATTTGAGAAAAAAGGGTTGAAGGAGAAGGGGGCTGTTTTCCCTCTAATCACTTTAGAGTTTCAAAAAGGGAAGCAGAACTTTCGATTTCCAATCGAAAGAGCTCGTCATAAGCTTACAAAACCACCATTTCCATAACACCTTATATGATTAACAATAGTCAACTAGCATAAAATACAGCCCTTAAGCCAAGGGGTAAGGGGGAATTATCAAACCTGGAGCCAAAGTCATTTGACCTTCGAGCTGTTTTGGACAAAAGGATTATCTCAAAATTTTATTGAAAGCATTGAGGGGGAAAGCATAATGGGGGAGCTCGCTACCCTCCAATCACTTTTGACTCTTAAAAAGGGCACTTGTAACTTCCGATTTCCAACCAAACAAAACTCCAAAGCTTATTCAACAACCTCTTCGATTAAAAACCCAATATATCTACCAAACTTTAAGAGAATTGCAGTTTAGAAAAGGTAGAGGATGTGTCGACCAAATTTTCACTCTTAGGTTAATAACTGAAAAGTGTCGGAGTTGTCAAACACTTTTGCTACTCAGTTTTATAGATCATGAGCAAGTGTTCGATTCTGTTGATAAAAAAGCTTTAACAAAGGTCTTATCCTCATATGTTTTACCAGAGTAATACATAAGTAAATAAAGCGATTTGTGCTTTGTACGAGAATAATACTGCTGCAGTTAAAGTAGGAACTGAGGTTGGCAACTGGTTTTGTATTAAATCAGGAGTTAAGCAGGATTGAGTTCTATCTCCCTTTGTATGGATAATTTTGATGGGCTTTGTCTTAAGGAACACAGGAAAGACAATGGGAGACCATGGAATCAAATGTGAGGCAAAAATTCCCTGGATTTTGATGATTATACTGATGATTTAAGCATCCTTGATGAAAGTTTGAGCAAAATAAATGAGCTTCTAGAGGTTTTGCGAGCTCAGGGTGCTAGAATAGGTTTGAAAATTAATGTTAAGAAGAATAAGTCACCAAGGCTAGGAATAAGTGAAGATGAAAAGGTGACGTTAAGTAACGAAAAGATTGATCCGGTGAGTAGCTTCACTTACCTTGGTAGTCTATTAGTAAAAACGAAGATGATCAGAGAAGATGTTAAAAGTAGAATAGCCAAAATTCAGGTATTTTTTTCGCAGTCATCTATATGAATAATTGTTATGCGTAGCGTACTTGTGTCAATATTTTTGCAAGGATAAAAGACATTATCAATGGTAATTAATAGCTATATTGAACGGTAAATTCAATAGTAAATGCCCAAAACCTGCAAGTCGCGAGACTTTCTCCCTAAAGGAGTGGTGACCTATTAGATAGATATAGTGCGGCATCTATATGAAAAATTATTGTGCCTAGCTTGCTTGTGTTGATATTTTTGCAATGATAATAGACAGTGCTCCCATCTATGTCTACCGTCCGATCTGTGTTGACTGAGATTTGAACGATAAAGAAGTACTGGACTGCCCTGTCTCTGACTTTGGATTTTGAGCTTCCAGTGAATGCAGTTATTGGAATGGACTGTTACTGGCTAAGATATTTAGATTATGCAATAACCGATCAGAATAGGAAGAATATTTTGAATCCGTTGCTGAACTTTGTAACTAGATCCATGCTTGATCGTGTAAAAACTGATCTGATTATCGGAAAAGCTGTGAGTTTTTTGATCATGGTACTATTGTTAGTGTTAAAGAACTTTTGTAAAAGGAGCTGAATATTCAGAGCATATGTACGAAACATATGGAGGACGAAGATAATGTATTTGACATATTTAAACAGTTAAATCAGGTGGCAAAGGATAATCTGCCTATTCCCACTTTTGTAATATTCTCGCCTTCTGAAATTCCAACAATCAAGCAGGCAGTCTTAGTCACTTTAGTAAATGAGCTCTCTCGAAAAATTGACAGCTTTTCAGAGAATGCAAAGCATTCGGTCCTTATTTTGCAAGCTACGATTAATACCAACCTTACAACTAGCCCTGCCCCAGCTTCTACGTTTTTCGTTGTACCAAAGAACAGTCTGCAAACCTAGCCTTACCTAGTCGTCGTAAGAAATTTATCGATAAACATTGTCCTGAGACCTCAGATGAAAAAAACTGGACTTAGAAAATTACTTCGGAATGGAAACTTGTCGCTAAGTCAAAGCGTGCAGCGAACAAAATTGCCAATAATGCTAAGGACAGTACCTCAGGCATCTAGGTGAGTGTGAACTCCCTACTGTTTATAGGGTTCCTGAAAGGTGTACCGTCCGAATACAGTGAGAATCAAGTCAAATCCCTTTTACCAGACTGCATAAAATTTTCACAGTGCGGAAATCCTTGAACGTTCGAGGTCTGCTTTGAGTCGAACCAAAACTTGAATCATTTCTTGAAGGTGTCTGTGAAAATTGGCAACGAAAAGCTTTCTGCATAAGCATTTTTATGTCTCCCAAAGCATTGTTTCTCATGTCATAATACCAGGCATCTGACCTCTCAGAGCTCCAATCAGGCCCTCTGATCTTGCTGAGGATCATGCAATCACACCTATAACAGTGCCTCTCCGTGTTCAGAAAAAATATTCTGTCTAGAATGTAAAGATGCTAGTCCTATTTGTTACAGCGTAAAGTGTCCCAATAACAACAGTCAACTAGCAAAGCCCAAAGTATGGTATGGATCTGTCTACTTTTGTGCAAACTACACTTTCGTGGAATATTTATGGTGGAATTTTGGTCAAACTTCCTATGATAAAAGGTTTGCTTTCGAACTGTGACGTATTTGCTTGCAAGAATATTTTTTACGAGTCATAGTTTAAGCCTTCTGAATATCTTTTCTAGCTACTCGGTGCCCGCTAAGCAATCCTATTCCGGTAGCCACCTTTCGGGGGGTATTGCGATGCGTGTCAGGACCTTTTCCTTTCAAAGATTCGCCAGTTAGATAAGTTTTGTATTAATATAGGAGATTTAAACTGTAATTTAACTGATGCCTCGCTATTGCGTACTTCTGTTTTGTCTGGTATTTTTGATGATTGGCTTAGGATCTTGCAAAAGATCTGAATTGTACTTACACACACCATTCAAATCACTTGTTGAACCTTGACTATGCACTTTCTTTTGCATATCTTCAAGTATTAACTGTTCACGTCGTTATTGACTTCCAACAGTCAGACCGCCTTCCAATATTTGCATCTATTTCTTTTCCTTCGACTCAGTCTACTAGCACCTTACGAACACATCAGCCTCAGGCCCAATTTTACAGGAATTTTTAAAACATCCAAGGTGAACTTTTTGCAACATTTACTAATTCTTTCCTACACAAAATTAATTTTCCATGCCAGCTCCTCATGACAAATCCACAAGCTGATGCAAATGAAATACGGGTGTTTCTAATATCTATATTGCAAAAAATTTGCTATTCCCGGCGATGCGCAGACAAAGATACTATACCTCTTAAATGCATACGTCGGTGTGTCACAAAGCATTGGTCCAGTAATCCAAGCCTAGTTGAAGCTTAGAGATGAACCGAATTTTGGTACTGTTTGTGGCTCCATTGTGATCCTCCTCGCTCTTCTTGGCTTCTGACATTCCTCTTTCTACCAAAAGAAAGTTTGTAAGCGAACTATCTATCCACATGAATCAGATAGTTGAAGAGATGTCCCAGCAAGCTTCTTTGTCCCAACTTTCCTTCTGGAGAAATGTATCAAGAGATCCTCCTAGCGCCGGTCTTCTCAAGATATACCTGACTCCGAGTGAAATTCGTACTTCTCTGCTGAATTTGCCCCACCAGATGCCACCCTACAGTTCGAATATGAAGATAAGCTTGATAAAGTCCCGTCTAATTGTTCAACCGATAATTCTGTTATTTCTGTTGATTTTGTACTGCGAGCAATCTAACGCCTAAAGATTTGGAAATCTTCTGGCATCGATAAAGTGAGCGTTCTTCACATTCTGCATGGAAGCTTGCTGCTGATAAATCATATTGGTATTTTGATGCAGGTGATTGTTACAAAAGAAGTTGTACCTTCTTTCTTCTCGACTGTAGATCTCACTCCAATCCCAAAGGAAGGTAAAATCAACATCCAATGCTCGCCTTCTTGCCCTATAATGGCGGCTACTACTTTCTTTAAGCTTTTTAAACCTCTGTTCATTGACCATCTGAAAGCTAAATGCTATGTTCCCCCTTACCAATTTGGATTCAAGGCACGTCTCATTTGTGCCCACGCTTTGTCAGCTGCCATGGATGCATTGATCCATACTGATGCATCAGGTGAAACTATTGTGTTAGCCAGGAACCATGTTCGTAAAGTGTTTGATTCTATCATTCACGCCGCTATGCTACTCCATGCGTCAGAACGTTGACTGCACCCTTCATATATCAGAGCCCTTTGAGCCATGTATTCTCGTCTTAAATTTCACCTAATACTTCATCCATTATCTAAAGATGACGGCTCCCAAGTCTACACTCCAACCCCTGATATTTTTTCAACGTCAAAAAAGGTTCCCGTCAAGGTGCTGTTTCTTCCCCATCACTCTTCAGTAACGGAGTTCTTGATGCACAGTCACCTGTTCCTACATCTTTCATCTTTGCCGGCCTAGATTTATCTCTCGTATGCTAAGCAGACAATATTCTGAATTTGAGCCAGACTATCCAGTGCATTAGCGAAATTTTCACAACGCCACAACAAGAATGCAATACTAGGTCTTTGGTTCAATGTTGAAAAGTCCAAAGTTGCATCTTTCAATTGGAAGCAAGCATCACCTGGGGATATTCCTCTCGGAACTAGTAAGATTAGGCCAATAGATCAAATCACATACTTTGGTCTTCACATTGGTTTGTCAATTAAATGAAAAAAACTAGTTTTTTAACTGTAATTAAGGAGCAACATCAAAACGTAAAACGAACAGAAATTACTCCGTATGTGAAATGGGTTGTCCCCTCTTCAACGTCTCGCTATTTACGCTAAAGTTTGACTCTTTGCCACAATTCTACTTTTTAAAACAATTAAAAGCTTTAGCGTAAAGAGCGAGGCGTTGAAGAGGGGACAACCTATTTCATATACGGAGTAATTTCTGTTCGTTTTAAGTTTTCATGTCGCTCCTTACTTACAGTTAAAAAAACTAGTTTTTTTTTAATTTAATTTCTGAACGTTTTTGAATTAATGCATGTTTGATTTTGGCTGTCCACCATAGGACTTGTCCAATCTTATTGAATTTTTTGTATTGAATCAGATTAACAGATTATTAAAATGAAATTTGCATATTAATTCCTTTTTTGGCTAAATGGCTTTCTCTTAGTTCTGATCAGACGACTTTGAGAAATAAGGGGTGGGGAAGGAGGCCTAGTTGCCCTCCAATTTTTCGGTTACATAAAAAGGCAACTATAACTTTTAATTTTTAACTAACGTTTCTATTAGGCCTAGTAAAAAAATATACGTAACTTAAGAATTAACTTACGTAACAAACTTTTATATTCTTATATTTTTATTATGTATATAAGGGGGTTTTTACCCTCGTTAATGCCTCACTCTTTACACTAAATCGTAAGTTTTGTCTCAATTCTTTAAGAACGACCCCTGAATCAGAAAGGCCGTAGAGTAAATAGTTGAAATTACAAAAAAATACTTTAGCATAAAAAGCGAGGTATTTAAATCCTCCTAAATACCTCGCTATTTATGCTAAAGTATATTTAGAGCCCCTCATATGCGTAATAATCTCTGTTCGTTTTAAGCTTCAATGCTACTCCTTACTTTCTCCGTAATTGAAAAAACTTTTTCATATTTATTTTTTCGTTGTTTTTTTTATAGTAGTCTTAGAAAATCCTGCGCCCTTTTCATTGAATTTCTCTTCCCCCATGACATATTTCTCCAAGGAAAGATTTACCCACATAGCCCCCTCACCTCAGCTCCACCCCCAAAACCAGAAGAATCCCCCGAAAACGTCTCTACACTTCCCAATAACGATTATTATATGTAAACACTGGTCAAAGTTTGTAACTTGCAGCCCCTCCCCCAGGGACTGTGGGGGAGTAAGTCATTCCCAAAGACATAGTTATTATGGCTTTCGACTATGTAGAACAAAATGGCTATCTCAAAATTTTGATCCGTTGACTTTGGAGAAAAATGAGCGTGGGAGGGGGCCTAGGTGCCCTCCAATTTTTTTGGTCACTGAAATAGGGCACTAGAACTTTTCATTTCCGTTAGAAAGAGCCCTCTTGCAGCATTCTAGGACCACTTGGTCGATACATTGACCCCTGGGGAAAAGAAAAAAAAAACAAAAAAAAAAACAAACAAGCAAACAAATAAACACGCACCCGTGATTTGTCTTCTGGCAAAAAATACTAAATTCCACATTTTTGTAGATAGGAGCTTGAAAATTTTGCTATAGGGTTCTCTGATACGCCGAATGTGATGGTGCGATTTTCGTTAAGATTCTATGACTTTACGGGGTGTTTCCCCCTATTTTCCAAAATAAAGCAAATTTTCTCAGGCTCGTGACTTTTGATGACAAAGACTAAAGTTGATGAAACTTGTATATTTAAAATCAGCATGAAAATCCGGTTCTTTTGATGTATATTTTAGCATCAAAATACCGTTTTTTAGAGTTTCGTTTACTATTGAGCCGGGTCGCTCCTTACTATAGTTCGTTACCACGAACTGTTTGATAATACACATGTGTCAACCACTAATTGCTCACATTGAATGTAGAGTTGGGTTATTGTATGCTTCTTTTGTAACAAAGAAGTTACGCTTCAAAAGCCGTCTTCCTTCGAAACTGTTCAACGCTGTCGCTCTACCACACTAACTGTACATATCACTGTTTTACACAATATTACAAATCTGACAAGTCAAAAATTCGTTCATTTTTCTTCCGTTTCGCAAAATATCTTATACATTTTCCTTTTTGAATCTGCAACCCTTATCCAGTAAGAAAATTGAGCATTGCTGACCACATTATAGCTGTCGAAAAGCGAATGCGTGCTTACAATTCCGGTTTGATGAAGTTGAATCCTCTTTGGTAGTGGATACTGGCCCCGTAATTAATACGTTTTTTTTAAGTGTTAGTCTTCGCGCTTAGTGTGTATCTCTTCCTTATTTATTATTTTTCTTCGTTTATTGCTCCGTCTTTTCCTTTATTTATATGACGGGTTTTCCAGTAAATAATAGTAATAATTAGAAGCTACAGTGAAGACAGTTGTCAAATATGCCTCTGAAGCATGGGCGTTCCGAAAAGCGGATGAAAATTTGCTAGATATTTTCCTGAGAAATTGCCTACGGATTGTTCTGGGTACCTGGCTGACTGACATAATTTCAAACAGTAGGCTGTACGAAAAAGGTGATATCCCTCCTTTTAGGGTTATAACGAAAGAAAGGTTGAGATGGCTAAGGCACGTTGTGTGGATGAAGGATGACTGATTACCGAAGGTTGTCCTTTTAGGCCAACCGTTTAGTGCTAAACGGAAAGCAAGTCGTACTCACCTTGGGTGGGAGGACGTCATAAAGAAAGATCTAAAGGAAATGGGTGTAAAACCTTTTACACTCTTCCAGGGAGAGTGTAAATGGGGTGGCTTTGAAAAGATTGGGATGGAGGAAGAGTGTGCGTAGCTGTGTTGGCCTCAGGTGGCTTGGTGGTGCGGTGAGTCGTTAGTAGTAGTATCAGTAGTAGTAGCTTTAAAGCCGCATTGGTTATGGCTAAAAAAAAAAATTATAAACAAAGAAAACAAATGAAACACATCCAAAAATGCTTCTAGCACTCCCCTCTCTCCTTGAAAAAATCTGTCTGTGGGTCATTCCCAATTTAATTATTTTAAAATCTTTTTATTGTCCCAAATCTGAAACCAGCTACTCAAATGCCAAAAACTACTAGAAAATAATTATTCTTTGAACTGTAATTCAGGACAATGAGCCATGAAGTGAAGAAGAAGCGCACTATTATCTCCATACATGGGGTGCAAGTAGGGACCACCCATTATCCGTACCTTCCCTAAGTAATTCCTCCTTTCTCCATGAGCTAGAAAATTACCAATCGTCTCTTTTACTATTAAACCAGCTTTAAAATAAATTTCATGCATTCAGATCCTCTCCACTTCTGGTAAACTCCAAGAGACTCCGAATCTGCGACTTCATACTGCAATTTTTTAATATCCTGATCTTCCAACACACCTCTTTTTAATTTTGCCACATTTCCTTCTTCACGTCCTTTCCCCTTCCTTCATTCCATACACTTGACAACCCACAACTCTTTAAAAACTGAGAAGCCTATGAAATTTTCGTTCTGTCCTGCAACACTTGCAGACGAGCTGCATTTGCTAATCGAAGATTTTTCAAAATCAATAGCCCAGCATCCTATCACTCTATAACACCAGCTATTGCCACAATTACTCACAACTAGCCTGACTTTTATCTAAGAAGTTATCTGGTGTAACTTAATGTATGCTCGTTCTAGATGCCTAGGGAGGCTCTTCAATACTTACAATTTGCACCTGGTGCTACCTCCCTGAACTTGTAAACTTACTTTTTAAATAACAGAATCCATAACAACTTTCAACTCTTCCTTTTTAAGATGAGACTTATTGTTTTTGGTTTCTTGTTTTATAATAACTAATATAACTGATCGATTAATATTTAAAATCTACTTTTTACTTCCCAAACTACTTTCCAAAATATCTAGCATCTTTTGCCAATCTGGTGGTGATTTGGCAAGCAATACTATGTCATCTGCAAATGAGCAAAATAACTCAAGCAACATTAATTTTAACATGGGAACATTTCTGTTCTCAAAGTACTCTTCAATATCATTATTAAAACAAAGAAAACAGACAAGCTGATAAAGTACATCCTTGTTTAAAACCTATCTTAACTAAAACTGGCCTAGAATAAGAAATACCTACCTTCACTATGCTTGAACCATCTCATACTTCTTTTTTATTATAGCCTCTACCAACCTAATTGGCAATTCTAATTTCAATTACATCACTTTCAATAAAATGCTCTAAAAATCACCTCGCTTTCAATGTGAAACATCAAATGCTCCATTAATGTCCAAAAATGCAATATATAGCCTATTTTCTCTGTAGATGGTATATCGTAAGCAGCGAAATAGCGCGGCATAATAGTCTAGTGTGATGTGTGCACACTGCATTATTATTTTTACCAAAGCACTTTGTATAAAAGGAGTTGTCATAGAACCTTCGATAAAAGAACCTGCTACTACTGCTAATAAGAACTCACCGCAGCAACAAGCCATGTGATGTCACTACAGCTACGTACGCTGCTCCTCCACCACAGTCTATTCAAAGTATCCCTCTTTAGAACATCCCAGGAAATTTTGATTTCCCTTAAATCTTTCCTTATTACTTCCTCCCACCCCAACCAGGGACAACCATACTTTCCGTTTAGCCCCAGACGGTTGGCCGAAAAGGAAAGTCTTTGGCAATCTGTCATTCTTCATCCACAGAACGTGCCCTAGCCATCTCAACCTTTCTCTCGTTATAGCCCTAGAAAACAGGACCGAACCAAACTTTTCGCACAGCCTAGTACAGGGAGGAAGAAGCTGACTAAATATCCTTTTTGGTCGAGTATTTTCTAGCTATATATACAAGTTATAGTGCCTTGTACATAGTTTTACTCTCCTTTTGCCTTCCTTGACTGAATGTCAAAACTAGATGTGTTTGGCCTCCTTCTGGAAGGGGGCCAGCCCTGGGGGGATGTACATCCCTCTGATGACGATGAAGCCAGTCATAATGATAGTACAGCCACGATATTAGCTGTTGAAGATGTTTCACCTTGTACTAGTAGTCAATCAGACTCCAATGATGATTTTCAGCTAGTTGAAAGCAGAAAGAGAAAGAAAATCTCTAATACCCCTCCTGAAACTACCCCTAAGCCAGAAGGACTGAGAATCAACCTGAAACAAGCTACAAGATCGCCTCTACCCAAACCTCTTGTGCATTTCACCCCAACTAACAAATCAGAGATGTTCACAACTAAAGAAATTTTAAAGATCAGGATACACCTTTACAAAATATTGAAATGCAACTTTATTGCAAATATTACAAGAGATGGAGTCCTAGATGCTTTGTTACTGGATGGTAAAGACACCAAAAAATCCCTATAAATTAGCTGCATCAATAACATATATGTCACAGCTAGTTTAAAATCAACATTACAAACAGGACAACAACAGAAAATTGTGATTTACAATGTCCCCCCTGAAATCCCACTAGCAGATCTTAAAGAAGGGCTAATGAACTCCAAAGGTGAAGAAATACCAGTGCTAGAGGCCTTCCGACTGGGTAGGCTAAATTAAGCTGGACTTGTATCAAGCAAAAGTGTCTTGTTTATTTTACCTCTGTCAACAATGGTAGAAAAAATTTTCCTCTTTGGCCAGCCAAAGCCATTTAGATTATACCAAGAAAAGCCTATACAATGCACCAAATGCATGAAGTTAGGTCACCAATGTCAGGCTCTCCATTATCTCACAGAAATACATGACTAATGATATTTCTGTCCCTTTAAAGATACTCCAGTGGAATTGTGCATCAATTAATACAATGAAACTAGTGGACTTATTTGATTACATAACACAGAACAGTGTTAATATTTTGTGTCTTCAAGAAACTAATCTAAATAGACTAAAAAAGATTACCCTGCCTGGTTATAAGTGCTATCGTAAAGACAGGGGTAAAAAAAGGAAAGGCGGTGGTGTAGCAATTTTTATAGATAGTGATATTATCCATTTCCCTTTGCCTACAGTTTGCTACGATTTTGAAATAGATGTGATTGGAGTATCTATCAACTTAAATAATGGTAAACATATAAAAATCAAATCCTTTTATAACCCACGAGGTGAAACAGATATCCTTAATATTCTTGAGAAAGAAACAGTTGGAGGAAAAACACTTATACTTGGTGATTTTAATGCTCACAGTCCATAATTGGAAGTAACTACCTATGAAAATAAGGCTGGAAAAAGTATAGAACAACTTCTGATAAATGATACTAATCTCTCTTTGTTTACTCCTTATAACTTCCAGACCAGATTTGATTCTCGTAATAATAGTTTTTCCACAATTGATCTCTAGATTGACCCCACATATCTTTATGTAATGATTAATATTACAAAGGTCCCTGAACTGCAAACAGATCATATAGCCATTCTTACTTCATTAAGCAACACACAAGTTATGTCCACAAATCCCAAGCCAAAGTATAATACCAAAAAAGCAAACTGGCCACTTTTCCAAGATATACTTGTATCTTTTGATTACTCAGAGGTATATAACCTACTAGATATAGATAAAAAAGTTGAGAAATTATCATCATGGTTAGTTGCTGCTGCTGATGCTGCCATTCCAAAATATTGTAATAAGAAAAAGCTAAATCTTAAGAGGCTGCCTAAGACATGGTGGGATGATGACTGTGAATTAGCAAAACAAACTAGAAAAAAAGCCAGAAAGCATTTCCAGAAACATCCCTCACCTACCACACATCTTGAGTATAAACATGCAACAGCAAAGCTCAAAAGAATATGCAGAAAGTCCAAAAAGATAGCATGGGATAGGTTTTGCTCCCAGATTGACTCCCAAACAGCCTTAACAAAAGTCCACAATTATATCAGCCAACTGAATGGTTACAATAAACCTATTGATGATAGGAAATATGATATATGTGTTAATAACAGATATATTCTTAGTGACAAAGAGAAAACTGAACTGTTTGCAGAGCATTATAAAAAAGACATCGTAAGACAGTCCCTAAGACGACCTCCCTTTTGTGTTCTGCCAAAATCCTGCTCACATAAACTTTCTCTTGAAAAGCCCTTCCTGTTTGAAGAAATGAAGCAAGCCATCAGCCTTAGCAATCCAAAATCAACTCCTGGACACGATGATATCCATATAAATTGGATTATAAAAACGCCAGATTTATTTAAATATGCACTTTTACACATTTACAATCATAAATGGGCCCATCATAAAATTCCTGGCTCTTGGAAAATAGCTATAGTCAATCCCATTCTTAAGCCTGGTCAGCCTTCAAACAATATTAAATCCTACAGGCCAATTTCAATGTTAACAACACTAGGAAAAATCCTGGAACGACTGATTTTAAATAGGGTTGAATGGTTTGTAGGAGTTAACAACCTCTACCCCCCTGAACAAACAGGATTCAGAAAAGGGCACTGCTCACTGGACAATGTTGCTTGCCTTGAAAATGATGTATCCAACTCATTTAACCAAAGGCGTTCAACTATCGCCATACTTTTTGATTGGGCTAATGCCTATGGTAATGTCATTCACCAAAAATTGCTGGAGGTATTAATGAATCTTGACTTTCCTATTGGCATTGTTAATCTGATCGATGATTTTCTAAATAATAGAACATTTGTTGTCCAAATTGGTAATTGTAGGAGCCACAATCACCCTATTAAAGAAGGCTTACCCCAGAGAGCCATCCTTAGTCCTATACTGTTTAATCTATATATATCTGAGTTTCAATTAAAACATGCATCATTTGGGCTCTATGCAGATGACCTAGTAATCTGGAAATCAGGCAGAAACGTCACTGATTTAGTCAAAGATCTTCAACAAGATTTCGACATAATCTTTTGCTTCTCAGAAGCATTAGGTTTGTCTATCTCCACTTCCAAAACCAAAGCAATCCTATTTACCAGACAAAGACATTCAACCATACCAAATATAGTCGTGAATAACTCTACTATAAACTATGAATCTTCAGTAAAGTTATTGGGAATTGTTTTTGATTCCAAACTAAGATGGCATGATCACATCAAATCACTCAAGAAGAATATAATCCAGAAACTGACCCTACTTAAACGACTCGCTAATTCGAAATGGGGCTCATCACCTAAAACAATGATAGATTTTTATAAAGTTTATATAAGGGCAAAAATGGAATATGGAATTCAATTTTTTGCTAATAGCTCGCCACAGATTTTTAACATGTTGGAGTCATTAAAAAATTCTGCAATCCGTATTGCTATGGGATTTCATAAGCATACTCCAATAATTAAAATGAGAAACCTGTCGGGGATCACCTCTTTGGAAGAAAGAGCTTTGCTTCAGAGAAGAAGATATTTCACCAGAATACAAGCATATGGTAATCAACATTATGTATACCAGAAAGTCTTTCATAACACACCCTCTATGATTTCGGTATCATCTACCTGGAATCTTTTTGTAAAGGAGTTTCCAGAGTGGTCTTCTCAGTGGATGGATACTTTTCCCTTTGTGGATTCCCCACCATGGGAGATGGCCCATATTGAGTGTCACATGAGTATGCTAAAAAAGAATAAATCCTGCTATTCCGCGAAGGAAGTCGAGATAATTTTTAAAAATTATGTGAATACACATTTTGCCAATTATATGCTTGTTTACACTGATGGTTCTGTTAAAGATTGTAAAGCTGGGGCAGCTGCCTGTATCCCTGATCTAAACCTGAATATTTTTGCCCCACTTCCAATTAATTCATCAGTACTTTCGGCTGAATTATTTGCAGTTCGACTTGCATTAGATGCTTTAAGTGAGCTTGGGACCTTTTCAAGAAATGTCTTGTTCCTGTCAGACTCCCTTTCATCAATTCACCTTCTCAACAAGATAAATTATCAAGCTGATGATTATGACCTGAAAAATATACGCCAAAAGATTCGATATCTGTTCTCGATGGGATGTGGTATTTCATTCCTTCACATTTCTAGTCATAAAGAAATCAAATATAATGAAATGGCAGATAATTTGGCAAATAAGGCCGCTGAGATCCCTCCGGCAACAAATTTAAGAACAAAGAATTACAGAGATGTTGTCAGAGCTAGAACAAATATTACTTACCAGCGATTTTTGTACCCTCCTTTCAAGTCTAAGGATTTTAATAAGATCTACTATAAGTTAAAAACTGGAACAATTTTACTTAACGCTGACCTTTTTAAATGGGGAACCCACCACACCCCACTATGTAGATAATGCTGTCAGACGGTGGAAAACGCTCAACATGTGCTATTTGATTGTATCCCAGGAGATAATGATTCCAGAAGACTGAGGAATTACTGCCATCAATTAAAGATCCCCTTAACTTTTGATGCTCTCATCAATTGCTCCCTATCACATGAATTAGAAGGTATTATTTATATGTTGATGATATCAATCCTGAAAAGACGCCATTATTACTAGCAACACGTTGCTTGTTGTCAACCGGCAGATTTTTTTTCTAGGAATATTGCCAGAAGCCTCCAATAATCAGTGGAGTTTTTCCTGTATTGTCTAAGAGGTGAATGGACATCATACTGATCCACAGACCTCATAAACATAAGAAGAAGAAGAAGATGTAGTTTCCAATATCCTAATCCTGGTTTGCAGACTTATCTTCCTATTTTTCCAAACTTTTTTTTAACTGTAAAAAAACACCCTGAACCTTCGCTATTCTACTTATAGTATCTTCATTTGTAAGCATAAGACATGAAAAAAGAATGTAGAATTTTTCGCTAGAACATAAGATACTTTGGTAATGAAGACGAAAAGAAATTAATTAAAAAACAACTTTGCATATAAATAAGTTTTTCACAGAAAATTAAAGTACCAAATTGAACTAAAGACTATTGGAAACTAATTCCTAATAGAGTTCAAAATCATAATGACCATGAATTACTATTAGAGATCAAATGAAACCTAAAAAGAACAAAGTTAAAATTAGTGATCACAGCAAACATAATGATAACAGGGGTAAACATAAATGAATAAACAATTTTTAAATAACTTCAATATTTAATTGTTTTTTCCTCCAGAGGAGCTTCATATGAAAGAAGTAATACAACAAACTCCGGGGGGGGCTCATTTGATTGAAATGGGAAGTTCTAGCACTCTTTCTAAGAGTCAAAGATGATGGGAGGGCAACTAGTCCCCCTCCCCAAGCCCCTTTTCCCAAAATGCATCCATTTCAAAATTTTGAGACAGCCATTAACTTTAAAATAGTCCAAAGGTCAAATATATATGCCTCTGGGGCTGACAAAACTACCCACACCCGTCAGGGCAAGGGCTGTTATTTATGCAAGGTGTTTATTATTAACTTATAATTTGCATGTGGAAGAGGCGGTCGAATAGACTTCACCCAAGGTTTATTCCATTCACAGTCGAAATTTCAGTTCCCTTCTTAAAAGTCAAGCGTGATTGGACGGCATCCAGCCTCCCCCACGCGTGTTTTCCCTCAATCGCTTCCTATCAAAATTTTGAGATTTCCGTTTTGTTGAAAATTGTCAAAATACCAAATAACTATGGTTACCGGTTTAATAACCCCCAGCCCAAAGAGCAAGGACCATAAGTTATGCTAGTTACTCATTGTTAACCTATGAAGTTTACATGGAAGAGGTGGTCGTATAAATTTTGGAAGAGGTTCATTCAATGGAAAATTTAAATTCTTGTGCTATTTTTAACAGTCGAAAGTGATCGTAGTGTAGCCAGCCCCCCTCCTTCAAGCCTTTTTTTCTTAAAGTGCGTCAGATCAGAATTTGGAATAGAAAATTACGTTTAAAAAACTCCAATATTCAAATTATTATATCTTAGGGGTAGAAAAATCCCTCATAGCCCCAGAGGCAAAAGCTGGAGCTCATGCAAGTTACCAATTGTCAATATATAATGTCTGTGATGTTGGGATGGTCGTATTAACTTTGGAGGGGGCTTATTTGATTGGAGCTTGAAACTTCTGGCTCTTTTTTAAGAGTCAAAAGTGACCAAAAGTCAATCATTTTGTTCAGGTCAAATAACTATGCTTCCGGGGTTGAATCCCAGCAACCCTTGAGGCAAGGACTGTGAGTAATGCAAGTTGCTTATTTCTACTTTGATACTTGGTTTACTTTGATGCTTGGATTTGCAGGGCGGAGGCTGTCAGTTATGCAAGCTGCTTATTATTACTTTAATATACCGTTTACTTTCATACTTTGATGCTTTTGTTACTTTGATATTGTTATTTTGATACTAGTTTTGATAATTTGATGAAAATTAGAATTGAAAAAAAAATCAATTTTGAAATAGGGAGTCTTAAAACTTAAAACTTTGGCGATCACTAATAATAAAAAAAATATTAAAAAAAGCTTCCCGAAAAATGTATTTTTCAAAGAAAAATAAAGACCTTAAAATCATAAACTTAACAGGAGCAGAAATAAAACCTACAATTATTCGAAATTTAGAGCGACCAGAAGTTACTATTAAATGAAACAAACCCAAAACGAAAAGCAATTAAACCATAGCAAAGAAAACATACAACAGTAATCAAACAGTTCGTGGTAACAAATTGTAGTAAGGAGCGACCCGGATCAATAGTAACCGAAACTCCAAAAAATGGAATTTTGATACCAATAGTTACATCAAAAGATCTATTTTTAATGCTGATTTTAAATATACAAGTTTCATCAAGATCAGTTATACCCATTAAAAGGTACGAGCCTGAAAAAATTTGCCTCATTTTAGAAAATAGGGGGAAACATCCCCTAAAATTCATACAATCTTAGCGAAAATCACATCATCAGATTCAGCGTATCAGAGAACCTTTTTCTAGAAGTTTCAAGCTCTTATCTACAAAAATGTGGAATTTCCCATTTTTTGCCAGAAGACAGATCACGGATGCGTGTTTATTTGTTTTTTTTTGTTGTTTTTTTTTTTTTTTCTTCCCCAGGGGTGATCGTATCGACTGAATGGTCCTAGAATCATGCGAGAGGGTTCATTCTAACGGAAATTAAAAGTTCTAGCACCCTTTTTAAGTGACCAACAAACTGGAGGGCACTTAGGCCCCCTCCCACGCTCATTTTTCCCCAAAGTCACCAGATCAACATTCTGAGATGGCCATTTTATTCACTATATTCAAAAAATCTAATAAATATTTCTTTAGGGACGACTTACTCCCCCGCAGTCCCCGTGGGAAGGCTGCAAGTTGAAAACTTTGACCTGTGTTTACATATAGTAATGGTTACTGGAAAGTGTACGCACGTTTTCAGGGGGATTTTTTTGGTTTAGGGGAGAGAGATGAGGGGTACGTGGGAGGATATTTCCATGGGGAGACTTCTCATGGGTGAAGAGAATTTCAATGAAGGGGCACAGGATTTTCTAGGTTTATTTGACGAAACAATGAAAAAATAAATATGGAAAGTTTTTTCTACTGAAAGTAAGGAGCAGCATCAAAACTTAAAACGACCAAACATTATTAAATCTATGAGGGGTTTACCTCCTCGTTATACTTCACTCTTTACGCTAAAGTATTTTTAGTAATTTCAACTATTTATTCTACGGCCTTTGTGATCCAGAGGTCATTCTTAAGGAATTGGGACACAATCTAAGCTTCAGTGTAAAGAGCGAGGTAACGACGAGGGATAAACCCCCTTATATACGCAATAAAACATACGAATATAGAAGTTCTTTACGTAAGTTAATTCGTAAGTTACGTATATTTTTTACCAATGAAAACGTTTGTAAAAAATTAAAAGTTCTAGTTGCTTTTTTAAGTAATCAGAAACTTGGAGGGCAACTAGGCCTCCTCCTTCGCTTTTTTTCTCAAAATCTTCCAATTAATTGCAATTAATTAATATGCAATTTTTTTTTAATTTTGTATGTGTGGAGAGCCAAGATCAAAACATACATTAATTCAAAAACGTCCAGAAATAAATAAAAAAAAACAAGTTTTTGTAACGGAAAGTAAGGAGCGACGTTAAAACTTAAAACGAACAGAACTTACTCCAAATATGAAAGGGCTTTTCCTCCTCAACGCCCCGCTCTTTACGCTAAAGTTTCTTACTGTTTTAAAACGTAGAGTTAAGAGAAAGGTTCAAACTTCACCGTAAAGAGCAAGGCGTTGAGGAGGAAAGGCCCTTTTCATATACGGAGCAATTTCTGTTCGTTTTAAGTTTTAATGTCGCTCCTTACTTTCCGTTACAAAAACTTGTTTTTTATTTATTTAATCTCTCATAGAGATGAGAGATTATGTATGTTATGACAGTTTTAATTTTCTTTTTATTAAACACGAATGAACTGAAACTGAACTGAACTGAACTGAGTACTAATGTAACTGAACGAAAAAATCTTAAAACAAGTAAAATTTGCCTGAAACTGAGCATGATTACAAAGCTTAAAATGAAAAAAAATCTTTTACTATTAAAGAAAAAAATCATAGCCAATATCTTGTCAGAGCTTATTTGGAACGTCATTTTGTTTTTACTTACTCTGTAATGATCGTCTTATGCGGTTCCCTTTTTTGTCTTGATGCTTCTCTATGTTATGGTGTTACTAGGTACTACTGTTTGGGGATAGCTGTAAATGTGTCCCAGGGCCGCCAATTACGGAGGGGGCAAGGTAAAGAGTTGGAGTAAAGTGGAAATCACCCTTAGTTCCTCTTAAATTTTAAATAATACCTTCATCCGCTATTTTTGTAAAGAAATTGTTCCCCCTTTCGATTTTAGTAAATGTATCCCCCCATACTTTTTGTGAACTGGTGCCACTGATGCGTGGGGATTTCTATTGGTTATCTATTTATTTCTATTTATTAAAGCTTCTTCTCTTTTTGCAATCCGTCTGTGCCTCTTATAAGCAATGGCCAGTTTAGCAAAATTTTACGAGTAGGCTCCTATGCAGGAAACAACCTCTAAGGGGTGAATATTTTTTGGGGGTTTGTGCGTGGATGGGGGCGGAATAAGGTAGGAACAAACTAAAAATATTAAACTATCAGCGAAATAGATGATACAAGTCAAATGAATGTATTGGAGGCTTCGAACAAAGCAGGCAGGCACGGGATCCCCCTCCCCTGTGTTTATATCAAAAGTGACAAAATTAAAAAAAAGAATAGCGAAAGCTAAATACCACGATGCAAAAATATAAAATAAATTGAAGTGAAGTCCCAACTTCTTATTCACATTTTATTTTGTTTATGTTTCCTCCATACTGTTTGTGAATTGTTGCCACTAATGCGTAGGGATTTCTACAGACTATGTATTTTTACTATAGTTTCTTATGGCACTTGGTATGCAAATGACATATAGCGATCACAAATTCTTTCGGTTTGTCGGTCGGTCTGTCTGTCTGTCTCTCCCGTATTTGCTAGTTTAGGCACTTCCGGATAAGCTAGGACGATGAAATTTGGCAAGCGTATCAGGGACCAGACCAGATTAAATTAGAAATAGTCATTTTCTAGATTCAACGATCTGGTAGGGAGTGGGGCACGGTTAATTTGGAAAAATTAAAAAAATGAGGTATTTTTAACTTACGAACAGGTGATCGGATCTGAGTGAAATTTGACATTTAGAAGGATATTGTGTCTTAGAGCTCAAATTTTAAATACTGACCGGATCATGAGACATGGGGGGGGAGGTGGAGGGGGAAACCTGAAATCTTAGGGAACGCTTAGAGTGGAGGGATCGAGATGAAACTTGGTGGAAAAACTAAGCGTAAGTCCTAAATATGTGATTGAAATAACTGGAACGGATCCGCTCACTTTGGAGGAGTTGGGGGAGGGTTAATTCTGAAAAATTAGAAAAAAAGAGGCATTTTAATCTTGAGAAGGAGTGATCGGATCTTAATGAAATTCCATATTTAGAAGGATCTCGTAACTCAATTTCTGATATTAAATTCCATCTTGATCCAGTGTAATTGGGAAAAGTAGGGGGGGGCAGAAATCTTGGAAAAGGTTTAGAGTGGACATATCAAGATGAAACTCGGTGGGGAAAATGAGCATAAGTCTAAGATAATTGACTGACAAAACCGGACTTGATCCGATTGTTTGGGGGGGGGGTTAGGGGGGGGGGTAGTTTGGAAAAATTAGAAAAAATTAGGTATTAGTAACTTACGAACAGGTGATCAGATCTTAATTTAATTTAATATTTAGAAGGATCTTGTGCTTAAAAGATCTTAGTTCAAATCCCGGACAGATTCAATGACATTGGGGGGAGTTTGAGGAGGGAAACGTGAAAATTGAGGTATCTGTATCTTACGAATAGGTAATCAAATCTTAATTAAACTTGATATATAGAAAGATCTTATGTCTCAGATAATCATAGATCAATTTGAATCGGATCTGGGGACATAGGGGGTTGGAGGGGGAAACAGAAATCTTGGAAACCGGAAATCTTGGAAAACGCGTAGAGTGGAGAGATCGGGATGAAACTTGATGGGAAGAATAGGCACAAGTTCTAGATACATGATTGACATAATTGGAATGGATCCGCTCTTTTTGGTGGAGATGGGGGGAGGTTAATTCGGAAAAAATCAGAAAATTGAGGTATTTTAACTTAAGAACGGGTGACCGAATATTAATGAAATTGGATATTTAGAAGGAACTCATGTCTCAGAGCTGTTTTTTTAAATCTCGACCAGATCTGGTTACATTGAGGGGAGTTGGAGGAGGAACAAGAAATCTTGGAAAACGATTAGAGTGGAGAAATTGGGATGAAATTTGATGGGCAGAATAAGTAAAATGTCTTAGATACGTAATATTGAAGTAACCGGACTGGATCTGCTCTCTTTGGGGGAGTTAGGGGGGTCAAGTTCTTTGGCGAGCTTGGTGCTTCTGGATGTGCTAGGACGATGAAAATTGGTAGGTGTTTCAGGGACCTGCACAAATTGACTTGATAAAATTTTTCCCCGATTCGACCATATGGGGGGCTGAAAGAAGGGGGAAAATTAGAAAAAATGAGATATTTTTAATTTACGAGTGGGTGATCGGATCTTAATGAATTTTGATATTTATAAGGACATTGTGTCTCAGAGCTCTTATTTTAAATCCCGACCGGCATTAAGCCTTTGATTTTCCGTTTAACTCAATCTATTGATTCTTAGAATTTTGCTAAAGCACATGCCATGAGCTCTTGGCTATTAGCTCTTCCGACGTCGTGACAAGTGCCATATGGGCTCATAGCTCTTGTTCTCTTCTTGCAATCCAACAATGCCTCTCATAAGCAATGGCCAGTTTAGCAAAATTTTAAGAGTAGGCTCGTATGCAGGAAACAATCTTTAAGGGGTGAATATATTTTTGGGTTTGTGCTTGGATATGGGACGGGATAAGGTAGGAACAAACTAAAAATACGTAAAATATACGCAAAATAGATGGTACAAGTCACATGAGAATATTCGAGGCTTCGAGCAAAAGCAGGCATGCGCAGGATCCCCCTCCCATATGTATATATCAAAAGTGACTTAAATAAAAAAAGCAAAAGCTTAATACCACGATCCAAAAACATAAAATAAATTGAAGTGCAGTCTCAACTTTTCATTCACATTTTATTTTGTTTATGTTTGCTTTAAAAGGACATCTAAATTCCAATGTCCGATCAAACAGGAACACTAAGTACCAAGGGGAACACTTTATGACTTCTCTTTCTGACTTTCCCTTCTATGGTTTTAAGAGAAGACTGTAAAATAAAATCTATGGACCCCCTTTTGTTCATAAGATAATGGTGAGAAACAGTGGTTCTACAAATGATTTCACGCAATTTAACAAGCAGTTGAAATTTGCTAGAAACTTTTATTTACATCAAAGAGCATCCAGGGTTTATCCGTGAATTTGTTAAAATGCCACGGAGAGAGGGCTAGACCCTAACTTTATTCAAAGAGACCTCGATCCGAAACTTTTCAAAGTATCCTCACACTTTGTACACATATGTCAATATTGAGCAATCCCGTTTCGTTGCATATAGTCGTGTTTTTCTGTTTGTCTTTTTAATGTTTATTTTATACTCTGTCACTGATTGTATTTTGTACATTTTAGACAGGTATTAAATCTACACAATATTACATCATGATATCATATATGGAATCAAAATAAGAATTAAGTTAAAAATGCTTCTTAACGTTGAAGATTAGATCAAGTAAGCAGTTTAAAAATTGGCAGATTTAGATTTCTTTAGTATTACTTTTCCGGAGAATCAAAATCATTCATTGAGATTTTAAAATAATGGTTATGGCCAGAGGGTATAGCCCTATAGCCCCATCTTCCTTACGTTCACCCGTGGAGAGTGTTGTATTAAACTTTTATTTTTGTTATTTCCTTCAATTAATAGAGCACCAAGGACTTTGAACAGCTATTAAGTTTAACTTTTTCATCAATAAGTGCAAATATGGCGTGGCTGGGGGGTGCAAGGCCCTTTTTATTAACACTGATAAATGCTTTAATATGGGATGAAAATCCATGAATTTGTTGCTTTATTTATTTGTAACATAATCCACTCTGTAAAGTGGCAATTCCAATAAACATGCTCACTCGCATGTGGAATGGCTCTAATTAGAATTGCAAAAAAAATTTTCTTTGAAATTTTGAGTTTGCAAATATATAAGTTTATTGTGTGCTAAATAAAAAGGAAAACAAAAGGATTAGCCTCAACTCACAAAGTAATAAATACTATAAAAAAATTGAGAGAAATTTGGGGTTTTAATCCCCCTCCCTTCTTCCTTCAAATAATATTTTAGAGCTAGTCACACTCACAATCAAAATTTTGAGAAAAAAAAAAAATCTTTTTAACCATCTGATTCCCAGTTAACTGATATTTATATACACAATAATTACTGCTGTCACAATTGCGTCCCAGCCCCTTCCCCTATTTGGACAACATATACCCCTAGACTATATACAATAGTAAGCTTATTTTTGTTCAAATTGGCTTATTTAGCAGTATCACAATAAGGTAACAGTTTTATATAGCCGAGGGCTATATTTTCAAAGGTAAATAAACACAGTTTCCTGCTTTTCTCTGCTAGTTTTTATTTGATTGCCCATTGCAATGTAGCAACTAGTTAGTGATACAGAAAATGCAACTTAATGGCAACATTATCTCTGTGTTTGCCTTATGCGTTCTTAGGGACATATATTAGCGTTATTATATAGCCCAGGGCTATATTTTTAGGCGTAAATAAACACAGTTTCCTTCTTTTCTCTGCTAGTTTTGTATTATTTTACTGCCCATTTTAATGTAGTAACTAGTTACTGATTCAGAAAATGCAACTTTATGAGAACAAAGACTCTATTTTTGTCTTATGTGTTCTTAGGGTCATACATAACAAGGGAGACACCTGCATTCGATTTGAAGTAATAATGTTCAAGTGACATTCAAAACCAAATTACTACTACTACTAACAACTCACCGTAGCACCAAACCACCCGAGGTCAATACAGCAACACCTATTCCTCCTCCATCCCAATCAATTCAAAGCAATCCTCTTTACACCCTTCCAGGAAGTTTCCATTTCCATTAAAAGGTTTTTTACGACCACAAAAACAAAAAATAAACAACACATAATTGAAGCTGGCCTCGTTTTAATTTCAGATAGGCCTAAGGCTTCAACCTTTTTTTACTTTTCTTTCATAATTCTCGTTATACATTGATATAACAGTTCAAGTAACAATTTTCTAAGGTATATATATATATATATATATATATATATATATATATATATATATATATATATATATATATATATATATATATATATATATATATATATATATATATATATATATATATATATATATATATATATATATATATATATATATATATATATATATAAACATATCTCTTTTAATTTTCAGATAGACAGAACTCCTTAACTTTATTTTACGCTTTCCTCAAAATCCTTCTGAAATAGATATTGTTATGTGTTGATAGCACAATTCAAATTATCTTTTTTTCAAACAATAATGATAAAAAAAATAATGGTCAGAAGTTGACCTCGTCTTTGTTTCAAATCTGACCGACGCTTTTACCTTCTTTTATTTTTGTGTCAAATTTCTGCTGCAAAAGTTCATACATCGATATCACAATTCAAACTCCCAACTTCATCGCTTCGACAATTGCCAATTATTTAGGTCTTTTGTAAATATTGAGCAGTTACATAACTGGCCTACGAATAAAGGAAACATACCATTCAAAGCCTTTAATATGCATTTCGCTAATATAATAATCGCTTTTGCGGCAAGTTCCATTTTAACCTAACCTAAACTTTCCAAACAGAGTCTTCGTTTGTAGGGGGGGTGTAAGGGGAACAGTTGCAGCCCAAATAATGTGGAAAAAATTTATTATACATCCCATACCCTTTGACTATCCGGATATTTAACCCTCTTGCCGCCCCCTCAACAAAAATTCTGGAGGTTCGCCCCTGTTTCTAACCTTGCTCCAAATTTATAGCCCGTATTATGTATTTCCTGTGTTTTTTTTTTCATTTTCGATCTTATCACCCTCGGTGTAATTTACGGGTCGATGGAAGAAACATGGTGGATGGAAAAACAGCGGAATTATTTGATTTTTTTTTATTTCACCCAATTTCATCGTGAGACTCGTGAGAACCTGCGTATTAAATCAATTTATTAAAGCGGATTATCAGTCAAATAGCAGGTTTGAAAACAATGTTTTAACCCTTTTTTTACCCAAAAACTATAGAAAAAAAATTCATTTTCAAGGATTAAATTGGGCTTAAAATTGAAATTGCGACAAAAGCGATTATTATATTTGTCAAAAGAAAGTTATCAACTAGTACCTTTCTTATCACTTTATTCCTACTTCATTTACGGGAACTGCTCATTGTTTACCGAGTGTCTTATTTAGAAAAAAAGACAGGTTTCTATGGTCCGTGCTATTTACAATGTCTTATCGATTGCTGTAACCATGATACGACATGCCTTTAACCTTCTTTGATTTTTCTACCACATGCTACCAAAAAGGTTCTCATATCTATTGGAAGTGCTATATTTTCAAAATAGCCAACTACTTTTACTTATTATTTAGAAAAAGGAACATGAAAATCAGAAATTGACCTTGTTTTATTTTAGAAAAAAATCAATAAAAAATATAAAAATTATTATTATCATTTTATAGATTAATAAATAAATTAAATAAATCAATTATTATTTAGCGAGGAATGAAAATAATAAAATGAAATAATAAATAAAAATGAAAATAATAATAATTAATATTTAGCTTAAAAGCTAATAAATTATTATTATTATTTATTATTTTTTAAATTTATTATTATTATTATTATTATAAACTAAATAAATTATTATTTAGAAAAAGGAACAGGAAAATCAGAAATTGACCTTGTTTTATTTTCAGATATGCCTAATGCTTGAAGCCTCTATTGCTTTTTTCTCTGAGAATTCAGCAGAAGAATTGTCATTATCTATCGATAGCAAAACATTTTCTCGAGTCAATGAAAAGAAAATAAATCGTTTTGGAATGTCAATAAAGCGAAGGTGGTCTTCTTTGATATGACACATATGGCCGCTAAGAACGGAAGAGTAAAAGGAATTCTGTCAAGAGATCTGGAGGGGGGATTTTTAATTCCAGACAACAGGAAACTAGAGTAAAGCATACGTAACAATCTTGACAATGGAGTCAAACTTTGAACATATTTACTGCCCAAGTGTTTCTTAATTCGTTCAATCGGAAATGTGGTTATAGAATGTTTTCTTTACTTCCCTACACTCTAATGGATTCATATTTTTATGCTAGTATTTATTCTTAAATTACACTTTAATCTTACATGGTAATACAAACCAAGAAATATGAATGACAATGCTTTTTTTTATTTCACTGTCATAGTAGTTTCACAAAAATGTAAAACTTAATGAATATAAACTGGTTTCAAAAGTTTGTCCCTATACTGTTATTTTTTCAACTGTTTGTCTATTTATGCTATATACTTTAACTATTGTCTCTACCTTTGCTATATATCTGTTTTACTTTATGATATACTTATATATGTCTTCAGGCTATTCCTGGTGATGCTGCTGATCTATAATCGTGTTCCAGTGACCAACAAAGGTTATGTAAATCCCAACCAACACAGGTTCTGTATTTTAGATGAAGACGAAAAACAAATGAAATCGTTGTTCGTCAAACTTTTTGTTTGACAAAAAAAAATTGTGTTTGCTCTTAAAATTTTAGAAGAAGAAAAAATTTTACTTTACTATTAAGGTTGTCCTATTTATTGTAGCTTGAATTTGAAAATAAAACATGAGAAGAAACTTCTTTTGAATTACCTACTCCTTTCGTCAATAAAGGGCATTGACAACTTTTGTTTCGTAAGTAGTTTCAAAAAAGTGGAAAATTAAAATTGATAGAAACTGACTTCAGAAGTTTGTCCCTACACTATCATTTTTCCAACTATTGTCTACTTATACTATGTCTCTACCTTTGCTATATGTCTAATTATACTTTACGATATACTTATAGATGTCTTCATGCTATTTTTGGTGATGCTGCTGATCCACAATCGTGTTCCAGCGACCAACAAAGATTTTGTAGATCAATATATTGATCTAAACAATAATTTCAATATGAAAACGACCAACGAATGAAATCGTTGTTTTTGTGAAACTTTTGTTTTACAAGCAAGTTTCCTTTTGCTCTTAAAATTTTTGCTCTTAAAAAAAAAACTTTACCATTAAGGTTGTCGTATTTATTGTAGCTTGATCTCTAAAACAAAACATAAGAAGATACTTTCTTTTGAATTGCCAACCCTGCCATCTGTAAAGGGCAATGGACAACTTTTGTTGCTGATGACTAAAACTTTAGTATTTGATCAGAGAGCAAAAAGCTGTATAGAGAGTGAAAACTGAAAGAGCAAATATAAGATTAATTGAAAATAGTAAAACACCGTTTAATTATTTTCAAAAATGCTCCTGTTTATTCCCAGTAACAATAAAAACCTCGTGAAAAATTATCGACGGTCCAAGAAGGTTGATAAACAAATCTATTCTCGCGATTGTTGATCAACAATATGTTTTCCAAAAAAGATCTTTCGTATCCTTTGCAGGGTTTATTTTACCAATGAAGAAATTTCTGTTCATAACTTGCATCTTTTCTATTGTCAATGCATTTAATGCCTGATTGATCAATCGTGAATTGTTTGCTTAAAAGTTAAATAATTTTCAGCCCGACAAATTATAGATGGTATAAATAATTGCATTGCAGCTGTTCGTAATTTACATTTTATCCACACCCTCGGTATAATACGGCACAGGACTTGCCTCAATAGTAACCGAAACCCTAAGAAACAGAATTTGATAACAGTCGAAGTTTAAACTGAAATGTATTTTCATGATGATTCCAAACTAATAAAATACATAAAATACAAGTTCAAAGTTACTCACAAAAAGCTAAGAACCTGAGAAAATTTGCTTGATTTTAGAAAAAGGGGGACAGCACCCCCAAAGTCAAGTGATCTAAATTAAAATCTCACCATCAGATTGAGCATATCAGAAAACCAAACTTAATAAGATTCAAATTCCTATCTACGAAAATGTCAAATTGCACAATTTTTTTCTTTATTTTTGACCGAAGAAAGATAAGGAATATGTGTATTTCATTTTTCTTTGTATTGTTTTTTTTTCCAAGGGTGATAGCATCGAACCAATGACCCTAGTCTTAGAATAAAGGGCTCTATTCTAAATGGGCTCATTCAAATGGAACCCAAAAGTTCTTGGGCCTATTTTACGTGCCCAAAAAATTGTAGGGTAACTGAATGTCATCTCCTTGTTATTGGGAAATGTACGGAAATTCTCAGGGTGGAGTTTCCTATGGAACAGTGGGGAGTAGATTTTCCAAAGAAAGAATTTTCATCAAGGGGGAAAGTTCCCCGGGTAAATCTTCCAAGGTAAAAAGAGGGGTGAAATTTTGGCATGATTTGAAGAAAACGGTCAAAAATCAATCAAATTTTTAACTGAAAGTAAGGAGCAACCATTGGAGGTAAAACGAAGAGAAATTATTCCTTATATGTGTCTTCGCTCTTCACGCTGAAGTTATAGTTTTTCCACAATTCCTTAAGAAATACTGCTCAAAAACAAGGGCCGCTGAATTTGACTGAGAAACTATTTTCGTAATATAAACGTAAACAACGTAATATAAACGTAAACATAACGTAAACAACGTTTACGTTATGCTGTTATGCCACTAATCCTCGTCCTGAAACCAAACGGTCGGCACCACCGAGATTCGACCTGCGCTACGCGAACCCTAATCGGTTTGCATGCGAAAGTTTGCTTTTTTTGCTTGTAAACAACGTTTCAGACTTTAACGTAAAGAGCGAGAGTTGAGGAAGGGACAGTTACCTCATATACAAAAAATTTCTGTTCGTTCTAAACTTTAAGTTTGCCCCTTACTCTCAGTTGAATTTTTTTTTATTTTCTATTTAATAAATATTAAGAAGAAGAATATATTGCTAGGTGATACTTGTGTTTCTATGGATGCACGAAATAGTGGCATTTCAAAGTATGTTAATGATGTCAATTCTATGAACTTTGAAAAGAGATATTTGCAGAAAGTCAATATTAAATTCAACTAAATCATTGAGTAGGGGTGACGCAATGATGGCCGTAATTTTCATCATACAGATAAGTGATCTTAACGTCAATGAGAGGACTAACGGTGGGTCTTAAGAGAAACGAAGTATACTATTCTGAATATTGTCCATTCCTCAAAATTAAATCAATGTATATGGAAATCTGGTAATAGCCTGATATTGTTTGATTTATTATGGGAAGATCGAAAAAAGAAACATAACCCCAATTTTTACTCTGGCTTCTAGTGTCTTCATTGAAAAGCAGGAAATGTATACATTTGGAACTTGATATTACTAATCAGCGACGCCAATTCACGACAATTTAAAAATAAGGGCGAAAATTTTATCTGAAAACTAAAATAAAATATTTTCCAAAAATAGGGGATTTTGTTATTTTTCAGTCTTTGAATGAAAATACAGAAAATCTATTTCAAAGTCTAAGAGGTAATTGCCCCTCCACTCAATTGGTGCCCCTGATTTTAATTTGCGTTTTCATAGGCTTAAAGGTGTAGGTTGTTTTTAGTAATAATTAAACAAACTTATCTCAGTTTTCGAGAATTATTTAGCTTAATTTCCAGGCTTCACAAACTAGGCTTAGAGTAGATTGTAAAAATCTTGGTAGGCTAAGGGGACTGACCTACTTTGAACCAGTATTGGTGACAAACTGTGGGGGTGGACTGCTTACCCTAAAGTTCTCAGAAAAGTTTAATTTGCATTAGTGTGGCAAAACTGTTTCAAACAGTTCGTGGTAACGAACTGTAGTAAGGAGTGACCCGGTTCAATAAAATTCATAAGAATGAACTTTTCCATACAACAAACTCGGCTAATAGGTAAACTCTAAGTGTCTTAATTGCTGACTAAGTCTCAAAATTTGATAAAAGAACGTTTGAATTTCCGGTAGAAGCGTTTATTATATTTGTAAAGAGCATAGAAAAAAAGCATCGAGTGGTATATTCACTTTATACGAAAGCCAGTAATACTGTTTGCTATAAATTAACCCAAGTTTTTAATTGCAAATTGAGGCAGGACGTATCATTTATAATTTTTCCAATTTTCAATTCACTATTAACCATCTTATAATTACCTAATAATAAATTAGGTAAGAGTACCTGATTGATTGCATAAGTTGTCTAATTTATTACCATTTTCTTTTACGATTTCAAGAATTTGCTTAAAATCTGCAACTAGTATTGATATTTCCGGTTTCAAGCTAAAGCTATCATCTGAAGTTTCTAATGAAATATTCATACCTTCTCGTTTCGGATTTTTTCTTTTACGTCCCATTGTACATTAATATTGCACTAATATCCAAATTTTAATACGTATTACTAAATATCCAAAAGTTCTTGAAATAATGTTTTCAGCATTGAATGAGTATCCGAAAGTTCTTGAAATAATATTTTCACATAAATCCACATAGAGGTCTTAAATGCGTCTTACTATGACGAGAGCATTGAATGAACTGACGTATTTAAGTTAAACGTTTTATATTTAAGTAGAGTTCACCGTTCTCACTTATATAATAGTCTAAAGGTTCCTCACTTACTTTCCTTTGCTTCTGTTTGGTCTTTCTTTAATTATGGCAAAAGAAAACAAGTTCATCTCCTTTACTTTAAATTTGCGAAGTATTTAATGGAACTTCCAACTTGGACAAGTAACTTTTCTGCAAAGAAAGTAACATTTATTAAACCTAGTTGGTGTTTTGAGAAGTGTTTCTGATTTCACTACCGAATGCCAGAAGTTTTCCCATATTTGGTCATTTCTGTTTGTCCCTTGTTTGTAGTTGTCAAAGTGTTTTTTCTTATTTTTGTTGTCTCTTTTTTTGTTTTTTTTTCTTTTCTTTTCTTGATTTTTACTCTGTGTTTTCTGGGCTTTCTGCCGGTTTTTTTGTGATGGGTTGTAAATAAAATAATGGTGATGATGAGTACATGAGAATTTAACTTCATAGACAGAGTGGCAAAGTGATAGGGTGTGTAATACCGGCCAGACGCTACTATGATGAAGGTGTGGGGTAATACACTTAGAGTGGGGGCTACCTGGAGGGAGAATGCCATGAGACATAGGCTTTTCATCATATTTCTTGGAGTTTATATATCCCTTTGGCTCATCTAAACAAAGTAAATATTAAAGTTTCAGGAGCTTTTCACCTTTCGTGGGATTTCCTATGAAGACGCAAATTCTTTTGGTAGGCAGTTCTGGGGTCCAAAACATATATCACTCTTTTTCCATTATTCAAAACTTTTATCTTAACAAATTATATTAAACCTCTTTTGTGAAGGTAACATGAGGTTAACAAGGTAACTTAATTTTCTATTGTTTTAAAAGGTAGAGTTGTGAGAAAGAGTCAAACTTTAGCGCAAAGAGTGAGGCGTTGAGGATGGGACAACCCCATTCATATACGGAATAATTTCTGTTCGTTTTAACTTTTATTGTCGCTCTTTACTTACAGTTAAAATACATGTTTTTTTATTTAATTTCTTTCTTAGGACACTAACCCTTTCTAGTGCTTAAGTGTTTGACCGTCTTTTCATTTTCTTTATGATAATACCTTTTTTCGACTTTATTATTTTTGCATAGATAAAGCTCAGATTTTCTTTGTGTTTTAAGATTTTTCTCATACCTTTCTACTTTTTTCTCGGTTTAACAGATCCAGTAAATGGAAATTCAACTTCACAAACAGAGTGGTAAAGCAACAGGAGAATAATACCGGCCAGGCATTAAAATAATAAGGGGGGGGCGATACACTTGAAGTAAGATTATCATAGATTTGTGGGGCGTTACGTGGAGGGAGTACATGAAAATTCAGCTTCACAAACACAGTGGTAAAGTGATTGGGGGATATACCAGTCATGCCTTACAATGACAGAGTGGGGGCCAATACACATTCAGTAGGATTATCACAAATTTTGGGGCCATTACAAGAAGGGAGGTGGTTTGTGAGGGCGTTGTCTTTTCATAAAATGAATTTTTTTTTCTGTACCCTCCTCAACGCCCCACTCTTTACGCTAAAATTATTTACTGTTTTATAAAGTAAATTTCAAAGCTAGAGTCAAACTTCAGCGTAAAGAGCGGGGCGTTGAGGAGGGTACAGCCCCTTTCATACACGGAGTAATTTCTGTTTGTCTTAAGTTTTAATGTCGCTCCTTACTTTCAGTTAAAAAAACTTGGTTTTTTATTCAATTTGTGAAAAGTGTCACTTGTGCCTCAAATCCTCTAGAGGCCGTGTTTTCTAGCATATATCGAAGATCCTGAGCTACTTGTGCGGAGAAATTCCTGATTGTATCCTTACCGTATGTTTATTGCATTTGTGAGACAAAATTAATATGTAAAACAAATTTATTGTAAGATTATAGTACAACACTTATCCAGCATATAAATAATGATATTTGTCGCAAAATAACATATAGGAGCTCTTCCAGGACGATTTTGGATTTTAAAATCCCTTCCGCAGAATAATCCCTTATGTTCCCTTTTGAAGGGACACCTTTTCTCTTCTTTTAGTTTCTATTCATCACTATATTCATTGTTACATCTTGCCTTACATGCATTTTTTTCATAACTGTCTTTTCTAGTATATTTTTAGATACCTCTGTAGAGAAATTCTCTTTTTCTATGTACCTTATTTTGAAGGCCTTGTTCCTTTTCTGACATAATGAACCTCTTTTTGTGCGATCTTCCTTGTGCCTTGTATAAATTTCTCTCCATATCATCCAATATTCTTCTCCTCATTTCTTCCGAATTTTTGTCGTCTATTCTTGTAGTCAACAGTATTTAAATTATTTTTATTAGGCTCATATGAATTTCTGAAAACAGGATAATGCCCTTTACATATTGAACAGTCGCAAAAAAAATTATTTGTAACTCAATATGTTCATCCATGTTAACGTAAAGCAGACTTTTTTCAAACTGGATCAAAATTTGTCTCAGGTTACATAGAAAATCTCCCAGTAAGGACTTGTATAGCGACATTAGCGCCACGAATCCATAACGATAGGGGTGAAAAGTAAAATTTCTGAGAGTATATAGCGCCACAAATAGCGCTGGACCTATTAAACCGAGAAGATAGTAAAAAAAAGTATGAAACAAATCTTAAAAACACAGAGTAAAATCTGAGTCTGATCAAACGTAAAATTTATAATGTTGAAAAAAAGTCTTATCTTAAAGAAAATAAAAAGACGGTCAAACACTCAAGCGTTAGAATCTCTTCATTCGAAGTGTTCGAAGAAATAAATCCAGAAAATGTGAGTTTGATACAATCCAAAAATAATGTAACAAAGTGAAAATATGGTCATATTGTAAAAATCATAATACACAAAACAAAGTGGAAATACAGCCAAACTCTAAAACTATAGAAGGGTCTATGGTTCTAAGACGAACTCCCAAAATCTGAGTTTTTTCAATCCAAAAATAATATAATAAAAACGTGGAAAGGCTTGATATTCAAGGAAATTGAAACTTTTTCAAACTCTCAAACCCTAGAAAGGGTAATTTCCGTCAGACAAACTCCCAAAATGTTAGTTTGATCAATAAAAAAAAAATCGGTTAATACCCATAAAATATGAAGCAAGAAAAAAAAACTTACTCAAAGAAAGCTGAACTTACGAGCCTTCTTAAATGGAGTGACAGTCAATGTCTCTATTAAAAAGACCCGACTGGGATAAAATGAAAATATCAAAACAAATCTTAAAATATAGAAAAATAGGTTAAAACCTTAAAATATTAAGCTAAAAGGCCTAATTCAAAGAAAAGTCAAACTTAAAACATAGAATCTCAAGGGAAGGGCCTAGTATAGCTACATTAGTGCCATGAATCCGCTGTATCCACATGAATCCACGAAGTTTTGAAAGTTTTGGAGAGGTGGGGGGAATAATGAGGAGGAAAAAGCGTTATATCAAGGGAAAATAAAATCACCGTCAAACTCTCAAGTCTTAAAAATGTCAGCGCTCTAAGACATAATGGCAAAATCTGAGCTTGATGAATCCATGAAATAATAAAACAGAAAAAAACCTCTTAGCCTTATTCTTTAGCCTATTAGCCTCTTAGCCTAATAGGCTAAGAGCCTATTAGCCCAATAGGCTAATAGCCTAATAGGCTCTTAGCCTCTTAACCTATGCAACCGAGCACTAAAATTTCATTGATTACGATATCTTGTAGAGAGGGTTGGAAAGCAAACAATTATGTCTGTGAAAGAAGAAAATATTAGTGTCTACGCTTAAAAATTGGCTCTCTGACGGGGTAAGGGGGGGGGGTTGGCTGACAAATAAAAAAAGCCTTATACTAAAGGAAAACAAAATCACTGTCAAACTCTCAACTCTAGGAAGGGTCAGTGTATCAAAACATAGTGTTAAAATTTGAGTTTGATGAGTTTGAAAAAAAAGCGAAAAAAAAAACGCTTAGGTTTGTTCTTTACGATTTATGCAAGGGAGCTCTTAGATTTGAGTGATTAGGACTTATAATAATAAAAAGAATACTAAGAATTATAATAATAATAATAATAATAATAATAATAATAATAATAATAATAATAATAATAATAATAATAATAATAATAATAATAATAATAATAATAATAATAATAATAATAATAATAATAATAATATTAGTCTTATTAGTAGTAGTAGCAACATTAGTAGCTTTTTCCAGTTAAACCTCCCCTTCATGATGCTCCAAAAGCTTAAGCACGACAAGGTAAACACTTCCAAAGACTTTACTGATGTGCCCTTTTTACAATCTGTATGCTTATAGTATGTTTTGATTTAGTTTAACTTTTCACTCAACATTTCCTCTAATTCTTACTTAAATACCCTCAAGCACAGATGTACTCGGTACGGAAGCAGTAGTTGCAGTGGTTGTAGTGGTAGTTGTAGTAATAGCAGCAGAAGTGATAATAGTATTAGTAGTACCGGTGTCAAAATTTTACTTTTTTGGTCAAGTGATCACCCTCCCCCCTATCGTTTCCTGGAATTTCGAAATTAATGAGCACTCAGTTATTCGTAAGTTACACGCTTATGACAAGCCGTTTTCGTATAATGTGTTTTGATTTAGTTCAACACTTCCTTCAACGTTCTCTGAAACGTTCACCTAAATGCCCTACGTCTTTTCGGAAGCTAAATGTCAAACATACCCACCTTTCTCAATAACAAATGTTATTGTAAACAATGAACGACTTGCATAACTTGCAGCCCTTGCCCTGAGGGTTGTGAAGGGGCAGGCATCTTTACAGGACCTTTTAACTATGTTGAATAAAATGGCCATCTTAAAACGTTGATATGATGTGAATTTGGAATTGATAGGCGTGGGAAGGAGGCAGGTTGCCCTCCGGCCCCTTTTGACTCTTAAAATGGGGTCTAATTATTTTCGAATTCCAGTTGAATGATCTCCTTCCGAAGTTTCTGCGACAACTCTTTCTGTATCAAAGGCCTTTGTCAGAAAAAACCTAAATAGTACATTGTGCAAACATCGCTCTTTACTTAGGCAGCGTTATTGTGCTGCCTAGGATTAGATAAAACGTTGTATATAGGTTGCCATTTTGAAATGTTTGGTTGTGATCTAAACAGGGTAACTTGGATATACCAATTTAATATTGTGATACTGATATATCAAATCCGCAAAAGAGGATGTGTACTTTTTTGACTTGATAGAATTATGCTAAGTATTTGGATCCTCAAAAGTCAAGATTTGGTAGAATTATATAAGGACCTCGAATGCGCAACAGTTCTTCTGGAAGCTTCTCTTTTTTAATACGCTTTTATCGTATCCTGTTCTTGATTTCTTTATTTTAGCTTAGTCGACTTTCGGCAAAGTACTGTGAAACAAGTTAAACATGTTTTACATGTAAAGAGGTTCAGCATGTGGTACATGTTGGGGGGTATACAGAAAGATAAATATTATAGAAAAATTTCCCTCTATATCTACAATGTTTTATTGATGAATATCATTGACAATTCTGGAATTTATCCTTCACTATTCCTCAGGGAAGAACGGTCCCTCAAGCTGGTGCTAATGCATTGTCCCTTGGACTAATGTGTTCATTTGAAAAGAAATGTCCTATGGGGGGAAAGACTTCGGTAACTCACTTTCCCTCATTAGGCTCAACTGTTAAGAGAAACTTATGTAAGGTCAAAATTTTGGTATTTGGAGGGGCTAGGGGCAGATTGACTATTTGAAGCCCTCTTGTAATTGTTGTCTTTCTACACTCCTTTTCCAAGAAGACTAAAAATCTCCCAAAAGTGAAAAAAAACTTATAATTACTTAACAATATACTTGATTATACGTAGTAATAATAATGAAACATATACAAAAATAATATAAAAATATACTAATATATAAAATATAAAAATAACACATAAGACTTAATTAATGTAATTACTGAATTATATTAACCAAAAATAAGGTCTCACTGACAATATGTTTTGAACGCCCCTCTCTCCCCCTTTCCGCAATTTCTGAAAATACATTGGGATAATTTGGTTATTAGAAATGCATAATGAGAAAAATGTATTCCTGTATGAGCACTTGAGCGGGGAGCGAAAATACTAAGCCTACAGCAATCATAGAAGGAGTATGTTCGTATGACCAACAAGTAGGAGTAAGGCGGGGGCTGCAGGCTGAACCAGGAGTCTTTAGACCCGTAAAATATATTCCATACAATGTGTCCACTTTTTGACTTTTTTTGTACCCTCTCTCCTCTCTGCTCCACCCTTGAAACGGAACACTTTGTATGTACCGGAGACCAGCTATGTTTTTTTGTTTTTACCTCATTCTTATTTAATACCTTTTCTCGTTTTACTCGTTATACCTTCCTCGTAGGTATTCCGTTGACCAGTTTCTATGGTCAATGCACTATATTGGCCAGTTGAACGATTGCGCATGGCCAATTGCACAAATATACTATTTTATTTATGTTCCCTACGAAAACTACGATTCTCCAAAAAGTCTATGATTATAAGTTGTACCGAGAGGACAATATGCTCATATAATTTAATTCATTAATTTCAAATCAATCAACTAACATAATACGAATCAAATACCGACGAAGACCACACTGCCGTTAAAGGTAGTATTTTGTTATAAGTCTTATCTTATTTATATATGTGGCTTGCTGAGGATGGTTCTTGGAAAAACAACTGAAATATTCTTTTAAGGTTTACAAATTTCATTGCCTTCGATAAATTCCCTATTGTTTTACTTGTTGCTGTTTCTAAGTTTAATCAAGTAAACTATCTGAATTATAGGAAAATGTTTTTCAACGGTTTTGAATCAATAATCGTCAAATTTATCAGCCTAAAAGAGTTCCAAGAAAACATGGAAAAATTTAATTTATTAGATTGATAAAACTGAGTTTCAGCAATGGAATAATAGTAAAATTATCGTCTAATGTTGAGAAATTAAACCTGTAGGGGTGCAGAAAAAAAGTCAAAAAAATAAGTTTTTGACAACTTTAATAGGGAATACGAACGTTCAAGCACGTAAAAATAATAATACAACTTTAAATAAATTGAACTACAAATAACTAAAAGCACCATTTCTTCAAACAATACTTTCAGTCTGTTTGAAAATGTTTCTATCCGGGTTGCAGCAGTAGCTTTGAACCTAGTAAGAGACTAGAGACGCTGCATAGTAAAAACTAACATAACCCATAACTACTAAAAATACAGTCAGATCACAATAAGAAGTACACTATTAAGAGCCGCCTTGTCCGAAAACCCTAGATAGAAATTTTTAGCGTATCTTGGCTTGAAAAAACAGAAAATTATATTGGCTTGAAAATCAAGAAAAGTGGCTGCAAACGAAGTTCTGCATATACGGCATTTTCTTTTGTTTTACGGCATTGCCATATACGGCATATACGGCAGTATTCTTTTTTTCTTTTAGTCTTTTTTTTTCTCCTCAGCTAGCTGGGCACTGTAAGATCAAAAAGAACTGTGTAATGGCTCATTTCAAAGGAAATTGCTACATCTAGTGGCTTTTGCAATCAAAAGCCAAATAGTTTTCAAAATGATTGAGAAGTATAGTGATGAATAGTTTTCAAATTTTTTGAGAAAAAAACTACATTTTCGTGTACAAGCTTGATGAATTTCTTTGTAATCGTATAGGTTAAAAACTGTTGGGGTGGCGCTTCGCGCCACCCAAACACCTAGTTGGTGGGGGCGCTTCGCACCACCCCCAAGCCCCCCGCGCGCGTAAGTCGTTACACGCCATATTAGTTACGCGCCATTGTAGTTGTGTCCTTGTGTCCCACCTGTGAATATATATATATATATATATATATATATATATATATATATATATATATATATATATATATATATATATATATATATATATATATATATATGTTTTTAACTACATAAAACTTGCGAATATACAACATTCTTCGCTGTCCCATTGTCTGTGTATATAAATGGATTGTCGGGTTTACCGACTGTTGAACATGCGACATATAATTGTCCATGGGAAAAACAATCCGTATTCAGATCTATTACTCATTATTCTAATGATTACCCTTGAGCTTTGTTGATGGTGATTGCTAATCGAACATTCCCTGTGTCCCCGTCGTCATTTATATATCCCCCCTGTGCCCCCCGGCATCCCCGTTGTAGTTGCGTCCCTGTGTCCCGGTCGTCATTTATATTCCCTGTGTCCCGGTCGTCATTTGTGTCCCGGTGTCCCAGTCTATAATTTCTCTTTGAGTGTCCCGGTCGTCATTTATATTCCCTGTGTCCCGATGTCCCGGTCGTCATTTGTGTCCCGGTCTGTAATATCTCTTTGAGTGTCCCGGTCGTCATTTATATTCCCTGCGTCCCGGTCGTCATTTGTGTCCCGGTGTCCCGGTCTGTAGTGTCATCTTATAATGAGGTCATATACAAACCCTTATATACTTATATCTTGCGAATGTACTACATTCTTCGCTGTCCCATTGTCTGTGCATATAAATAGATTGTCAGGTTAACCAACTCTTGAACATGCAACGTATAATTTTCCATGGGAAAAACAATCCGTATTCAGATCTATACCTAATTATTCTAATGAATGCCCTTGAGCTTTGTTGATGGTGATTGCTAATAGAACATTCCCTGTGTCCTGGTCGTCTTGTATATATCCCCCTTGTGCCCCCTGGCGTCCCCGTTGTATTTGTGTCCCTGTGTCCCGGTCGTCATTTATATTCCCCGTGTCCCGGTCGTTATTTGTGTCCCGGTGTCCCAGTCTGTAATTTCTCTTTGAGTGTCCCGGTCGTCATTTATATTCCCTCTGTCTCGGTGTCCCGGTCGTCATTTGTGTCCCGGTGTCCCGGTCTGTAATTTCTTCAGTCAACAAACATGACGAGAGTCAACAAACAACTTCATAACGCATAATGCTCAGTCCTCGTAATGACGTCAGTCAACAAACATGCATGACGTCAGTCAACACACAAAACACAAACAACTTATCTTCTATATATATATATATATATATATATATATATATATATATATATACATAAATTAGTTGTATGTATGTTGTGTCTGCTACACTATGTCTGTTACGCCAGATTATATCTTCTATCTATCTATATATATATATATAAATAAGTTGTCTGTGTGTCTGTCGAGTGACGTCACTGTCCGCCTATGACGTTTGAATTATTTCATCACATACCAATTCAAATATTAGTTACGCGCCATTGTAGTTGTGTCCCTGTGTCCCACCTGTGGATATATATATATATATATATATATATATATATATATATATATATATATATCTATATATATAAAAATAAGTTGTCTGTCTGTCTGTCTGTGGATCAGGTGACGTCATGTTTCTGTGTTGACTGACGTCATGCAATTAGTTGTCGTCATTTTCGCTTTGACGGTGACGTCATGAAAACAGGCTTGCGGCTAAAGAACGCAAAACCGCGCAGTTAGATGAAAATCCACCTGGACAGTAAGAGTCAAAACATATCAAAAATGAAAATGATAGCGATGATGATTGGGTTTGGGATTTTGACTTGGATAAGGTCATCAGTGCCTACCAGATTTAAGTTAAAAAAACAAAGGTTCGTCGATATGTACTTCATAGTGACGCTGAAAAATAAAGAAGAAAAAGAAAACTGAAAAAAGAAAAAAGGTAAAAAACTAAAAAAAAACTAAAAAGAAAAAACACTCAAAGAGAAATTACCGCCTGGGACAAAAATTATGACCGAGACAGAGGGAATATAAGTGACGACCGGGAACCTCAAAGAGAAATTACAGACTGGGACACCCGGACACAAATCACGACCGGGACACAGGGAATATAAATGACGACCGGGACACAGGGACACATCATTAGAATAATGAGGTATAGATCTGAATACGGATTGTTTTTCCCATGGACAATTATATGTTGCATGTTCAAGAGTCAGTAAACCTGACAATCTATTTATATGCACAGACAATGGGACAGCGAAGAATGTTGTATATTCGCATGTTTTACGTAGTTAAAAACATATATTTATAACTATCTCTATTCACAGGTGGGACACAGGGACACAACTACAATGGCGCGTAACTAATATGGCGCGTAACGACTTACGCGCGCGGGGGGGGCTTGGGGGGCGCGAAGCGCCCCACCAACTAGGTGTTGGGGTGGCGCGAAGCGCCACCCCAACAGCTAGTATATATATATATATATATATATATATATATATATATATATATATATATATATATATATATATATATATATATATATATATATATATATTTAACTACGTAAAACTTGCGAATATACAACATTCTTGGCCGTCCCATTGTCTGTGCATATAAATAGATTTTGAAGGTTTACCGACTCTTGAACATACAACATATAATTGTCCATGGGAAAACAATCTGTATTCAGATCTATACCTCATTATTCTAATGATTGCCCTTGAGCTTTGTTGATGATGATTGCTAATCGAACATTCCCTGTGTCCCCGTGGTCATTTATATATCCCCTTGTGCCCCCCGGCGTCCCCGTTGTTGTTGAATCCCTGTGTCCCGAGCGTCATTTGTGTCCCGGTGTCCCAGTCTGTAATTTCTCTTTGAGTGTCGCGGTCGTCATTTATATTCCCTGTGTCCCGGTGTCCCGGTCGTCATTTTTGTCCCGGTCGTCATTTGTGTTTCGGTGTCCCGGTCTGTAATTTCTCTTTGAGTGTCCTGGTCGTCATTTATATTCCCTGTGTCCCGGTCGTCATTAGTGTCCCGGTGCTTTGTTGATGGTGATAGCTAATCGAACATTCCTTGTGTCCCGGTCACTTTCTCTTTGAGTGTCCCGGTCGTCATTTATATTCCTTATGTCCCGGTGTCCTGGTCGCCATTTGTGTCCCGATGTCCCGATCTGTAATTTCATCAGTCGACAAACATGACGTCAGTCGAAACACAAACATGACGTCACTCGACACACACACACAGACAACTCATTTTTATATATATATATATATATATATATATATATATATATATATATATATATATATATATATAGATAGATATATAAAAATAAGTTGTCTGTGTGTCTGTCGAGTGACGTCACTGTCCGCATATGACGTCAGAATTATTTCATCACATACCAATTCAAAAACGAATGTATTCAAGCCGAAGTAGCTCAGTTATCTAACTACCTGTGTTGGCGCAGCGGGTTTGATCTTAGCGTGGTAATACGGGATCCAGAGGTCGAACCATGCTGCAGGGATGTCTATATATATAAAAACTAGCTGTTGGGGTGGCGCGTTAGGTCACCCCAAATCCTAGTTTGTGGGGATGCTTCGCGCCCCCCAAGCCCCCCCGCGCGCGTAAGTCGTTATGCGCCATATTAGTTATGCGCCATTGTAGTTGCGTCCCTGTTTCCCACCTGTGAATATAGATAAAAGAGAAAAGATTTATCTTTTCGTTATAGATCTATATATGTTTTTAAGTACGTAAAACTTGCGAATATACAACATTCTTCGATGTCCCATTGTCTGTGTATATAAATAGATTGAGAGGTTTACTGACTCTTGAACATGCAACATAAAATTGTCCATGGGAAAAACAATCCGTATTCAGATCTATACCTCAATATTCTAATGATTGCCCTTGACCTTTGTTGATGGTGATTGCTAATCGAACATTCCCTGTGTCCGGGCGTCATTTATATTCCCAGTATCCCGGTCGTCATTTGTGTCCCAGTGTCCCAGTCTGTAATTTATCTTTGAGCGTCCCGTTCGTCATTTATGTTCCCTGTGTCCCGGTCGTCATTTGTGTCCCGGTCTGTAATTTATCTTTGAGTGTCCCGGTCGTCATTTATATCTCCCGGTCGTTATTTGTCTCCCAGTGTCCCAGTCTGTAATTTCTCTTTGAGTGTCCCGGTCGTCATTTATATTCCTTGTGTATCAGCTTTTAGTTTTCTTTTTCTCCTTTATTTTTCAATTTTTTTCCTTTTTTATTTTTTTTTCTTTTTCAGTTTTTAGTTTTTTTTAGTTTTTTTTATTAGTTTTTAGTTTTTTTTTCTTTTTAGTTTTTTTTTGTAGTTTTTACCTTTTTTTTAGTTTTTTTAGTTTTTTTTCTTTTTTAGTTTTTAGTTTTTTACCTTTTTTTGTTTTTTCTTTTAAATTTTTAGTTTTTTTAGTTTTTTTCAGTATTCTCTTTTTAGTTTTTTTGTAGTTTTTACCTTTTTTAGTTTTTTTCTTCTTTTGTATTAATGTTAAAGCCAAGGTTCAAACCTGGAGCCTCTCGGACCTAGAACTTGAAACATAACGCTTTACCAACTCAGCTACTTCGGCATGAATACATTCGTTTTGAGCAGCTTCCTCGGGCGTTGTCATTGTAGGTTCTTCAGTCATTTTACAATTAGAAATTTCTCTTTCAACGATCTTCTTACACTTAAAAATTTGTCTTTGAACGATATTCTTAAATACCTGTGTCCTGGTCGTTTTTTATATTCCCTGTGTCCCGGTCGTCATTTGTGTCCCGGTATCCCAGTCTGCAATTTCTCTTTGATTGTCCCAGGCGTCATTTATATTCCCTCTGTCCCGGTCGTCATTTGTGTCCCGGTATGTAATTTCTCTTTGAGCGTTTTTTCTTTTTAGTTTTTTTAGTTTTTACCTTTTTTCTTTTTTCAGTTTTCTTTTTCTTCTTTATTTTTCAGCGTCACTATGAAATACATATCGCCGAACCTTTGTTTTTTTTAACTAAAATCTGGTAGGCATTGATGACCTTATCCAAGTCAAAATCCCAAACCCAATCATCATCGCTATCATTTTCAGTTTTGATAGGTTTTGACTCTCGCTGTCCAGGTGGATTTTCATCTAACTGCGCGGTTTTGCGTTCTTTGGCCGCAAGCCTGTTTTCTTGCTGTTCTTGTGATTCCTCGGCACGCTTTCTTTTCTTACTTTCTCTATCAGCCGCAAGTTTTCTGGCATAGACTCTTTGAGCAGCTTCCTCGGCAGCTTCAGTCATTTTACAATTAAACATTTTTCCGTCCACGATCTTCTTACAATTAAAAATTTGTCTTTGAACGATTTTCTTAAATACTTTTAATGACGTCATCGTCATAACAAACATGACGACAACTAACCTCATGACGACATGATGACATGGCGTCAATCGACAGACCCACAGACAAACAACTTATCTATCTATATATATAAAAATAAGTTGTCTGTGTGTGTGTGTCGAGTGATGTCATGTTTGTGTGTCGACTGACGTCATGTGTGTCGACTGATGAAATGACATACCGGGACACAAATGACGACCCGGGACACAGGGAATATAAATGACGACCGGGAACCTCAAAGAGAAATTACAGACTGAGACACCCGGACACAAATCACGACCGGGACACAGGGAATATAAATGACGACCGGGACACAGGAACACAACTACAACGGGGACGCCGGGGGCACAGGCAGGATATATAAATGATGGCCGGGACACAGGGATTGTTCGAATAGAAATTACAGACCGGGACACCGGGACACAAATGACGACCGGGACACAGGGAATATAAATGACGACCGGGGCACTCAAAGAGAAATTACAAGGTGGGACACCGGGACACAAATGACGATCGTGACACAGGGAATATAAATGACGACCGGGACACAGGGACACATCATTAGAATAATGAGGTATAGATCTGAATACGGATTGTTTTTCCCATGGACAATTATATGTTGTATGTTCAAGAGTCAGTAAACCTGACAATCTATTTATATGACACAGGGACACGACTACAATGGCGTAACTAATATGGTGCGTAACGACTTACGCGCGCAGGGGGCTTGGGAGGACGCGAAGCGCCCCACCAACTAGGTGTTGGGGTGGCGCGAAGCGCCACCCCAACTGCTAGTTTATATATATATATATAGATAAGTTGTCTGTGTGTCTGTCGAGTGACGTCACTGTCCGCATATGACGTCTGAATTATTTCATCACATACCAACTCAAAAACGATTGTATTCAAGCCGAAGTAGCTCAGTTATATAACTACCTGTGTTGGCGCAGTGGGTTTGACCTTAGCGTGGTAATACGGGACCCAGAGATCGAACCATGCTGCAGGAATGCACTACAGGGCCGACGCAGGGACCTTAGTAGTCAAGAAGCGTCGTTAATCCGATACAAATACAAATACAGTAGCTCAGTTGGTAAAGCGTTATGTTCCAGGTTCTAGGTCCGAGAGGTTCCAGGTCCGAACCTTGGCTTTAGCATTATTACAAAAGAAGAAAAAAAAACTAAAAAAGAAAAAAACTAAAAAAACTAAAAAATAGGTAAAAACTACTAAAAAAATAAAAAAGCTAAAAAACTAAAAAAAACTAAAAAAAAGGTAAAAAATTAAAAACTAAAAAAGAGAAAAAAAGAAAAAACTAAAAAAGGGTAAAAACAGCAAAAAACTAAAAAGAAAAAAAACTGAAAACTGAAAAAGAATAAAAAACTGAAAAATAAAGGAGAAAGAGAAAACAAAAAAATAAATATAAAAAAAATAAAAAAGGTAAAAATTACAAAAAAACTAAAAAAAGAAAGAAAAAAAAACTAAAAAGCTAAAAAATAGGTAAAAACCAAAAAAACTAAAAAGAAAAAAACGAAAAAAACAAAAAATTTATTTCATCATATACCAATTCAAAAATGAATGTATATACAAACCGGGACACAGGGAATATAAATGACGACCGGGACACTCTAAGAGAAATTACAGACTGGGACACCGGGACACAAATGACGACTGGGACGCGTGTGTCGACTGACGTCATGTTTGTGTGTCGACTGACGTCATGTTTGTGTGTCGACTGACGTCATGTTTGTCGACTATAAATGACGACTGGGACACAGGGACCCAACTACAACGGGGACGCCGGGGGGCACAGGGGGATATATAAATGACGATGGGGACACAGGGAATGTTTGATTAGCAATCACCATCAACAAAGCTCAAGGGCAATCATTAGAATAATGAGGTATAGATCTGAATACGGATTGTTTTTCCCATGGACAATTATATGTTGCATGTTCAAGAGTCGGTAAACCTGACAATCTATTTATATGTATATACAATGGGACAGCGAAGAATGTTGCATATTCGCGAGTTTTACGTAGGTAAAAACATATATATATATATATATATATATATATATATATATATATATATATATATATATATATATATATATATATATATATATATATATATATATATATATATATATATATATATATATATATATATATATATATATATATATATATATATATATATATATATGTATATATTCACAGATGGAACACAGGGACACAACTGCAACGGCGCGTAACTAATATGGCGCGTAACGACTTACGCGCGCGAGGGGGGCTTGGGGGGGGCGAGTCTGTGATTTCTCTTTGAGTGTCCCGGGCGTCATTTATATTCCTTGTGTCCCGGTGTCCCGGTCGTCATTTATATCCCCCTGTGCCCCCCGGCGTCCCCGTTGTAGTTGTGTCTCTGTGTCCCGGTCGTCATTTATATTCCCTGTGTCCCGGTCGTCATTTGTATCCCGGTGTCCTGGTCTGTATATACATTCGTTTTTTTAGTTTTGTTTTCCTCCTTTATTTTTCATTTTTTTCCTTTTTTATTTTTTTTCTTTTTTAGTTTGTTTAGTTTTTTAGCTTTTTTAGTTTTTTATTAGTTTTTAGTTTTTTTTTTTCTTTTTAGTTTTTTTGTAGTTTTTACCTTTTTTTTAGTTTTTTTAGTTTTTTTTACTTATGTCCTGGTCGTCATTTATACTCCCTGTGTCCCGGTCGTCATTTGTGTCCCGGTGCTTTGTTGATGGTGATTGCTAATCGAACATTCCTTTTGTCCCGGTCGCTTTCTCTTTGAGTGTCGTCATCTATATTCCCTATGTGCCGGTGTCCCGGTCGTCATTTGTGTCCCGATGTCCCGTTCTGTAATTTCGTCATTTGAAAACATGACGTCAGTCGACACAAAAACATGACGTCACCCGACAGACAGACCCACACACACACAGACAACTTATTTTTATATATATAGATTATTATATATATAAAAACTAGTTTTGTTAAACTAGTTAGTTTTGTAGCTTTTTTAGCTTTTTTCTTTTTATTTTTTTACCTTTTTTATTTTATTTTTCTTTTTTTAGATTTTTACCTTTTTCTTCTTTTTTAGTTTTCATTTTCTTCTTTATTTTTCAGATGTCAAATGCAAACCCTCAAACAAACAAAAAACAATCATGCTTTAATGTTTTCTCTTTTTTAGTTTTTTCATTTTTTATTTTTGTAGCTTTTTTAGTTTTTTTTAGTTTTTTTTCTTTTTAGGTTTTTCTTTTTTTAAGACGTCATATGCAAACCCTAGAATTTAAAAAAAAACATGCTTTAACTTTTTTAGTTTTTTTCCGTTTTTTAATTTTGTAGCTTTTTTAGTTCTTTTTAGCTTTTTTCTTTTTTTACCTTTTTTATTTTTTTAGTTTTTAGTTTTTTTCTTTTTAGGTTTTTCATTTTTTAGTTTTTTCTTTTTTTTATTTTTTTGTTTTTTAATTTTTTTTTCTTTTTTTAAGTTTTTTAGTTTTTTTTTAGCTAAACCGCGAGCCTGGTTTTGCTTTTTGGTAACATTCTATCTTTTTCAATGTTTTTCAAAATGTCAATGTTCATTCTAACATTGACACTTGGAAAAATCTTTACGTGCCAAGCATGCTAAAGCTCAACAATTTATAATAAACCTCCGATTTTTAGGTATCTGTTTTAAGGTTTTCGAATTACTTTAATCTATTGTCAAAATACATTGAAATATTTGTGCAATTCCCAGTTTTTATCTATCTATATAAAAATAAGTTGTTTGTCTGTCTGTCGACTGACGTCATGTTTGTGTGTCGACTGACGTCATGTTTGTCGACTGACGTCATTATAAGGATTGAGCTGTATGTCGTCATGAAGTTGTTTGTCGTCTGACGTCATGTTTGTCGACTAACGAAACTACAGACCGGGACACCGGGACACAAATGACGTGTTATGTCTGTTATAACGTAATAGAGGCAACAATCTTGACAGGGCCTTTTGAGGGTGAGGCTTTTCTTATTCCACGCATTCTCACGATTCCAATGGATCTGCCTTTTCAACCTAAAAGATTGCAATTCCCAATTTGATTAGCATATTTAGTTTTCAGTCCAGAACCACTAAAGCTATTATGTAAATATCAAAAATATTTATGTGTTCTGAGCAATAATTTTTAGTTTTTATTTCAAAATAGAAAATTACCTGACAATTTTAGAATTATATCTATCTATATATATATAAAAATAAGTTGTCTGTCTGTGGATCAGGTGACGTCATGTTTCTGTGTCGACTGGCGTCATAAAGTTAGTTGTCGTCATTTTTGCTATGACGGTGACGTCATTAAAGATATTTAAGACATATATGTTCACGTAGAAATCTATTAATGTTTAAGTTTAAAATGACTGATGAACTTACAATGGCAAAAGCCGATGAAGATGCTCAAAGAGTCTATGCCAAAAAACTTGCTGCTGATAGAGAAAGTCAGAAAAGAAAGCGTGCCGAAGAATCAAAAGAACAGCAAGGAAACAGGCTTGAGGCTAAAGAACGCAAAACCGCGCAGTTAGATGAAGATCCACCTGGACAGCGAGAGTCAAAACATATCAAAACTGAAAATGAAAGCGATGATGATTGGGTTTGGGATCTTGACTTGGATAAAGTCATCAATGCCTACTGATACGCAACTATCAACAAAGTGGCAATCGTTGTGGTCGGTGATCAGTTCTTACCTCGAGATAATATTCTTTATAGGCGAAACAATCAGTTGACAAGAATTGCTTAAACTCATCGATGCTACGATGCCCTACAATATCCTGACGAATATAAATAACGCCCGGGACACTCAAATAGAAATCACAGACTGGGACACCGGGACACAAATGACGACGGGGACACAGGGAATATAAATGACGACCCGGACACAGGGACACAACTACAACGGGGACGCCGGGGGGCACAGGGGGATATATAAATGACGACGGCAACAAAGGAAATGGTCGATTAGCAATCACCATCAACAAAGCTCAAGGGCAATCAATAGAATCATGAGGTATAGATCTGAATACGGATTGTTTTCCCATGGACCATTATGCGTTGCATGTTCAAGAGTCGGTAAACCTGACAATCTATTTATATGCACAGACGACGGGACAGCAAAGAATGTTGTATATTCGCAAGTTTTACGTAGTTAAAAACATATATATATATATATATATATATATATATATATATATATATATATATATATATATATATATATATATATATATATATATATATATATATATATATATATATATATATATATATATATATATATATATATATATATATATATATATATATATATATATATATATATATATATATATATATATATATATATATATATATATATATATATATATATATATATATATATATATATATATATATATATATATATATATATATATATATATTCACAGGTGGGACATAGGGACACAACTACAATGGCGCGTAACTAATATGGCGCGTAACGACTTACGCGCGCGGGGGGGCTTGGGGGGTGCGCGAAGCGCCCCCACTATATATATATATATATATATATATATATATATATATATATATATATATATATATATATATATATATATATATATATATATATATATATATATATATATATATATATATATATATATATATATATATATATATATATATATATATATATATATATATATATATATATATATATATATATATATATATATATATATATATATATATATATATATATATATATATATATATATATATATATATATATATATATATATATATATATATATATATATATATATTCACAGGTGGGACATAGGGACACAACTACAATGGCGCGTAACTAATATGGGGCGTAACGACTTACGCGCGCGGGGGGGCTTGGGGGGGGGCGCGAAGCTCCCCAACCAACTAGGTGTTGGGGTGGCGCGAAGTGCCACCCCAACAGCTAGTATATATATATATATATATATATATATATATATATATATATATATATATATATATATATATATATATATATATATATATATATATATAAATAAGTTGTATATGTGTTATGTCTCTTGAGTAACGTCATGTTTGTGTGTCGACTGACGTCATGTTTGTCGACTGACGTCATTATAAAGATTGAGCTGTATGCCGTCATGAAGTTGTTTGTCGACTGACGTCATGTTTGTCAACTGATGAAATTACAGACCGGGACACCGGGACACAAATGACGACCGGGACACAGGGAATATAAATGACGACCGGGACACTCAAAGAGAAATTACAGACTGGGACACCGGGACACAAATCACGACCGAGACACAGGTAATATAAATGACGACCGCGACACAGGGACACAAATACAACGGGGACGCCGGTGGTACAGGGGGATATATAAATGACGACCGGGACACAGGGATTGTTCGAAGAGAAATTACAGACCAGGACACCGGGACAAAAATGACGACGGGGACACCGGGACACAGGGAATATAAATGACGACCGAGACACTCAAAGAGAAATTACAAACTGGGACACCGGGACACAAATGACGACGGGGACACAGGGAATATAAATGACGACCGGGACACAGGGACACAACTACAACGGGGTCGCCGGGGGGCACAGGGGGATATATAAATGACGACGGGGACACAGGGAATGTTCGATTAGTAATCACCATCAACAAAGCTCAAGGGCAATCATTAGAATCATGAGATATAGATCTGAATACGGATTGTTTTCCCATTCAAGAGTCGGTAAACCTGACAATCTATTTATATGCACAGACAATGGGACAGCAAAGAATGTTGTATATTCGCAAGTTTTACGTAGTTAAAAACATATATATATATATATATATATATATATATATATATATATATATATATATATATATATATATATATATATATATATATATATATATATATATATATATATATATATATATATATATATATATATATCTATATTCACAGGTGGGACATAGGGACACAACTACAATGGCGCGTAACTAATATGGCGCGTAACGACTTACGCGCACGGGGGGGCTTGAGGGGCGCGAAGCGCCCCAACCAACTAGGTGTCGGGATGGCGCGAAGCGTCACCCCAATAGCTAGTATATCTTTATATAGGTTATAACCATATATAACGTAATAAATGAATGATATATTAATACACGCTTATATTTCAACTATAATAAAGAACGAATTCTAGCCCATAGTAAACTAAATGTTTTATATAAAGGTTTTATATAGTAAAGAATTAAATCAAGCCCAAAGGAACTGAACCCTGTGGTTCATTCACATTATCTTCGTTATTTTAGCCAGGATGTAACTAAAACAAGTGTTTTTTTTTTTTTTTTTTTTGCTTCTAATTCAAAATATTAAAAGTATTCCTGGACAGACAATTAAACCTCTTTCTCCCGCGTGAGAAGTGAGAAGGTATATCATTGAACCATTGAAGGTCTCTTACATTTCTAAATAAGAAAAAGCCATAGGCTGTTTCCTGTTCGTAATCCGGGTTACAGTGGTAGCTAGTTTAAAACTAGAATAATTGCTGAAAATGTTAAATAAAATAATTTTATTTAACTGCAAACTGCAAAATATTCACAATTAAGAATTAACTCTAGCCCATAGTGATTAAAGTATTAAAATAAATATAGATGATGAAGTAACAAAATTTTCTTTTGAATTATAATATAACACAACCATCTTTTGAAAAGAAAAATCATAGCTGCAGCTGTAGCAGCAACCTAGTAAAAGGCGGACCGTAGCTCATTGTAACAAAATCCGGGTCGCGGTGGTAGCTAGCAACCTAGTAAGAGACAATCCTGCACCTTACTATGAAATACAATAGCCTATAACTTCTAAAAATAGACTTAGATCGAAACACAAAGTATATTATTATTATAATTTATTCTTAAAGGCAAATTTCTGTGGCAAAAAGTATGTGGTAAAAGTGAAAAGTAAAAAGTAAAAAGGCAAAAAGTAAAAGTAAAAGGCAAAAAGTAAAAGCAAAAGTAAAAGTAAAAAGGCAAAAGTATGTGGGTATTTTAAAGCTTATTTTAATGCATATATATCCTTTTTTTAAAGCCTATGAGAATTAGAAGGACAAATTTTTAAGCATGTTTAGATCGCGCTCTAGGAAAAAGTCTAAGTAATATTGTAATCTGGCTCGTTGAGTGAATAAACCTGAAAATAATAAATCTCATGATACATAGGCTTTTTATTTTTAATGCAAGTTAAAGCTGCTGTATTATGGTTTAAATAAGTTGATTGTTAACTCCAGAGAAGCTACTATTTAGTTTGTTTTTATTCGTCTTAGTTTACGACATAGTATGTACCATACTCATAGTGATTAGAGGGGGACTCCCATATACTCCTTAAAAAATATTACGAACCTTGGCCCATGTGCTTTTTTCTGGGAGCATAACTAACTTCTTAATATTTCGTGGAGGACCATCCCAAGGTGTGCCTTCCATCACCTGAAATCATTTCAGAATTAATTTACGATAATAAATCTTCTAGGACTCCTGGATCCTCTGGAATTTCAGGAGGATCTATGGTAAACCTTTTGGAAAAGCATATCCTTTCCCCGTCTTCTGTAATGGTAACATCCAAGGATACTTATTAAAGTTGGACCCAATGCTTATATTGACGGCCGAGAAATTCAAACTATTTTAAGGGTAGATCATTCATTAAAAAGAAATTTAAATACGTAAAATATTGTATTTACAGGTTAAATTTTTCTTAATTTCTGGGCAAAGAAAGTGGGATATAATCCCTTTTTCCTCCTATTGGTAATTCTCTTGACATTTGAACTTGATATGTTATAATTTTTGAAAATTAACCCTATGAACCGTGTTCATTCTTTACTGGAATGTACATCTTCTTTTCTTTTTAGGTTGCTTCGTCACTCTCCACTTGATACGAGTTACACACTTAACAAAGTCCAGATGGACTGAAGCCGCTTAACCCTTCAAGTGTCTCTTTGCAATGTCGCGACGCCGTGGAAACCAGCGGCGGTTCCTCTGAGAGGATCTTATGTCTTGCCAGTTCTGATTCCAGCATCTTCAGTTATCCCTCATGAGTTTGAGCAGGAAATTCCTCTTGGATAATATGGAATTCTGAATGAGGACCATGAGGATAAATCATTTCATTGTTTTGTTTTTGTATATTTTCAGGATATCCTTCGCAGGTAAGACTTAAATTACGGGGAAAATAATAAATTAGAATGAAATAATAACAAACTGGAAATGTTTTTTTAGACAAAACTACACCTTTTTATTTAGAATTAAAACGAAAGGAAAATATAAAACAGGTAGAATATTTAATTAATAAAGAGCAAGTTTGAACATAAAACATAAACTTTTGGCCATATTTTAGTATATATGTAAATTTTTGTGTGTGTGGAAAGTTTCACGTCTTAATGAAAAGTATAATCCATTTTTATATCTTGAGCTCGTTTTAAAAGCAAAATTTTCGATTTCTGGGGTGGGGGGGGGGGTTGACTTATGCGTGCATAAATGACATGAGAAACATATATTGAAAAAGAGATAGTATTCTACAATTCTGAGCCAAGGTATGTATTGTATAAAAACATCTTTACTGCATGTTAGCGACCATATATTGGTCTTTACAGTGATCTCCCCTATCTAGTTTCTCCTCCCCTTCATTTTCTCTGTATCTTAATTATGTATCGTATTGCGTATGAGACCAAAGTATTCTTTAATATGGCACACATCAAAATATAGTGAATCAGGCATTGACGGAGGGTGGGGACGCACCTAGCCCATCTCCCTGGAAACCTTTTTTTTTTAGAACATCCCTTCTTATTGAAATAATCAGATTTTTAATCTCGCACCACTCGCCGCCAAAGGCAATCCAATATGTGTACTTGTATTGAATCTAACTAAATTTTTCCATAAATCTGAGCCGATGTATGTTTAGTATAGGAACATCTTTACTGCATATCAGCGACCATATATCGGTCTTGTGATCTCCCCTCGGTAAACGTATCACAGTTCATATTATTGACTTACCAATAAAGTGAATATACCACTTGATGCCTTTTTTTTATTTTCTTTACAAATATAATAATCACTTCTATCGCAAATTCCAATTTAAGCACTGTTTAAGCTTCTAAAAATGACGAATTTTCAATTAAAGTATGAGTTATCGATCGGTTTTGACAAAATAATACTACGTTTTTTCAGCGCCGTTCTCTCGGTCGTTTTCAACAAAATAATACTATATTTTCTCGGTGCCAAAATAATTTATAATAAGGTTATTTTAGGTATGTTAGGTTAGGTCAAAAAGTGCTTAAATTTTAATTTGCGATTGAAGGAATTTCAGCATAAAAAAAAAACATCGACTGGTATGTTCACTTTATTGGTAAGTCAATAATATGAACTTGATACGTTTACCCTCCCTTCTCTGATTTCTCCTCCCCCTCATTTTCTCTGTATCTCAGTTATTTATCGTATTGTGTATGAGATCAAAGCATTCTTCAATATGGCACACATCAAAATATAGTGAATCAGGCATAGGCGCGGAAGGGGGTGGGAACGCACCTAGCCCATCTCCCTGGAATCCTTATTTTTTAGAATATTTGGGCACTTCTTATTAAAATTATCAGATATTTAATTTCGCCCCACTCCCTGCCAAAGGCAATCCAGTATATGTACTTGTAGTGAATCAAACTATATTTTCTTTTATCCTAATCGTTCATAAAACTTTGTGGTTTATTTTTCAATTTGAACAGTCCCCCTACCGCCCCCACCACCACAAACAGAAATCGTTCCTTGTCAAAAATGGTGTTCATATGATTAAAGGGTCATCAGTTGTAAGCCAAGTTCCACCTAATTTTGGAAAATTACCTGGACACCGCCCCGCTAGAAATTTACTAGTAAACTACTATTTTTTATATATTAGAACATTTGCTTTCTTGCTTTGAAATATAATCGAAAAAGACAAGATAAAAGCAGAAACTGCTGAAATATATCTGTAACTTTAATTTTCTTAAATGTTAACTAAACTAATAATAAAATAGTTCTTTTTCCTGATAATCCAGCTTAGCAATATATTGCTGTACCAAAAACAAAAGGATCTATCTCATACTTTTCAAACGTAATCCAGATGACTGATTACCACAATGGGTATGGTAACTCAAGAATTATTATAATAAGCTAGCTATTATTTTTATATCTTAACTGGCTATTTAAATATATCTAACAGTTTAAGGTCTGTTTACAGAGGTCACCACATTGCAGCAGTTTTATTATTTATTTCTTAAAGAAAGCCAAAATAGCCGTGCCTGTTAGGACAGGGCAATATAGCCTCATCTAGCTACACTATTAACAGTAGTAGGTGTCATATCAATGTCTAAAACGTCGAGTTAGGTACATAGAAATGTGTTTGAAATGATCTTTAAAATTGCTCATATTTAACGATTTGTGAAGAGGAAAATGCAGGGTTCCCCAACATCCATCCCCTGGTGTACAACTTGGATTGTCACATGTTCCACCACGCGTGGCCTTCATCTTCCGCATCATATTTCACTTACCACGTATGGCACACTTCTACAACACGTGATGTATCCCGTGATTTTTTTGCGGATGATTTTTGAAAATTGCAAACCCGCGGACACTGTAAATAAGTTTAGACAACTGTAATGACAGATAAGACACCAGAATCTTTCGATAATTTTCCTCTATAATATCAGATTGGCAAATTAATGTTTTGCTCTTACTTTTATTTTAGTACGCTTTAGTACGCCTGTCACTGCCAGTTTTGTACGTGTTTGTACGCCTGTACGGTTTGCTGAAGTTAAACATGTTTACTCTCTTGAACTCTTTCTTGTAAATTGTAGTTTGACCAGGAAAATACAACTTGCTTTTTGAAAATATCAGTTCCTGAGCACATTTTCAAAATTCCTTACATATAATATAGCCCACAACCTTCACCTAGTTTAAACTTCTAAATTGACAATGTTAATAGGACCCAAAAGTTTTCTTAAGGATTTTCTATGATTTTTTTTTCTAAACAATGGTAGAAAATAAGTTTTTCTTTAAATCAAAAGTGAGATTATTTTTGTTCGTTTTTGATTTTAAGAGTAAAATTCCAAAAAAATAGCTTTCAGAGTCTATGGGGTAATTAGTCTCCCCTTCCAACAGGCGCCCTCTTAAAAATAGGCCCAGCTTAGGTGCAAAAACATACTTTAGTTTCATCAATATTGTTTTAAATCGCCAAACACTTTTTGATTACCCAGAAACTTCTGTAATATTTGAAACGTCGTTCGCCCAAAGGATTGCTCAGTGTCTATTCTATGTCTACATTTTTGTTTTGCTTCATCTTTGTATGCATGTTTCAAAATCAAGCAAATGGGGCAGCTCCCGCGGACAAGGTAAATAAATTTACATGGTAAATTTATGCACAGTGCCTTGGAGAAGGAACTGCATCTCCATGAAGTGGGGCTTTTTTATTTACTAAATACAAAAACAAGTTTTTTCAACTGAAAGTAAGGAGCGACATTAAAACTTGAAACAAACAGAAAACAGAAATTATTTTATATATATATATATATATATATATATATATATATATATATATATATATATATATATATATATATATATATATATATATATATATAATATATATATATATATATATATATATATATATATATATATATATATATATATATATATATATATATATATATATATATATATATAATATATATATAAATATAATATATATAAATATAAATATAGAGAAAGAGAGAGTATAAAAATATCTCTAAACACTACATTTCGCAAAATTCAAGAAGGATCTTCATTTCAAATTAAGACTCCTTGAAATTTTTCAAGGAATCCTTGCTTTTTCAAAATGTCTACCGAGTCGTGGAGCCTTGGCAGTTTGCCTATCTTAGTTAATATAATTAGTAACGATGGGTAAATATACAGGAAACCTGAGTATATAAGAAATCCGTTTATTTTTATACATTAATACGCTGTCAGTATCAGTCTAAAATTAATTAATAAGCCCTGCTGGCTCTTACAGTATACCATCAGATCAAACAGTTCGTGGTAACAAACTGTAAGTAAGTAGTGATTCAGTCGAATAGTAACCTAAATTGTAAAAAGAAGGAATTCTGATAGAAAATTAATGTATCAAAAGACTTGACTTTTTATGATGATTCTGAATATGCAAAATTCACTAAATTTAATGTTGCCAATCAAATGCTAAGAGCCAGAGAAAATTTGAATGATTTTCAAACCCAAAAAATCAAAGTAATTTACTTGAAAATCATACAACCAGATTTAGAATATAGGATATCCCAATTATAGAGGTTTTAAGCTCTTCTTTACAAAAATGTGGAATTTTTCATTTTTGCTAGAAGATCCAAGGATGTGCGTTTATTTGTTGTTGTTTTTTATTTATTCTTTTATTAAAGCTATGATTCTAGAAGATTAGGATAAAAGTTGTACTACCCTTTTTAGTGACTAAAAACATCGGAGAGAAGCTAGCCTTCCTCCCACGTCCCTTTTTTCCCAATGACGTCTGATCAAAATTTTAAGATAGCCATTTGGTTCTGTTTAGTTGAAAGGTCCGATAACTATGTCTTTGGTGGTGATATGACCCCTGCGAGCCCCTGCAGTAAAGGATTTAAGTAATGCAATTAGTTCATCGTATATGTATAGTATTTGTTAATGAGAAACATATGGAGATTTTTCAGCTTATAGACTGAACATTTTCAGTTCGTTTTATGTTTGTTACTCCGTACTTTCAGTTGGGAAAATCTTACTATTTTTTATTGAATTGTCTTATTGAGTTTTGGAGCCATGGACTTGAACCTAACTTGAGGCATTTACTCTGTCGGTCAGAAGTAAAATATTGAGAATATATTAACTCCTCGGTAAAAGTTCAAGGAAATCTTTTTTTACAACGGGTGGCTATCATATCTCCTTGTTTTTTGTCTGTATTAGCAAGTTACTGGAAGGTCATATGAGATGGTTTATTGCCCATTTAAAAGCTAATACTCATACATATGTGCTTTTTGACAAATTTATCTTAATTGAAATTATTTAATTTAGAAATGAAACTAGATTATTTTACGCGTGCATATAAATAGAGAGTTCAAGTGAATAATAGAGGGGGAGGGGTTGTCCTTATTCTTCGTAAACGAGAATTTCCAAATTTATAATCAATTTTGACAACCATACCCTATTTTTTCAAAGGGCTGGGAAATCGAGTTAAAACTTTCAAGGATATTTGTATAGGGGAGAGGGGAGCAAGTAAAATTTGTAATTTACACATGAAACTTTAACAGTTTCTCTCTGATCGTAATATCGCATTGTATATATATACAATGTATCGTATATCGTATGGCATATCATATCTCCTAATAAATATAAGTAATATTATTTATAATCATAATGTATCGTGTATAAATATATAAAGAAGATAATTCACAGTATTTCTGTCTTAAATTATGTTCAGAGGAGAGGGAAGGCTATTCAGTCAAGGGCACTTCTTGAGGAATCAAACAGTTCGTGGTAACGAACTGTAGTATGGAGCGACCCGGCTCAATGGTAACCAAAACTCTAAAAAATGGAATTTTGATACCAATAGCCACGTCAAACGAATTGCATTTTAATGGTGATTTTAAATATATAAGTTTCATTAAGTTTAGTTTTACCTATCAAAAGTTACGAGCCTGAGAAATTTTACCTTATTTTAGAAAATAGGGGGAAACACCCCCTAAAGGTCATAGAATCTCACACCATCAGATTCAGCGTATCAGAAAACCCTATTGTAGAAGTTTCAAGCTCCTATCTACAAAAATGTAGAATTTTGTATTTTTTCCAAATGACAGATCACGGATGCGTGCTTATTTGTTTTGTTTTGTTTTTTTTTCCAGGGGTGATCGTATTGACCCAGTGGTCCTAGAATGTTGCAAGACGGTTCATTATAACGGAAATTAAAATTTCTAGTGCCCTTTTTAAGTGACCAAAAATGGGAGGGCACCAAAGCCCCCTCCCACGCTAATTATTTTTCCAAAGTCAACGGATCAAAATTCTGAGATAGCCATTTTATTCAGCGTAGTTGAAAAACCTTATAACTATGTCTTTGGGGACGACTTACTCCCCCACAGTCTCTGTGGGAGGGGCTACAAGTTACAAACGTTGGCCAGTGCTTACACATAGTAATGGTTATTGGGAAGTGTACAGACGTTTTCAGGGGGATTTTTTGGTTGGGGGAGGGGCTGAGAAGAGGGGGGTATGTTGGGGGAACTTTCCATCGAGGAATTTGTCATGGGAGAAGAAAATTCCCTTGAAGGGAGCGCAGAAATTTCTTGCATTATTTAAAAAAAAAGCAATGAAAAAATAATTATGAAAGAGTTTTTTCAACTAGAAGTAAGGAGCAGCATTAAAACTTAAAATGAACAGAAATTATTACGCATATGAGGGGCTCACCTCTTCCTAATTTCTCGCTCTTTACGCTAAAATATTTTGGTAATTTCAGCTATTTATTTTACGGCTTTTGTGATTCAGGGCTCATTCTTTATGAATTGGGATAAAATTTAAGCTTTAATGTAAAGAATGTAATAAAAACATTCGTAAAAAATTAAAAGTTCTAATTACCTTTTTAAGTAACCAGAAAACTGGGGGGCAACTAAGCTTCCTCCCCCGCTCCATTTTTCTCAAAATCATTCGATCAAAACTATGAAAAAGCTATTTAGCCAAAAAAGTAAATATGTAAATTTCATTTTAGTTGTTCCTCTGCGGAGAACCAAAGTCAAAACATGAATTGATTCAAAAACGTTCAGAAATTAAATAAAAAAACAAGTTTTTTAACTGAAAGTAAGGAGCGACATTAAAACTTAAAACGAACAGAAATTACTTCGTATATGAAAGGGGCTGCTTCCTCATCAACGCCCTGCTCTTTACGCTAAAGTTTTTTACTCTTTTAAAAAGAAGAGTTGAGAGAAAGAGTCCTTACTTTCAGTTGAAAAAACTTGTTTTGTTTATTTAATAAGAAAAAGAGCTAAGAGCTCCTATGGCACTTGTGACGAGGCAAGAAGAGCTAAGAGCCAAGAGCTCATATGGTATGAGCTCTAAAAAAAAAAAAATCTAAGAATCAATAGATTGATTTAAAAGGAAAATCAGAGGCTTAATGCCGGTCAGGATTTAAAACAAGAGCTCTGAGTCACGATGTCTTTCTTAATATCAAAATTCATTAAGATCCGATTACCCACTCGTAAGTATAAATACCTCATTTTTTCTAATTTTTCCTCTCCCTTTAGCGCCCCAGATGGTCGAATCTGGGAAAACGACTTTATCAAGTCAATTTGTGCAGCTCCCTGACACGCCTACCAATTTTCATCGTCCTAGCACGTCCAGAAGCACCAAACTCACCAAATCACTGAACCCCTCCCCCCAATTCCCCCAAAGAGAGCGAATTCAGTACGGTTACGTCAATCACATATCAAGGACATTTACTTATTCTATCCACCAAGCTTCATCCCGATCCCTCCACTCCAAGTGTTTTCCAAGATTTCCCCCTACAGCTCCCCCCAATGTCAAAAGATCTTGCCGGGATTTGAAATAAGACCTGTGAGAATTCCTTCTAAATATCAAATTTCATTACGATCCGATCACCTATTCGTAAGATAAAAATACCCCAGTTTTCACGTTTTTCAAGAATTCCGATTTCCCCCTCCAACTCTCCCCAATGTCAAAGGATCTGGTCGGAATTTAAAATTAGGGCTTTAAAGCACAAGATTCTTCTAAATATCAAATTTTATTGAGATCTGGTCACCCTTTCGTAAGTTACAAATACCTCAATTTTCAAAATTACCCCCCCCCCTCCCCAACTCCACCAGAGAGAGCAGATCCGGTCCGGTTATGTCAGTCACGTATCTTAGACAGGTTTTTATTCTTCCCATCCAGTTTCATCCTGATCTCTCCGCTTTAAGTATTTTCTAATATTTCCGGTCACCCCCAACTGCCCCCCCCCCCACGATGACGCTGAATCCGGTTGAGATTTAAAAAAGAAATCTGAGATACGAGGTCCTTCTAAATATGAAGTTTCATGAAGATCCGATCGCTCCTTCGTAAGTTAAAAATACGTCATTTTTTTTAATTTTCAGAATTACCCCCCACCCACAATAGAGCGGACCCGTTCCAATTATGTAAATCACGTATCTAAGACTTCTGCTTATTTTTCCCACCGAGTTTCATCCCGATCCCTCTAATCTAAGTGTTTTCCATGATTTTAGGTTCCCTTACCCCAAACTCCCCCCAATGTCACCAGATCCAGTCGGGACTTAAAATAAGAGCTTTGAGACAGGATATTCTTCTAAATATCAAATTTCATTGAGATCCGATCACCCGTTCGAAAATTAAAATCCCTCATTTTTTCTAATTTTTCAGAATTATCCCCCCCCCCAACTACCCCATAGAGAGCGGATCCGTTCCGGTTAAGTCCATCATGTATCTAGGACTTGTGCTTATTTTTCCCGCCAAGTTACATCCCGATTCCTCCACTCTAAGTGTTTTCCAAGATTTTAGGTTTCCCCCTCCCAGCTCCCCCCAATGTCACCAGATCCGGTCGAGATTAAAATAACAGCTCTGAGACACAATGTCCTTCCAAACATCAAATTTCATTAAGATATGATCAACTGTTCGTAAGTTAAAAATACTTCAATTTTTCCATTTTTTCCGAATTGACGGGCCCCCCCACTCCTCCTACATATGGTCAAATTGCAAAAACGACTATTTCTAATTTAATCTGATCTGGTTCTTGATACGCCTGCCAAATTTCATCGTCCTAGCTTACCTGGAAGTGCCTAAAGTAGCAAAACCGGGACCGACAGACCGACAGAATTTGCGATTGCTATATGTCACTTGGTTGATATTAAATGAAAACAAGAGCTAAGAGCTCATATGGCACTTGTGACGAGGCGAGAAGAGCTAAGAGCCAAGAGATCATATGGTATGAGGTCTAACAAAATTCTATGAATCAATAGATTGATTTAAAACGGAAAATAAGAGGCTTAATGCCGGTCAAGATTTAAAATAAGAGCTCTGAGTCACAAAGTCCTTCTAAATATCAAAATTCATTAAGATCCGATCACCCACTCGTAAGTTATAAATACCTAATTTTTTCTAATTTTTCCTCTCCCTTTTGCCCCCCAGATTGTCGAATCTGGGAAAACGACTTTATCAAGTCAAATTGTGCAGCTCCCTGACACGCCTACCAATTTTCATCGCCCTAGCACGTCCAGAAGCACCGAACTCGCCAAATCACTGAACCCCTCCCCCCAACTCTCCCAAAGAGAGCGAATCCAGTACGATTCTGTCAATCATGTATCAAGGACATTTGTTTATTCTATCCACCAAGCTTCATCCCGATTCCTACACTCCAAGTGTTTTTCCAAGATTTCCCCCTCCAAATTCCCACAATGTCAAAAGATCTGGTCGGGATTTGAAATAAGAGCTCTGAGACATGAATTCCTTCTAAAAATCAAATTTTATTACGATCCGATCATCTATTCGTAAGATATAAATACTCCAATTTTCATGTTTTCCAAGAATTCCGGTTCCCCCCTCCAACTCCCCCGAATGTCACAGGATCTGGTCGGAATTAGAAATTAGAACTTCAAAGCACAAGATCCTTCTAAATATCAAATTTCATTAAGATCTGGTCACCCTTTCGTAAGTTACAAATACCTCAATTTTCAAAATTACACCCCCCCCCCAATTCCACCAAAGAGAGCAGACCCGGTCCAGTTATGTCAGTCACGTATCTTAGACAGGTTTCTATTCTTCCCATCCAGTTTCATCCTGATCTTACCGCTTTAAGTATTTTCTAAGATTTCCGGTCCACCCAACTGCCCCCCCCCCCCAATTACGCTTGATCCGGTTGAGATTTAAAATAAGATATCGGAGTTACGAGGTCCTTCTAAATATGAAGTTTCATGAAGATCCGATCACTCCTTCGTAAGTTAAGAATACGTCATTTTTCTTATTTTTCAGAATTACCCCCCCCCCCCGCAATTGAGCAGATCCGTTCCAATTATGCAAATCACGTATGGAAGACTTCTGCTTATTTTTTCAACCAAGTTTCATCCAAATCCCTCCAATCTAAGCGTTTCCCATCATTTTAGGTCTCCCCACCCCAAACTTCCCCCAATGTCACCAGATCCGGTCAGGATTTAAAATAAGAGCTTTGAGACACGATATCCTTCTAAAAATCAAATTTCATGGAGATCCAATCACCCGTTCGTAAGTTAAAAATACCTCATTTTTTCTAATTTTTCAGAATTAACCCCCCCCCCAACTACCCCAAAGAAAGCGGATCCGTTCTGGTTATGTCAATCATGTATCTAGGACTCGTGTTTTTTTCCCACCAAGTTTCATCCCGATCCCTCCACTCGTTGGAGGTGTTTTCCAATTTTTAGGTTTCTCCCTCCCAACTCCCCCCCCCCAATGTCACCAGATCCGGTCGGGTTTAAAAAAAGAGCTCTGAGCCACGATATCCTTCTAAATATCAAATTTCATTGAGATCCGATCACCCGTTCGTAAGTTAAAAATACCTCTTTTTTTCAGAAATACCCCCCCAACTACCCAAAAGAGAGCGGATCCGTTCCGTTTATGTCAATCATCTATCTAGGACTTGTTTTTATTTTTCCCACCATGTTTCATCCCGATCCCTCCACTCTAAGTGTTTTCCAAGTTTTAGGTTTCCCCCTCCCAATTCCCCGCCCCCATCACCAGATCCGGTCGGGATTTAAAATAAGAGCTCTAAGACACGATATCCTTCTAAACATCAAATTTCATTGAGATCCGATCACCCGTTCGTAAGTTGAAAATACCTCATTTTTCTAATTTTTAAGAATTACTCCCCCCCCCCAACTACCCCAAAGAGAGCAAATCAGTTCCGATTATGTCAATCATGTATCTGGGACTTGCGCTTATTTTTCCCATCAAGTTTCATCCCGATCCCTCTACTCTAAGTGTTTTCCAAGATTTTAGGTTTCCCCCCTCCAACTCGCCCCAATGTCATCAGAACCAGTCGGAATTTAAAATAAGAGCTCTGAGACACAATATCATTCCAAACATCAAATTTCATTAAGATCCAATCACCCGCTCATAAGTTAAAAATACTTCATTTTTTCTATTTTTTTCGAATTAACCGGCCCCTACTCCCCCCCAGATGGTCAAATCGGGAAAACGACTATTTCTAATTTAATCTGGTCCGGTCCCTGATACGCTTGCCAAATTTCATCGTCCTAGCCTACCTGGAAGTGCCTAAAGTAGCAAAACCGGGACCGACACACCGACAGAATTGGCGACTGCTATATGTCACTTGGTTAATACCAAGTGCCATAAAAAACTAGCTTTTTTTAACTGTAAGTAAGGAGCGACATTAAAACTTAAAACGAACAGAAATTATTCAGTATATGAAATGAGTTGTCCCCTCTTCAACGTCTCGCTCTTTACGCTAAAGTTTGACTCTTTGCCACAATTCTACTTATTAAAACAATTAAAAGCCTTAGCGTAAAGAGCGAGGCGTTAAAGAGGGGAGAACCTATTCAAAATACTGAATAATTTCTGTTCGTTTTAAGTTTTAATGTCGCTCCTTACTTACAGTTAAAAAAAAAACTAGTTTTTTTCATTTAATTTCTGAACGTTTTTGAATTAATGCATGTTTGATTTTGGCTCTCCACCATAAGACTTGTCCAATCTTATTGAATTTTTTGTATTGAATCAGATTAACAGATTATTAAAATGGAATTTGCATATTAATTCCTTTTTTGGCTAAATGGCTTTCTCTTAGTTTTGATCAGACGATTTTGAGAAATAAGGGGTGGGGAAGGAGGCCTAGTTGCCCTCCAATTTTTTGGTTACATAAAATGGCAACTATAACTTTTAATTTTTAACGTCTGTACGCTTCCCAATAACCATTATTGTATGTAAACACTGGTCAAAGTTTGTAACTTGCAGCCCCTCCCCCAGGGACTCTGGGGGAGTAAGTCATTCCCAAAGACATAGTTATTGTGGTTTTCGACTATGTGGAACAAAATGGCTATCTCAAAATTTTGATCCGTTGACTTTGGAGAAAAATGAGCGTGGGAGGGGGCCTAGGTGCCCTCCAATTTTTGGTCATTTAAAAAATGGCACTAGAACTTTTCATTTTCGTTAGAATGAGCCCTCTTGCGACATTCTAGGACTACTTGGTCGATACGATGACCCCTGGGAAAAAAAAACAAACAAACAAATAAACACGCACCCGTGATTTGTCTTCAGGCAAAAAATACGAAATTCCACATTTTTGTAGATAGAAGCTTGAAATTTTTGCTATAGGGTTCTCTGATACGCCAAATGCGATGGTGTGATTTAAGATTCTATGACTTTTACGGGATTTTTCCCCCTGTTTTCCAAAATAAAGCAAATTTTCTCAGGCTCGTAACTTTTGATGACAAAGACTAAAGTTGATGAAACTTATATATTTAAAATCAGCATGAAAATCCAATTCTTTTGATGTATATTTTAGCATCAAAATTCCGTTTTTTAGAGTTTCGTTTACTAATGAGCTGGGTCGCTCCTTACTACAGTTCGTTACCACGAATTGTTTGACCAAGTGCCATAAAAATGTAAAGTTTTGCAGTGAAGAACAACTGAATAATGCGAATGGTAGCCAAGAAAAATTTAGGAGAAATATTCACGGTTCTTAGTGCCAAAAACAGGATGCATAAAAGCAAACTTAAAAATTAATAATAAAACATAGCAGTAAAAAAAAAAAATCAAGCCCTATAAACCAAAATACTATAAACATATAAACATTACAACCTAGGCCACACAAAACTAAACTAGCTTGGATCAATACGGCACCAAAAGTGAATCAAATCCGATGAATAAGAAATGATACGATACCAATCTCACTATTCAAATGACCGCGTCAGCAATTTTTTAATTTGACCTTGTTTTTCATTGTCTGTCAGATGAGTTTACAGGATCGTAATAGTAATTCATTCTAAATACCTATAAATTGAAATAAGTCAATTCGATTGCAGTTGTCTATTATAATCAAAGAATCTATTTTTTTTAACTTTTTTAACTTTTTGAACTAATCCGACATTCTTAGAAGCTAATCGGTATTTGTAACAAATCAAACTGAAGTTTATTTATTTCCTTTACTATAAATATACTCATTCAGGTAAAAATTTCACTTATTCAGAAAGATCCATTAAGCTAGTTAAAACATTACGTGAAAAATATTCTAAAACAAGATGGTTGATGCAATTAGTCATATAAATGAGATCGTATCCAAAGTATTATTATCTAGCGAAACAAATAGTAACAATATAATAAATACTGTGCTGTTAAATTATTGTATTTTAATTAATGACACATTTTTAATCCAAATGTATACATAGTTTTTTTTTTCCTTTTTTCTAATAAAAGATTCATTGTATTATCTCAAATAAAATAAGCTGTGCTACATTTGCAAAATAAAATATTTTCATTATTATAAAAATACAGATAGGTGAAATATTAGGAGATTTTTTAAAAATTATAAAATCTTATTTTATCCTCTCTCATGTAGAACTCAATTCTTCCATAGCACTTTTTCATTTAAAATATTACTTTTACCTTTCCCATCCAGATAATACCTTTTTAGTGAGTACACTTTTAGGGAATAACTTTTCGTTTCAGGTAAGCATTTGTTCGAATACTTTTTTATTCCATTTCATTTTTTATTTTTTATTCCATACCTTTTTAAGAGTAGCTTTTCAAGGAGCCAATTTTATTCCAAATACCACCTTTTCACGGGGAGAAAATATACTTTTTAATATTTGAAAAATGAAGAAAAGAAAATAACATGTCTAAAGAACTCAGCTGAAACCAGCGTTAGCCTACAAGAACCAAAAAGTACTTTTTCATTCCAGTTCTTTTTCATTCCGAATTAAACGCTACAGGAATGAAATAGAACTTGAAACGAATTTTTTTCTCTCTAAAAAGGTACTGTCTGAAATTATTGCTACTATTTGGAATGAAAAGGCATTCTGGAATGAAAAAGGTATGCCTGCTGGAATGAAAATTTACACTATGAGAAGGAACTGTCTGGGATCAAAAGGTACTTTGGGAAACACAAGCGTGAAAAACTACAGAAAATGGAAAAGCCCCCCCCCTTTAGATCCATTATGTCAACAAATGCGATTCCGAATGTTTTGGCAACTGGAATTACAATAAAGGAGACACAGCAAACAAAAACTGAAATATTTTTCTAAAACCAGTAATATTTGAACGAAAAATGGATAAACAATTTCTAATTTCAATAAAAAGAGCTGAAAAAATTACTCTCTGCGTATCCCTTCTGTTAACATATATACTTTTGAATTTGAACGAAGCTGCAACAAGTAACACGCGAAAACAATAGTTTAAAGGCGTGCCATAGAACCTGAATTATCTGAATGGAACAACATCTGCTCCGCTAAATGTGACTTTATGCTAAAACTGGAGGTAAAAATACACCCCCCCATATATTCAATCAGCAGATACCCTTTTGATCATGTTGATAGAGAAAGTTACAACAAGTTAGACACAAAAAAATGATTTCTAAAGAAGTGTCCTGGAACCAGCATTACTCGTTCCGAGACAAATTTTACCCCAGTCAGTTTCTATAATTAGACTCAAGATAAAATTCCTGTCCGCATGAGTGATTCCAGAAAAAGAAGGCAAACCCTAGTTGAGTTATGAAACAAAAACAAGGGTCTTTATTTCCTGATCTTCTGTCAAAGAACAGGAATTCTGAGAGTCTCAAATCTGAATTTCATTAGAAAACTCACAAATGACACTAAAACATATTCTAAACAGGGTCGCATCGAAGGTTTTTGATTGGAGTGGGCTGCCTAAAATTTTGCGTTTGTGTGGGGGGGAGGTGGGGCTTGGGTTTTTATTTGCACTCTAACGACAAATTTGCTAGTCGGAGAAACATTTTGGGATAAAACATTTTTGGGAAATATTTCTTATTAAGTTTTTTTTCTCAATGGAAATGAAATATATACGGAAAGCTTAATTTTCTAGTTAAGCGTAGATACTGTTTTTCAGTTAAGTTAAAATTTGAGAAATGCCCTAAATCCATCCATCCATATTTTAAGAAAATGATCATTTCAATTTTTATTGAATTTTTTTTTTACTATAACACAGGAAAAAACATATTTCATGATTTTAATTTGAAAATTTCAATTGAATTTCAGAGTTTAGTTGAAAAACCTATAAGATTCTTTCAAATTATAGGTACAATTCAAATGTTCTTAGAATTTGTGATTAATAGACACCACATAAATTGCACTATTTCGATGCATGAATAGTCTTTTAGATTAGGCAATACAAACAGCGCGTGCAATCCTATGAGCCTGTCTAAACCGCCTAAAAAAATGGTCACAATGAAAACATTTTGACGCGGCCTCAGAATAAACAAAATCACGTTAAAATTTGATTTTAATCATTTGATTTAGTTACCGTTTGGAAACCTTTGACTTCTCGGAACTCTATGGCTCAATGCTTTTCGCCTGTGAAAATTAAACTTTATGAATGTGTCAATTAACAAATACAACTATACCTTCAAAGAATAGCTAAACCTTCTTAAGCTGTTTGATGCCAGATATTTTCAGTTTGTTTTTGATTTTTGGTGATTTTGAACCATGCTTCTCATTCTTAAATTCTGTGACCACTATTATCAAAATCTGCACAACCGCAACTTGCACAGCACAACAGGTCTGTTTCATTAAAAATTGAACTCCTAATTTATCTAATTGCTTAAGATGATTATGCATAGGTAAGTTTTCATTTAACTAATCAAGCAATAAGACTTCATATTCACTGCCCTTGGTACTACAAAATGTAATCATGTTAAAATTTTACATGGGCAAATGTTAAATCTATTCCAATTGGAATCTATTGTGTTCAACACACATCTGAAATTGTTAAATTATAATTACAAAATCTCCTTATACTCGGAAGACGTACGAGTTTTGATGAAAGAACTATGTAAAAAGCTTGTTTTAGGAAAAAAGCGTTTCTTTTCTTTTGCAAATTCGTTATGTATAATATTTGGCCCAGGATTGTCATTTCAACTTAATCCAACACATTGTAGAGGGAACTGTTTTAACCATAAAATCACATTATTATCTTCTCTTCTAAGCCGAGTGATGTTTATAATTAAATTGTCCCTCTCAAATACGCAATCTACTCTAGAATTAAAATGATGTCGAGGACAGTAAATGTCAATGGCACAAATTCACGAAAATGTATGGGGAGATAATTTTTTTTAAATCTAGGGAGAAGGGGGTTAATTTTTTATGAATATACCGAAAAAGGCATTTTTCATGATCTAGGGGAGGACTAAGAGGAAGAAGACCCCTTTTTTTACCAAAATGGCGCCCAAGGTGGCTGTTATCAAACCCGGTACTTTTTCTTATTGCAACCCAGTTTACCCTGATCCTTTGAGCTTGCTTCATTACCTCTTCAATGGGATTGTTTGTACCAAGAAACTCATAATATGATCTCCCCCCTTAAGCCAAGTAAGTGTTTATATTAAAGTGTGTCTGTCAAATGATCAGATGTCTCAACATTTAAGCCGATATTAAGGATTGTGACTGTCATCAACCCCTGAACAAGTCTTAACTCCAACAAGGCTTACCCTGATCATCTGAGCTCACCTGAACTTATCCAATCCTAAGCGTGTTTTTTTTTCTTTTTGAAAAGCCTAGCATTGAGCTGTAAAACTGGGTGGCAATACAGTAACTGTTATCTTGCCTATACAATTTCTATACAATTTCTTCCTGAATAAGAATGAAATCTTGACAAAATATTTAAGGCACTCATTCTTAGTGTTGCAAGGTATGGTTCCGAAACATCAATTCTCAGAAAAACCCCAAATGTAAGTTAGGCTGTTTCTAGTGGAGCTGTCAAAGCATTATTTCAGGAATTCATAGACGAGACAAATAAATTTCTATAAAAAAACAAAGATGTGGTTAAGTTCCCTGGAGTAAAACAGGGCTTGGTTGACAGATTTAGATGACTTTCAAATCCTGTTTTAAATTAGCTGATATCTTAATTATCATAAGAACTTTGTCCTTGAGAACAGAAGAGATAAAAGAAGCCCTTAGGTACAGCCAAAGGGTAGAAGGACACGGCGGGGGTGGGTGAAAAAGAAAAAAAATCCCGCTATTTTTCATCTTCTAAAGGGCTCAACTGTTTTAAATTTAGAATATTACAAAAGCAAGTTTCTGTACTGTAATCATTGGCTGACTTGTTGGTGTTGCTTTTTTTACAAGCACACACACACACACACACACACACACACACACACACACACACACACACACACACACACACACACACACACACACACACACACACACACACACACACACACACACACACACACACACACACACACACACACACACACACACACACACACACACACACACACACACACACACACACACACACACACACACATATATATATATATATATATATATATATATATATATATATATATATATATATATATATATATATATATATATATATATATATATATATATATATATATATATATATAACTAAGGTAGGATAAACTTGTTTTGGTGTTGCTTGGTTGTTCTACATTTGCTTGTTTTTTCATAGGCATATATTTTGGAGGTGATACCTAACACGGGGATACCATAGGGAATTTGTGGTAGGCACGCCACTTACCTGGGTAGAGAATTTAAAGTGTCGAGACCCTATAGGCAAGTGTGTATTCTCCTGATGAGCCCTTGCGTTGGGTCGTTGCCTCTGAATTATTTGTCTTTATTGTTTTTATTGTTTGGTAAATGACGACTTATACTTATTGACGACACGACTGCCTGTCCATGGATTATTCTTTATGGTTGATTGTGTATGGCTATGCTGTTTGACCTATGTGATTGTATGGATGAGTAGGGTTAAGGCCTCATTCAAGTGCTGATCTATATTAATCACTAATGTAGGAAAACAGTCTTCCTTTTCTCCTTCTGTCTTCCTTTTTTTTTTAATGTGCTTGTGCTGTTGCATTGGTGATTTCTCATTTCATATATATATATATATATATATATATATATATATATATATATATATATATATATATATATATATATTATATATATATATATATATATATATATATATATATATATATATATATATATATATATATATATATATATATATATATATATATATATATATATATATATTTATATATATATATATATATATATATATAAACAAATTTGGATGATTTATCCATTTTTAGGTTTATATGTAACTTCCTTGATTTCTGAAATATTAGCATTTGCGATTTCAAGTACCATTCTAAGGAATTTTTAAAGTGTTATTTTCTTTATTTATTAGAAAAGTTGCCTAATGTACAAAAAGTTTGTGGAAATTTGTTTTCGCCGTTAGTGTTATAAGAAATCTACGGCAATAAAAATTTTAATTTCAGAATCACATCCAAACGCAGTCTCTAGCAACAGACTGTTCTGTTTATTTTCCTCAGATTTTGTTCAACTCCATCTTAGTTTTTAAGCGTATTATTGTATTTATGTGGTTAATTCCATTTAAAAAAAAATTTGATCTACGATTAGATAAAAATAAAAAAATGAGGAAGTTCGAAGACGCGCTAAAATGCGCTAAATAGAAAAAATTCCCATTCTAAAAAAATTTGAAGTTTTTAGTGGGAAAATTAAAAGCATCGGGTAGTTCGAAAATTTTGCGCTTTTATTGACCACCGTAATCGTTACATAAGAGGTCTTCCCGGGAACAATTATATGATATGTCATGACTGCCCTATGCTTTTGTTTTTAGTCACATACAATTTTAGTTTTCCTGAGTTGCAGGGTAAAAAATTTACTTTTTTGTGCATTTGGAGCTAAAAGTTTTAGATTTTACTCTTTGGCAAATTTGATCATTTCATACTTCATCCTAGCGGTTACCGCACGTTCAACAGGTCATAAATGACCAAAAAGCGCAGCAACAAAGTGTACAATTTGTAACCTTGAATGATTTATACTTTGTAATTGCTAGTAAAAATATTCCGAGACCACGCCTAAGTCTCCTAAAATGATAGTGATAGCATATTAGTTAATCTTCAGAGGCGTACCTGCAATCGGATATTAAAATCTCGAAAGATTGGATCTTTGAAAATTTAATCTTTTAAGCGGATGAAGTTTGATGTAAGTGTTTAAAAACGAATAAAGTTCTGATAGTTCAGAGATAGGTTAGTAGTATCATTGTTTTAAGTATATTTATATAAGAAATGTTCAGTCAAATAATTATTGGTATCAAATTCCAACTTAAAACTATGTTGCCTTCTACGTCTATGAGACGGAGATCTGCTAATTTTTAACAATGGCCACTTTTCCCTATGGAATTCATTTCTGGTTGCCTTCTAAAAAAAAAAAAAAAAAAAAAAAACCTATACCCTATAACCCTATAAAAAATTAATTCCCTTAATTGACAGGTTGGCAAAACTTCACAGAGGGAGGGGTATTTTGGAAAGACTGAAATATATAAAGACTCACGGGAAAAAGCTCTTAGGAGGCTAGGTCCCTGCCTCATCAGCTAATTTAATTTCTAAATTAGCTAATCAGCTAATTTTAAATAATTTTTGAAAAATGGTATCTTCGTCACATTTCACCTCAATATTAAATAAGAAAAACCATGTTTTCAACTGAAATAAAGGAGCGATATTGATACTTAAAACGAACAGAAATTAATCCGTATATGAAAGGGGCTACCCCCTACTCAACGCTCCGCTCTTCACACTAAAGCTTGACTCTTTCTCACAACTCTACTTTTTAAAACAATAAAAAACTTTTATTGTTTAATGTCGCTCCTTACTTTATGTTGAAAAAACTTATTTTTTTCTTATTTAATTTCTGAACGTTTTCGAATTAATATATGTTTCTATTTTGGCTCAGCGCACATGAATAATTAAAACGGAATTTGCATATTATTATTTTTTTTGCTAAATGGCTTTCTCATAGTTTTGATCACACGATTTTGACAAGAAAAGGGGTGGGGGAGGAGGCCCAGTTGCCCTAAAATTTGTTGTTACTTAAAAAGAAAACTGGAACTTTTGATTTTTTAACGAACGTTTTTATTAATGATTAATATACGTAACTTAGGATTTAACTTCCTTAAAGAGCTTCTATATTTGTTTATTTTTATTAACTATATGAGGGGGTTCGTTCTCTCCTCAATATCTCGCTCTTTTCATTAAAGCTTGAATTTTGTTCCAATCTTTTAAGAATGACCCCTGATTTACAAAGGCCGTAGTATAAATAGTTGAAATTACTAAAATACTTTAGTATATAGAGCGAGGTATAGAGGAGGAGACGAGCCCCTTATCCACGTTATAATTATAGTTCGTTTTAAGTTTTAATGCTGCTCCTTACTTCCAGTTGAAAAAACTTTTTTATTTATTTTCTCATTTTTTTAATAATGCTAGAAAGTTCTGCATCCCCTTCACGGAAAATCTCTTCCCTCAGATATATTCCTCCATGGAAAGATCCTCCCACGTAGCCCCCTCCCCCTGGGAAAAAAACAAATAAACACGCCTCCGTGATCGTCTTCTGGCAAAAAAATACAAAATTCCACATTTTTGTAGATTGGAGCTTAAAATCTGTACTTTTAAATATCTACTTTTTCACCCATGGGAAAGATAATAAACACGCGTCCATGATCTGTCTTATGGTAAAAAATACACAATTCCACATTTTTGTAGATTGGAGCTTAAAATCTCTACAGAAGAGTTTTCTGATACGCTGAATCTGATGGTGTGATTTTCGTTAAGATTCCTTTGTTTTTTTGTTTTGTTTCTTTCTTTTTTTTAATTAAAAATACGCAGTTTAACTATTGGTATCAAAATTCCGTTTTGTAGAGTTTTGGTTACTATTGAGCGGGGTCGCTCCTTACTAGAGTTCGTTACCACGAACTGTTTGGTTTGATGGCTTCAGCACATTTATGCTTTTATGACTGGGCAGTTGTCACACCAAGCACCTGGTAATACTGTTTCAAACAGTTCGTGGTAACGAACTGTAGTAAGGAGCGATCAATAGTAACCAAAAGTCTAAAAAATTGAATTTTGATATCAATAGCTACATCAAAAGAATCGCATTTTAATGCTTTTTCTTAAAGGTTCGACTACCAAGGATATCAAAACAACAACTCTTTCCCCCCTTCGAACTATTTTAGGTCTATTTAAACTGATGACTACGATTTTCAAGATTTCCTTTTGATTATTTCTAGATTATAAAATTTTTATGGCAATATCATATTTTCGACAGTGTTGCCACGTTGAAGTGTGAAAACAAGCAAGCAGAATAAATTAGTTAGACTTGGCAGCGCTTCTCTTCCGTAAAAACTTAAACATTAACAATCTGTCGAGATCCCAAAGGCAACTTCAAGTCAAAGTTTTTTAATCTGTTTGCTGCTCTATGTAGATTATTCTTTGTGAATTTTTCATCCACTTTACATTTTTTTTTATATTTGGCGCCCTTCACTACCAAAATCTGCGCAATTGGATATAGAGGTCAAGTTTTCATGAAAAGTTGAACTTCCAATTTAAAAGATACATGAATGGTTGCGCAACACTCTTTTTAACTAGTTCAAATAATTGGATTTCATATTCACAGTTCTATGCACTATTAAATAATAAAAAAAAAACAATTGTTTTTAACGGAAAGTAAGGAGCGGCATTAAAACTTAAAACGAACAGAAATTACTTCGTATATGAAAGAGGCTACTTCCTCATCAACGCCCTGATCTTTACGCTAAAGTTTGACTCTTTCTCTTAATTATACTTTTTAAAATAGTAAAAAACTTCAGCGTAAAGAGTGGGGCGTTGATGAGGAGGCAGCCCCTTTCATATACGAAGTAATTTCTGTTCGTTTTAAGTTTTAATGCCACTCCTTACTTTCCGTTGACGTTGAAACTGATCTTGATGAAGCTTATATATTTAAAATCAGCATTAAAATGTGATTCTTTTGATGTAACTATTAGTATCAAAGTTCCATTTTTTAGAGTTTCGATTACCATTGAGCCGGGTCGCTCTTTACTACAGTTCTTTACCACGAACTGTTTGATAAAAATGAACAGAATAAACACCTGGTTAGTAGTTTTATATCGACTTTAAAGAGGTGTTAGTTTTAAAGATGTTACTTTCAAACCTCTGAAAGGCCTAAATTGCTGTGCTTCTTTGTAAATTCCCTACTGACAACTTCGAAATACAAAAAAAAGAAAAAAAATGTATTTTATTTTATGTTAAAACTTTAAAATATGTGTCTCCTTAAAAAATTGAAACAAAAGCAGAAGAGTGTAGACAGTGTTGTTATACCATCAGATACAAACCCCTTTTCCCTCAATTAAAACAATTATGGAAATGAATTAAATATAGACTGCCTAGAGAACGCACAGATGTTATAATACTCAGTAATTAGTATAAGGTAACTACTATCTACATTACTATAGGAGACATACTGTCCTATCATTGGATACTATCAAATTCTGTCTCATAAGGCTAATTGGATTCCATCACAGTTGCTGTCACAATATATTTATATATATATATATATATATATATATATATATATATATATATATATATATATATATATATATATATATATATATATATATATATATATATATATATAAATATAAATATATATATATATATATATATATATATATATATATATATATATATATATATATATATATATATATATATATAAATGGTGGACTAATTAAATATATTAATCTTCCTTATTAGCTTCATTAATATTCGAAAGATGTGTTGTTTTATATGGAAAAGGAACATGTAAAATTCGAAACACATCTTTTGTCCTAAACATGGTATTCTTTGTCCAGAAAACAAATGCCGATAATTGAACTTCTCGCAATTGTTGAAATATATTAAACAGTAGTCTGTCTATAAATGGTACGTATGTTATGTCACTAAGTAATTACTATTAAATAAATAGTATCTTTATCATTTACAAGGCTCTCTTTAACATTATAACAACTGCCATTGAAGCCCAGATGATGAGACTATTTTTTGAATTGAGAATATATTGAGAATTTCTGTCAAATCATTTCCTGGCAAATTCTCAGTACAACGATATTTCAGTATTGATAACCTTTGAGCTAAGGGGCTCTACACTAGATGGCTTGGAGTATACACAAACAAACACACACAAATATATATATATATGCATATATATATATATATATATATATATATATATATATATATATATGTATATATATATATATATATATATATATATATATATATATATATATATATATATATATATATATATATATATATATATATATATATATATATATATGTATATATATATATATATATATATATATATATATATATATATATATATATATATATATATATATATATATATATATATATATATATATATATATATATATATATATATATATATATATATATATATATATATATATATGTATATATATATATATATATATATATATATATATTTAGGGCATTGTACTTTTAGGGCAATTTGGGGATAAAAGGACACAACATAGGAAAATTACAAGTATATATAGCGTAATCATTGCTTCAGTCAGCGCAATAGCGGTCATTGCTTAGTTAGCGCAATAGCGCTGACTAAGCAATGACCGATGTGGGCACAATGTATTGTTTATTTATTTATTTATTTTAGACCAGGACGCTTCGTATCGAAGGAACTGTCACAGAAACTTCAAAAAAGGTCCATTCGATTGGAAATTAAAGGGGTTCATGCCCTTTTGATAGTTAAAAGTAATTGAAGGGCAACCAATCCCCCTCCCACATCATCCATTTTCCCAATCACATCTAATTAAAATTTTTATATAGCAATTTTATGCAGCATAGTTGAAAAATTCTGAAATCTTTGAGGAATACAACCCACAGCCCTCAGGGCAGGGTTTGTAACTTATGCCCTGGAGGGTATGTAAGGTTTTTATAGAAAGATTGGTCCAATAAACTTTGGAGGAGTTTCATGGGGAGTGGTAATCAGAGGCTCTAGTGCCCTTTTTAAGATTCAAAGTTATTGGAGGTCGCATACCCCCCACACCTCGAATTTTTTGAAATGCGTCCGGTGGAAATTTTGAGATAGTTATTTGTTTTCATAGAAACTTCGAAAAAGGCTTACTCGATTGGATATTTAAAGAGCTAGTGCCTTTTGTAATAATCAAAAAGTGATATATATATATATATATATATATATATATATATATATATATATATATATATATATATATATATATATATATATATATATATATATATATATATATATATATATATATATATTCGGCAAAATTGGTATCTTGGGATATTCTCCCATAAAAAACGATCTAGGTAAGTCAGAAGAATGAGAAAATTGGCTATGAGCCTTAATTTTTTTTCTTATAACATCATGTACGCAATGTCTTATATGATGTCATGCATATCATAAATAGGATTATTGAGTTTCCAATGCATCAGTTATTTATATAGTATACTGATTGTTGGAAGGCCCAAAAAAAACAAAAATTTGCAGTTGCAGTTGCTATAAATGAGGATTCTTTGGAACTAACACCTAAACTATCAAACGTGAAAAGATGTGAAAATCGACCATCAATTTCGACAACACCAATACGGACAGCTAAAACATAGGCCATTGCTAAATTGTGTGAAGTAATCCAAATCCAAAAACTTGTCAAAAGTGGAAATGAAAGACACGTGCGGTTAGAAGAAATGGAACACCGAAGAAGTGAGCGAGTCAAAAATGAAAATGAAGAGCAAAAACATTCGCAGATAGAAGACACTCGATACCAAGAATGTGAATCAATGAAAATCAACCTGCAAAGTGATAATCGAAACGTGTCCAAATTGAAAATGATAGCGATTATGATTGGGTATCGGATTTTTAATTAGATAAGGTCATGAATAACTACCAAACCTTTGTTAAAAAAAACAAAGGTTTGGCGATCTGTATTTTATAATGACAATAGACAAGCCGAGGTAAAGCGAACCAAACAAATCGAAAATGATGGTGATGGTGATCGGGTTTTGGTTGATGACATTGGTATGCCTAAGGTCAGCAATGCCTACCATACCTTTGAAAATCAAGAAACTGGACTAGATAATTCGTTAGATGAAAAGGAAGTTTTTGTCTCAACACCGGATGCATTAATAGAAACAAAGGTTCGGCGATATGTCTTTCATAATGACAAACGACAAGCTAAGGCAAAAGTTACAGGTCCAGTAAAAAAAGAAAAAGTAATTTTACAAAGGCACTTCTTCTAATTTAGGTCCATTTGGACGTCATGACATCATGAATAGGCTCAAATTGTCTGCGTTTAGAAGACAAGCGACAATGAGACTTCATATACAGAAGCCTGCCGAGTGCTGGAGCCTGGCAGTGAAGCCACCGAGTTGCTGGTACTATATATAAATATATATATATATATATATATATATATATATATATATATATATATATATATATATATATATATATATATATATATATATATATATATGTTTAATATATATATATATATATATATATATGTTTAATTGAATGCGTTGTTCCATGTATTCTAGTCTGAATGCACATGGAACAGATGTTTCTCATATTAAGTCCAGGTTGCATAGACAAGAAACAAGAGACCTTGAGTAAATTCTATTTCAGGAAATGCCCCTGCCAAATAGCATTACATAGGAAAGCAAAGTAGTTTCAAGCTGTAATATCCAGGTGGCAATGATGGGCGTCAATTTTGAATGGAGCACGGGGGCTTTTACCCTCTACATTTTTCTTCCCCTTCTTCAGGCTATGAAAAAACGCCCCCATTCATTTTCGTAAGCTGACGCTACCATTGCAATGCATGGTTTAAAATGTTAATTTGTCATAAAAATCTTGTATTTTCAAGATGAAATAATTTACAAACAAGAAGTAAGGGCATCTCTTCATCTGAGTTATTTCTATTGAAACACTTCGTGGTAACGGATATAATTAAGGAGTGACGCGGCTAAATAGTAGTCGAAGCTCTGTAAAACGGAACTTTGATATTAATAGATGCATCAAAAGAATCTGCTTATTATGCTGATTCGAAATATTTAATATCAAGTTTAGTATTATCCATCAAAAGTTACAAGCCTGAGAAAATTTGCCTGATTTTCAAAAAAAGTTGAGGAGGAGACACCCTAAAAGTCAAGGATTCTTAATGGAAATCATATTTTCAGGTTCAGCGCATCAGATAACCCTACTATACAAGGTTTGAGATTCTATTCTATAGAAAAATGTGGAATTTTGAATTCTTAAACAAATCAATGATCCCGGTTGTGTGTTTCTTTGTTTTAACCCAGAGGTGACTGTATTAAAAATATTGGTCATAGAATATCAGGAGAGAGCTCATTCAAACATAAATTAAAGTTCTAGTGCTTTTTTTGAGTGACCAAGAAGTGACTTTTTTTTAAAATTTAGCATTCCCTTCTACCAAAACATACGTAACTGCTAAAGAGATATTTTTCCTTAAAAATTCGTTTCCTAATTTTTCTAATTTTAAAAATATACCAGGTTGCGATTTTTTCCACTTGAACAAATTAAATGAGATTTATTTTTCACTGTCCTTGGTACCTGGAGTCCTCTTTTCAGTTTAGCAGTACAAAATAGGAAGTTTCCGATCTTTATATCATGATGTGTGTTGTACATATATTATCACTGGCACGGAAACACCTTTCGACAATTCGTTTCGGTATAGTGACTAGGATAATTAATATCAAATGAGTTTTCACCTAATAAAACTTAAACGGTCACGCTATAGTTTCGTAAGGATATGTGAAATTAAAATGGTCTGACTTGGGTGTTAATAACAAATTTAAACAAAAAGGAGGAATTTTCCTTATAATTGGTTTCATTTTTAAAGATATTAGGCCTTTGTCGATTAAGCTTAATGTGGTTTTGAAGTAAAACTATTTTTGAGTTTTGCAAATGATTTTGAGGAAGTTTTTGTCAGATATTTAACTTAATTACTTTATTTTATATTTTATTTGCAGTATATACTATCTTTATAAGTGAGCAATAATTGTGTATTTATTTGTATAATGAAAAGAGAAATCACCAATGAAACAGCACAAACACATAAAAAAAAGAAGAAACAGAAGGAGAAAAGGAAGACTGTTTTCCTACATTAGTGATTAATATACATCAGTACTTGAATGAGGACTTAACCCTACTCATCCATACAATCACATAGGTCAAACAGCATAACATTACACAATCAACCATAAAGAATAATCCATGGACAGGCGTGTCGTGTCGTCACTAAGTATAAGTCGTCATTTACCAAATAAAAACAAAAACAGGAAACAGTAAAAAAAGACAAATAATTCAGAGGCAACAACCCAACACAAGGGCTCATCAGGAGAATACACACTTGCCTATAGGGTTTTTACTAAAAATTCCAGGAACAGTTGAGTACTAAACTTGAGGGTTTAAAATTTGACAATGTGGAAGATGGATGGAATAATTTCAGAAAAACAATTTGTGAAGTTGCTGATGGTGTCCTAGGGAAGAGTGCTAAGACAGCAACTAGGAATATTAGTGAAAAAGCTTTAGGTTTAATAGAGAGTAGAAGGGGTTTGTATAAGAATTATCTGAGCGATAGGTCGTATGAAAACAAAAGGAATGTAAAGAAAGTGGAGAAAGCATTAAAATATGAACTAAGGAGATGTGAAATGGAGGCGATGGATAAAATTGCTGAGGATCTGGAAGATGCGGCTAGACGGCATAATAGTAAAATATTATACTGGCATGTTAATAAATTGAAAGGGAGTAGCCGATCCGGACTAGTCCCAGTTAAAGATAGAAATGGGGTCACAATTAGTGATAAGGAAAAAGTTAAAGAAAGATGGGTGGAACATTTTGAGAATGTGCTAAACCGAGATACAGTTGCAGGAAAAGATATAGATGAAAATGAAAAAGTTTGTGATACCTTTGATGTGAAGGAAGATTTGTTTAGTGAGGAAGAATTAGCGACAGTACTAGAAGGATTAAAAAATAATAAGGCCCCAGGTGCTGATAGTATGATTAATGAGTTCCTTAAATATGGTGGCTCTGAGGTTAGGAATAAGCTACTGAAGATTATGAACATGATTTTTGAAAAAGGGGAAGTACCCAATGATTTTAGGAAAACCTTAATTAAACCACTGTATAAGAAAGGTGACAAGAGTGAATGTCGGAATTATCGAGGCATTAGTCTGGTCTCTGTAGGTAGCAAATTACTGAGTAATATGATACTTTTTAGACTGAGACATGCTGTAGACAAAGTTTTAAGGGAAGAACAATGCGGTTTTAGAAAAGGTAGAGGATGTGTCGACCATGTTTTCACTCTTAGGTTAATAATTGAGAAGTCCCTTCGTTGTCAAACACCTTTGGTCCTTAGTTTTATCGATTATGAGCAAGCTTTCGATTCTGTTGATAGAACAGCGTTAACAAAGGTCTTATCGTTATATGGTATACCAGAAAAATACATTAAAGTGATTTGCGCTATGTACGAGAATAATACTGCTGCGGTTAAGGTAGGAAATGAGGTTAGCAACTGGTTTTGTATTAAATCAGGAGTTAAGCAGGGTTGTGTTCTATCCCCCTTTATATGGATCATTTTGATGGACTTCGTCTTAAGGAGCACAGGAAAGGCAATTGGAGATCATGGAATCAAATGGGGAGGAAGAACGCTCCTGGACTTAGATTATGCTGATGATTTAAGCATATTAGATGAAAGTGTGAGCAAAATGAATGAATTTTTAGAGGTTTTACGAGTTCAGGGTGCTAAAATAGGCTTGAAAATTAATGTTAAGAAGACTAAGTCACTAAGGTTAGGAATAAGTGAAGATGAACAGGTGACCTTATGTAACGAAAAGATTGATCAGGTTGGGAGCTTCAGTTACCTTGGTAGTATTATTAGTAAAGATGGTGGGAGCAGTGAAGATGTTAAAATTAGAATAGCTAAAGCTCAGGGTGTTTTTTCACAGTTAAAAAAAGTTTGGAAGAATAGAAAGATAAGCCTACAAACCAAGATTAGAATATTGGAAGCTACAGTGATGACAGTGGTCAAATATGGCTCTGAAGCATGGACACTCCGAAAAGCAGATGAAAATTTACTAGATGTTTTCCAGAGAAATTGCCTACGGATTGTTCTGGGTACCCGGCTGACTGACCGTATTTCAAACAGTAGGTTGTACGAAAAGTGTGGTTCAATCCCGCTTTCTGGGGCTATAATGAAAGAAAGGTTGAGATGGCTAGGCCACGTTCCACGGATGAAGGATGACAGATTACCGAAGATTGTCCTTTTTGGCCAACCGTCTGGGGCTACACGGAAAGCAGGTCGTCCTTGTCTGGGTTGGGAGGATGTCATAAATAAGGATTTAAAGGAAATGGGAACTTCCTGGGAGGGTGTAAAGAGGGAGGCTTTAAATAGATTAGGTTTGAGGAGGAGCGTGCGTAGCTGTGTTGGCCTCAGGCGGCTTGGTGCTGCAGTGAGTTATTAGTAGTAGTAGTAGTATTCTATAGTCTTTGAAATTAATCCAATTTTTCTTGTTCTAGTAGTCTATAAACAAGACAACAATATATCCAACAAAACAGGAATTTTTTTCAAACTTAGAAGATTCTATTCATTTTGTTTTTGGATGTCTGCAAGCGAAATACTATCTGGAAATTCTGTATTCAGTATAATCTACAAGAATTCCCTGCAACAAGTGGAATTTTACATTTAACGGGCAGGGTTAGTGACGACATCCGAAACAATAAGTAGTAATGTATTTTATAATCAATCGCATATCTATATATATAAAAATAATTTGTCTCTGTGTGTGTGGGTCTGTCTGTCGGGTGACGTCATGTTTGTGTGTCGACTGACGTCATGTTTTCAACTGACGAAATTACAGACCGGGACATCGGGACACAAATGACGACCGGGACACCGGCACATAGGGAATATAAATGACGACACTCAAAGAGAAAGCGACCGGGACAAAAGGAATGTTCGATTAGCAATCACCATCAACAAAGCACCGGGACACAAATGACGACCGGGACACAGGGAGTATAAATGACGACCACGACATAAGTAAAAAAAAACTAAAAAAAAGGTAAAAACTACAAAAAAACTAAAAAGAAAAAAAAACTAAAAACTAATAAAAAAACTAAAAAAGCTAAAAAACTAAAAAAACTAAAAAAGAAAAAAAATAAAAAAGGAAAAAAAATGAAAAATAAAGGAGAAAAACAAAACTTATAGAACGAATGTATATACAGACCGGGACAACGGGATACAAATGACGACCGGGACACAGGGAATATAAATGACGACCGGGACACAGGGACACAACTACAACGGGGACGCCGGGGGGCACAGGGGGATATAAATGACGACCGGGACACCGGGACACAAGGAATATAAATGACGCCCGGGAGACTCAAAGAGAAATCACAGACTGGGACACCGGGACACAAATGACGACCGGGACACAGGGAATATAAATGACGACCGGGACACAGGGACACAACTACATAGGGGACGCCGGGGGGCACATGGGGATATATAAATGACGACGGCGACACAGGGAAAGGTTGATTAGCAATCACCATCAACAAAGCTCAAGGGCATTCATTAGAATCATGAGGTATAGATCTGAATACGGATTGTTTTCCCATGGACCATTATATGTTGCATGTTCAAGAGTCGGTACACCTGACAATCTATTTATATGCATAGACAATTGGACAGCAAAGAATGTTGTATATTCGCAAGTTTTACGTAGTTAAAAACATATATATATATATATATATATATATATATATATATATATATATATATATATATATATATATATATATATATATATATATATATATATATATATATATATATATATATATATATATATATATATATATTTATATATATATATATATATATCTGTATTCACAGGTGGGACATGGGGACACAACTACAATGGCGCGTAACTAATATGGCGCGTAACGACTTACGCGCGCGGGGGGGCTTGGGGGGGCGCGAAGTGCCCCCACCAACTAGGTGTTGGGGTGGCGCGAAGCGCCACCCCAACAGCTAGTATATATATATATATATATATATATATATATATATATATATATATATATATATATATATATATATATATATATATATATATATATAACTATAGTACTGTAGTAAGTGAACTGTAGTAAGGAGCGACCCGGCTCAATATTAAACGAAACTCTAAAAAACGGAATTCTGATGCTAAAAGATACATCAAAATCTAATTATATAAAACAAATCTATACAAATCTAATAATACAAAATCTAATAATCCAATAATATAATAATACAAATCTAAATATATAAGTTTTATCAAATTTAGTCTTTGTCATCAAAAGTTACGAGCCTGAGAAAATTTGCCTTATTTTGGAAAATAGGAGGAAACACACCTTTAAAGTCATAGAATGTTAACGAAAATCACACCATCGCATTCAGCGTATCAGAGGACACTATAGCAAAAATATCAAGCTCCTATCTATAAAAATGTGGAATTCCGTATTTTTTAGCCAGACGACAGATCACGGGTGCGTATTTATTTGTTTTTTTTGTTGTTTTTTTTTCCCAGGGTTCATCGTATCGACCAAGTGGTCCTAGAATGTTGCAAGAGGGCTCATTCTGATGGAATGAAAAGTTCTAGTGCCCTTTTTTAATGACCAAAAATATTGGAGGGCACCTAGGCCCCTCCCACGCTCATTTTCTCCCAAAGTCAACTGATCAAAATTTTGAGATAGCCATTTTGTTCCGCATGGTGAGAAACCTGACAGTCCCTGGGGGAGAGGCTGCAAGTTACAAACTTTGTAACTTTGTAAACTTTTACATACAATAATGTTATTGGGAAGCGTACAGACGTTTTCAGGGGGATTTTTTTTTGGTTTGGAGGTAGGGTTGAGAGAGGGGGCTATGCGGGAGGATCTTTCCTTGGAGGAATATGTCATGGGGGAAGACAAATTCAATGAAAAGGGCGCTGGATTTTCTAGCATTACTATAAAAAAAATGAAAAAATAAACATGAAAAAGTTTTTTAATTGAAATTAAGAAGTAGCATTAAAACTTAAAACGAACAGACATTATTACACATATGAGGGGTTCTAAAATGTGCTTTAGCATAAAGAGCGAGGTATTTAGGAGAAGATAAATACCTCGCTCTTTATGCTAAAGTATTTTTAGTAATTAAAACTATTTATTCTACGGCCTTTCTGATTCAGGGGTTATTCTTAAAGAATTAGGACAAAACTTAAGATTTAGTGTAAAGAGCGAGGTATTAACAAGGGGACAAACCCCCTCATATACATAGTAAAAATATAAGAATATAAAAGTTTGTTACGTAAGTTGATTCTTAAGTTACGTATAATTTTTAGTAATAAAAACGTTCGTTAAAAATTATAAGTTCTAGATACCTTTCTAAGTAACCGAAAAATTGGAGCGCAACTAGACCTCCTTCAACTAGGCCCATTTTAATAATTTATGTGCGGAGAGCAAAAATCAAACATGCATTAATTCAAAAACGTTCAGAAATTAAATGAAAAACTAGTTTTTTTTAACTGAAAGTAAGGAGCGACATTAAAACTTAAACGAACAGAAATTACTCCATATATGAAATAGGTTGTCCCCTCCACAATCCCTCGGTCTTTACGCTAAAGTTTGACTCTTTGCCACAATTCTACTTTTTAAAACAATTAAAAACTTTAGCGTAAAGAGCGAGGGATTGCGGAGGGGACAACCTATTTCATATACGGAGTAATTTCTGTTCGTTTTAAGTTTTAACGTCGCTCCTTACTTTCAGTCAAAAAAACTAGTTTTTTTATTTAATCCTAAGAAGATTGGTTTCAACTCCATCGAGTACTTAACTTGTTGTTTTTCCCCATCTCTTTACTGCTGTGTTTTAAGGAAGTACTCTATTGGAGGAAGAGGGTTATTCCAACCCAGCACTCCCTCAAAGTCAGAGGGATTTTACGATTGTTTTATTAATAAGTCTTTTGTTGCGTATTTTTTTCGACTATCTTTTCTTTATTCTTTTTTAACGCAGAGCGTGTGAGGAAAAAAATTATTCTGTGTAATTTTTTAGCTATTACTCTAAGAGTCGAAAAAAAATGCATCCTGAAATTTTAAATTTTCAAAAGCTAATCCTAAATGCTTAGTTATCTCATTCCCGAAAATACATTGCTTAACTTTAACCCTTCCCCTCATGGCAAAATATATACCCTACTTTACGCATTCCCACGTATTCACAAAATTTTTCAAAAGGTGGCAGCCCCAATCTAGAAAACCAAAGACTCATTTCTTAAAAAATTAGAATGAATAATCAGGAAGGACAAAAATATCAAATTTTTATACTAGACTCAAAAAACTTGTGGTATTACAGTGGATTAATGGTCCGCTTGGCAATACAGGCCCTCTCTTCGATTTAAGCCATCGCAAAGTATGGTAGCAGGGTTGCCAGCTGTCCAGGTAAAAAGACCCAGATGCCAAAACAAACTGAGCACCATCAATGGTTCTGGAGGATTTTTATCCTTTTTTTTATCCACGAGTCGCGTGTATAACTAATAAACGTACTTATCTGTTAGCCAGTACGCACTCGAGAATTTGGATCTATAAAAAGAGACAATAACCGATTTATTGCTGTTTGTATACGGAGAAAATTAGCTTTGGCTAGAGGTAAACTACATTGTGGCTATATTTAAATAAATATTTAGTGGGCGTTTTGGTTAGGTTACAATTTGCATGCAGTCCCGCTATACTTAACCCCCTACCCCTCCCCCCCTTAATGTGCAAATACAAAGTCCAAATTAAATATATATCCTTTCTCTCCCAAGTGTCTCAATTGTTTCGACCCTATACCTATAAATCCAAATTCTCGTGTGTGTACTGGCTAACAGATATGCACACTAAAAAAACTTCGTATGTCTTTTGGCCACCCATTCAATTTTTATCACTTCTGAAAAGACGAATATATACGTTACGATAATTTAATCATAAGTTTGGCAGTTTTATTGATTTGTCAAAGAGACTCAATATCTGTTCTGTGCGTTAGCAACCTTTATCTTGAGCCAGATTGATCTAGGTTTGTAAATCATGCGTTGTGGTTTTGAAACTCTTGCAATAGGTCATTAAGAACAGTGATTAATGAGATAACAAGCTTTTTCTTGAGCTTGGTGGGTCTTCTGTAGATAATAGTAATGCCTGCAGAGAATAGGACGGTGATTAAGCAGTATTCACGTGCTGTGTCTAGTCAGAATTACATGTCGTGATACGTGTCTGGTCACACATCAATTTCTAGGCAGTTCCCTTTATATGTAAATTCACTTTCTTGGCTGCAATATGTTACAGCTGAGCTCTAGAACTGACACAAGATAACGTTCAGTTGTGACCTTAAAGGACATGGCACTAGGTCCTTAGAGTCCATACCGTCGGTTCTGATCTCTGTTTCAAGGTCCTTTTGCCAGAAAGTGTAATGGGGGGCAGGGGGTCAGTCATCCTGTTCTTTTCCCCACCCTTTCTGCTTACCTTCCCCAGAAAGTAACACCACTGACCGCTATCCCAAACCAAATAACTGGTCACAGAAGGAATCGAACCCCCACCCTTCGGAGAAAGGATTCCAAATTCAGGGTGGCCACTACTCGACTGGGATGACACCCACTCGGCTGGGACGACACTATTTCCGACCCTGCTTCCATGAGGGGAACTAATGTCACTTCATAACAACTTCATCTGCATAAGTGTTTCAAAAGAAAATTGATAGGTAGGAGTGAGGGGAAGACTAGTAAAGGTAGTAAAATCGTTAGAGCTATTCATCCTTGATATATGTTCTTTTATTTTTCTGGCGATAGAACTTTTCTAACTTGCTAAACTTTCCATTTCCTTTCCTAACTCTACACTGGTATTGTTAAAAGCTTGTGTTCTTATTTTCAACAGAGAATATAAAGAAAACAAATCTGAAAAAGACCAAGACATTTTCTCTAAATTTGACATTATATATGTACAATACTTTTAGTTTATTTAAACTGTTTGTGTGAACAATGTTATGTAACTTCTTGTTTCAACTGAATAGTAAAAGTAATAGGTATACTACCAGACACGCTGTTTAACACGTAATTTCGTGATCGTAAGAAATACTGCTAAAAACTTGTTGAAAGACAAATCAGTAGCGACAGTATAATGCTTCCAGTGACACCCAAAGGGGGTGAAAAATGGAGCTACTTGCCCCTTCAAGACATTATTACGCACACCTGGGACTTATGCAATACTATAGCACATCTGTAAGGGTAGAGTATACCTACGTCATAGGAAATATTGAATTATTCTTGTTACATAATAGGTTTTTTTATTTTTGCTTTTTACGTAATAGGGATTGTTTTCTGAGATATACAGGTGCTTGCTAAGTAATAGAACTTGTTAGAGCTCAGTAGTCAAGCCGGAAATCCCCAGCTGTAACTGAGGGGGACTAACGTGGTGCTCACATGGAATGTGACGCAATCTTGCGTGACTTCGTAGATTTATTGGTAATTACGTAATGGCAGAGCACACTTGGGTGTTTTGTAACGACGGTGCACACACAGGTGTCACATAATACTTTAAGATATTTTTTCTTCAGAACTTTATATCAGGATTTAATTTTTTTGAAGGTGTTTTCTCTTTGGGATTTCTTTTCCTTTCAAGGAGTTTCTTAGATTTTATTTTCATTCATAATTTTTTTCAGAGAACTTTAATAATGTAAGATTTTTTTTGCATTTGGATTCAAAAGGGATTCCCCCTTAATGGGATGGAGTGCTAAACAGGTGGACTATGGACGACTTTCCAATATTATTATTCGAGCAATACTTTTTACATCATAACCTATTGCACGCACGGGGAAATTCCCTCCCCGATTTCTAGAACAATTAAATGTTACCTATATTTCCAACCCTTTCCACATGAGAGTGCACAAGCATCCCGATACTATTGATTTTTGGTTTATTGGATGCACCTACAGGTTAGACTGTCATTAATTTTCTAAGGTGACCTAGCCCGGTTAAGTTAGAAATAGGATCAGTGATATGTTACATAATATTGGCTTTAGATATTTCATTGCGTGAATGATTACGCATTGAATATTTGTCCTGGAACAAGAAATTTAAAGAATGAAGGCTTTCGTGCATAAACATTTTATTAATAAAACAAATTTACAAGCACAGAAATGGAAATTAAAGCCCAATAAACGAAAAAACAAAAAATAAAAACAGCTTAAAAAGGATAAAATATGAGCAAAACAAATCATGAACTAAATAAAGGTGGAACCCTAGAACCAAATTCTGAGGCGAGGCATGTTATTAGAGATAAGTTTAATCAATATTAAGAATAATTTCTGAGAGTTTTTTACGAGAATGTAACGTTTTTATTGCTCTATTATACGCATCTGCAAGAAAAAGAAACATATTTTTGTATTCGCTTATTTCCGAGAGATTTTAATGGAAATGCTTCCTCTCTTTGAACCAAGACTATGTATATTCACAACACCGTGACAATATGCTGCTAGCCAACCCTAGCAAGCAATGCCAGAGGGGGTGGGGGTATTAGACATAAATTTAAAGCATTTTAATTGGGATTTTTGAGAGGTCATAATGAAAATTGCTCTAGTAGATGCACCTGCAAAAAGAGAAACACGTTTTTGCATTCGTTTATTTCTGAGAGGTTTTAACTGAATTGTCTCATTTCTTTGATACAAGACTAACCACATTCACATCGCCATGACAATATATGACTAGCCCACCTTAGCAAGGAATTGCAGACGAGCTGGGGGATGGTTTTGTTATTAGACATAAGTTTTAACCATATTAAGAGGAATTCCTGAGAGGTCATACTGAAAATGCCTCGTTTGTATTGCTGTATTAGATACATCTGCAAGAAAAAGGAACACATTTTTGCATTCGTTTATTTCTGAGAGGCTTTGATAAAAAGGAACGTTTTTTGAACCAAGACTATGTATATTAACACCACCATGACAAAATATGGGTAGCCTACCTCCTTGCAACCGATTCCATAGGGGATGCTTATTATTAAAGATAAATTTAAACCATATTTAGAGGTATTTCTGAGAGGTACTAATAAAAATACTACGTTTTTTGAGCCAAGACTATGCATATTCATGCAACCTTGACAATATATCGCTGGTCAATCCCCTAGCAAGTGGTTCCTGGAGGGGTGCTTGTTATTAGAGATAAATTTAAACCATATTAAGAGCTATTTCTCATATGTTTTAATGGACATGGTACGTTTCTTTGAGCCAAGACTATGCATATTCATGCAACCTTGACAATATATCGCTGGTCAATCCCCTAGCAAGTGGTTCTTGGAGGGGTGCTTGTTATTAGAGATAAATTTAAACCATATTAAGAGCTCTTTCTTTGAGCCAAGGTTATGCATATTCACACCACCGTGACAACATGTGGCTAACCAATCCGAGCAAGCAATAATGGAGGAGAGGCTTGTTATTAGAGAGAAATTTAAACTGTATTAATAGTTATTTCCGAGAGGTCTTAATGAGAGGTCTTAAGGTCCCTTTGAATTGAGGCTAGCGTGGCAAATCTACCAGCCCGATGACATCCTCTTGTGCATAATATCACACTTGAGAGTTTTGCACCCTTTTTTCTCTCTAAAATAACTTTATAAACTAAAATTACCATTTTTTTTATTTTAACAGCGAAAAATTGCCATTTCATTATTATATTGCAATGTTCCTTGGCATTTCACACCCCCTTCACCTTATTTCCAGTGATTTTGTATAAATTCCCTTTTATTGTTAAAAAGCAACATTTCTTTGAAGAAGCCTCCTCTTTATTCTTACAAAATATAGAAACCGAGACTATACCATAGAAATCAAGACCAAGCCCTAGAAATCCAGGCAAGCTCATAGAAATCCTGACCAAACTGTAAAAGCTAAGGCCAACCTCTAAAATCAAGAGCAGTACATTGAAATCGTAACAAATGAGTATAAATCCACATGAATTTATAAGAATCAGGTTCAGCTTTAGAATTTTAGCCCAAACCATAGGCATTAAGACCAATCCAAAGTAACCAAGAGATCAATATGTAGAATTCTAGAGCAATTCTTAGAAATAAAGATTAATACATGGAAATCTGAACCAAACCATAGAAATCAAGACAAAACTCTAGAAACAAGACTGGTCAATAGAAATCCAGGAAAATCCCAAGGAAATAGTAACCAATGCATAGAAAATGAGGTGATTTGTGTAAATCATAACCAATGCTTAGAAACCCAGACAAGTTCATAAGAATCAGGACCAACCCTAAAAACTTAGACATAACTATAAACATCAAGACCAATCCGAATAAATCAAGAGATCAATATCTAGAAATCTAGAATAATCCTTAAAAAACATGACCAGTGCATGGAAATCCACATCAGACAATAAAAATCAAGACTAAACCTTAGGAATCAAGGTCAACCTATGATCAACCCTAAGAAATCAAGAATTCTACACATAGAAATCCAGACAAAGCCGTAGAATCCCAGACCAAACCATAGAAATCAAGAGACCAATTCATCTGGAAAAATTCTTGAAAATCATAAGCAATGTATAGAGATCCACACGAATTCATAAAAGTCAGTTATCAACCCTAGAAATCTAGACCAAACCATAGACATCAACAGCAAGCCGTAGATCAACATGACGAAACCGAGAAAACTCCTTAGAAATCATGACTAGTGCATAGAAATCCAGACCAAACCGTACAAACCAAGATCCAACATTAGAAACCATGGTCGTAAAATCAAGATGACGTGTCATTTAACCTAACTTAACCTACCATGTGTAGTTTACGTGTAGTTTTCACCACGCTTGGTACACTCCAAAACCTAATCTATTAGAACGTAAGAAAACACTGAATCCTTAAAAACAGTGCGATTTTGTATGAAACAATCAAATGAATCACATTGCTTTTCTAACTATTAAAATAGGTCAGCTGTAGGTACCTGGGGGGTTGGGCTGTGACACGTCTATTGAGGAAATGATCAGTCTGGATATCTAAGAGTTGGTCATAATTTAAATGGGCTTGCTCTAGATTTTCTACATTTTGATCTCTTGATTTCTTCAGATTGGTCTCTAATTTAATAGACTGACCTTGATTTCTTCATTTTATTCATGGTTCTTATGAATTTGTTAGGATTTCTAGGGTCTGGTTATGACTTGTAAGTATTGGTCTTTATTTTCAGATGATGCCCTTGATTTCGTTAGATTTCTCTTGATCTGTAGGATTTGACCATGATTTTTTAAGTTTGATCTTGGTTTATACGGTTTGTGTAGATTTCTATGCACTGGTCATGATTTTGACGATTCTTCTGATTTTTTTGCATCTTATCCTCTTGATTTATACTGCTTAGTCTTGACATTCAAGGTTTCTTGGTCATAAATTCGTGTAGATTTCTGCACATTACTTACGATTTCCAAGAATTCGTATTTCTGTGTTTTAGTTATGATTTCTCGGAGATTGTTTTGGATTTATACAAATAAATCTCTTGATTTCTAGGGCTTGGTGTTGTTTTCTAAGATTAGGTCCGGAATTTCTATGCATTGATCTTTTGATTTCTATGGTTTGGTCTGGATTTTTTTGGTTTGATCTGAGTTTCTACATAATGATCTCTAAATTTCTTTAGATTGCTGATAATTTTAGAGTTTAACGTTGGTTTTAATAGTTTACTCTTCATTTTTATGGTTTGAAGTGGATTTCTATGAGCTGGTCATCATTTTTGAGGATTGTTCTTGATTTCTAAGCATTGGTCTCTAGATTTCTTAGGATTGGTCTTGATGTCTTTGGTTTTGTCTGGAATTATAGGGTCTACTGGCCTGGACTTTTAGATTTTGGCCACAATTTCTTCGATTTGGTCTTGAATTTTAGGAATTCGTTTGCATTTTTCAGGTCTGATCATTATTTATATGTATTGATCTTGATTTTTAAATAATGCCCTTCATTTCTTCTGAATGATCTTGATTTTAGAGGTTGGCCTTGATTTCCAGAGTTTGGTATTGGTTTTTACGGTTTGGTCTGGTTTTCTATGCATTGGTTATGATTTCTACAGTTTGTTCTTGATTTCTATAATTTGGTCTTGATTTTCATGTAGTGATTTTAATTTCAAGGGATTGTTCTGGATTTCTATTTGGATTGGTCTTATTGGTCTTGATTTGTAGAGGTTGTTCTTGATTTCTACACTTTGTTCTTGATTTTTCTTAATTTGCCTGGATTTTTTGGACCTGGTCATGATTTCTATGACCAGATTCTATGGCTTCTATGGTATTGATTTTTGGTCTCTGGTATGATTTCTATGGTATTGTTTTGATTTTTAGATGCTGAACTTGATTTTTTTTGTATTTGATTTCCAGAGTTTGGCATTGTTTTTACGGTTTAGTCTGGATTTCTATGCATTGGTTATGATTTTTAGGATTTTTTTCTGGATTTCTACATGTAGATCTCCTGATTTCTGGGGATGGTCTTGTTATATTTGGTTTGGTCGGAATTTCTAGGATTGACTTTCATTTTAATGGATTTATTGATTTCTATGGCTTACTTATGATTTTTAGTGGATTCTTCCGGATTTTATTCGTATTGTTTATGATTTTTCCGGACAGGTTTGACTTCTAGAGTTTGGTCCTGATTTTTACGACTTTGTCTGGATTTTTATGTATTGGTAATGATTTTGTAAGGGCTGTCTTGGATTTCTACATATATTTTTCTCAAATTTTCGGGCTCCGCCTTGATTTCTATGGTTTGGTCTAGATGTCTATGCCTTGGTCTAGATTTCTAAATATTAATCTCTTGATTACTTCGTGTTGGTCATAATTTTTAGAGGTTGACCTTTATTTCCACAGTTTAGTCTTGATCTTTATGGTTTGAAGTGGATTTCTATGTACTAGTCATGATTTCGAAGGAGTGATCAGGATTTCTACATATTAATCTCTTTCATCTTCAAATTGGTCTTGATATCTATGGTTTGATTAGGATTTCTACGGTTGGCCCTAATTTCTATGAATTCTTCTGGATTTCTATGCATTGGTTAGGATTTCTTTGAGCCCTCTTTAGTCCTTATCTCATAGTCATGGTTTCTATGGGATTATTCTGGATTTATACGGACCGGTCTTGATTTCTACAGTTTTTTCTTGATGTCTTTAGTTTGGCCTTGATGTTTTTAGGGTTGACCCCATGATTCCGATGAATTTGTGTGGATTTTTATGCATAGCTTCTAATTTCCATGAATTCGTCTGGATTTCTGTGTATTGGTTATGATTTCCATTGACTGGTCTTGATTTCTAAAGTTTGACCTTTAGGATCAAAGGATCTGTGTCTGGGACCTTTAGGATTAGGATCTGGATTTTCATATATTTATCTCTTGATTGGGTTTGGTCTGGATTTCGGTGCTTCGGTCTCTTGGTGTCCGTGTTTTGGTCTGAATTTTTATGGTTTGGCCTGGACTTCTAGATATCGATTTCTTGATCTCTTCGGGTTGATTGTAATTTTTAGAAATTGACCTTGATTTCTGCAGTTTTGTCTTGATTTTTATGGTTTGGTGAGGTTTTTATGCACTGGTCATGGTTTTAAGGATTTTTCGGGATATTGATCTTCTAATTTCAATGTGTTGATCTTGATCTCCATGGTTTAGTCTGGATTTGTAGGGTTGGCCCTGATTCTTATGAATTTGTCTGGGTTTCTATGCATTGGTTATGATTTCTGTGATATTCCTTGTATTTCTATATATTGACCTCTTGATTCCTACGGATTGGTCTTGATTTTTAAGGGCTGGCCTTGATTTCTACAGTTTGATATTCATTTTTATGAATTTGTTGGGATGTCTATGTATTGGTTATGATTTTTAGAGGTTTGCCGTGGTTTCTAAAGTCTTGATTTCTATTGTTTGGTCATGATTTCTATGTATTAGACTCGATTTCTACAGTTTGAAATTGATTTCAAGAGTTTGGCCTTAATTTTTATGTATTGTTTTTGATTTGTAAGTATAGTTTTGAATTTGATATCCTAAATTTTTTGTGAGTTCCTCTGGATTCTGGACTACTGCATATTGAACTCTTGATTCATTCGGTTTAATATCATAATTTTTACAGCTTGACCCTTATTTCAATAGTTTAGTCTTGCTTCTTATGGTTTGGTGCGGATTTCTATACACCAGTCACGGTTCATGGTGTGTCTATGATTTGGTCTAGATATCTAGGGTTGGCCCTTATATTTATGAATTTATTTGTACTTCTATACATTGGTTATGATTTTTATGAATCTCCCTCGATTTCTATGCTTTGGTTATGATTTCTATGTAATTTCTCTGAAATTCTATAGACCAGTCTTGATTTCTATGGTTTGGTTCTTATTTCCATGATTGAGTCTTAATGTTTAACGATTGTTCTGGATTTCTGCATATTGATATATTGATTACTTGTGATTAATCTGTCTATGGTTCCGTCTGATTTTCGACGTCCGACCCTAATTCTTATTAATGCATTTGGATTTCTATGTACTGCTCTTGATTTAGAGGTTGCCCTTGATTTCTACATTTTGGTCACGATTTTTATGAGTTTGTCTAGTTTTCTACGGCTTGGTCTTGATTTTGGTGGTTTGGTCTGGGCTTCTGCATGTTGTGATAATAAGAAAAGGGCTTATTAAAAAAAAATCTTCTTAAGAATACGGGGGAATTTTTTACGAAACCTCTAGAAATAAGGAGAACCGAGTGTGAAATGCCAAGGAATATTGCAGTCGAATAATGAAATGGAAGGTTCTCATTCTTCAAGTAAAATCAACCATCGTTTTTAGTTTATAAGGTTACTTTTGTGGAAAAAGGATTGAAAAATCCCTTAGGCGTGATAATTTGTGCCAGAAGATGTCATCAAGCTGGTATATTCTGCCACGCTGGCCAAAATTGCTAGGAGTAATCAGAAGAAACATTTTCGAAAATATTTCATGAAGGTTAAGCGATTGATTCAAGTATAAATGGGTATTTTTAGAGGCAATAGTCTGAAAAATGTCTTATGCGTGATAATGGCTTCTAGAGGGTGGAGAGGCTGGGATTTGCAATGGAACATTGTAATCTAACAATGAAATGACAAGTTTTAGCTGTTCAAATAAAAACAATGGTTGATTTAGGTTATAAAGTTATTTGAGCGGGAACAAGAGATGAAAAACCCTTAATTTTGATTGTATGCACAAGAGAGTGTAATCGGGGTGGTATATTTGCCACACTGCCCTCAATTACCAGGTGTTTTCAGAAGAAACGTTATTGGAGATTTTTCATTAAGTTTAAACAATCGATTGTAGTGTAAACGGAAAATTTTGTAAAAAAATGTGCCCTGATATGCCTTTAAAATGATGAGGGGTGCACGAGGGTGCCATGTTTCATCTGTATTGTTACAGGGTGACGAAAATTGCTCTGGATTAACATGTTCTAGAGATTAAAGTTAAGGTAGGAGCTGTAAAATAATATTTCGGTGCAGGGGGGCTGAAATCTAACACCCAGTCAAAGAAATGAGGCTTTCTCATTAAAATCTCCCATAAATAATTCTTAATGTGGTTTAACTTATCTCCAATAGCAAACCTCTCCTTCGGAATTGCTTGCTAGGGTGGGTTAGCCACATATTGTCAAGGTGGCGTGAATATGCCTAGCCCTGGCTCAAAAAGACCTAGCTTTTCAATAAAAACGTCTCATAAATAGCTCTTAATAGGGTTTAAATTTATCTCGAATAAAAAGTAACCCATCTGGAATTGCCTGGTGGTCCAACCGTATATTTTCGCGGTGATGTGAGTATGCATAGTCTTAGCTCAAAGAAGCGTGGTTTTTCCATTAAGACCTCCCTGAAATACCTCTTAATTTAATTTAAATTCATCCTCAATAACAAGCCACCCCCAGGAACTGGTTGCAAGGGGATGAACCATTCACATATTGTCACAGTGGCGTGAATATGCATAGTATTTTCTCAAATTAAAGTGGCATTTTCATTCAAACTGTCAGAAATAACTGAATGCAAAAATATGTCTCTTTTTCTTGCAGGTGGGTATAATAGATCAATAGCAACGTGACATTTTCATTGAAACCTCTCAGAGATACCGCTTATATAATTATATAATTTATAATTAAATTATTATATAATTTATATCTAATAACACCCCTTCCCCTCTGAAATTGCTTTCTAGGGTGGACTATCCACATATTGTCACGGTAACTTAAATATGCATAGTCTTTGCTCAAAGAAAAGTAGCATTTCCATTAATACTTCTCAGACATATCCGAAGGCAAACATTTGTCCTTTTTTTCTTGCAGTTGCGTCTAATAGAGCACTAGAAACGTGGCATTTAAATAAATATCTCTCAGAAATACCTCTTAATATGGATTAAATTTATCTATAATAACAAGCTTCCACTCTTGAATTGGTTTCAAGGGTTCCCACCTCTCGTTAATTCATGTTTTTTGCTTATATTCTATTCTTCCTAAGCTTTTTCACGTTTTATTTTTTCGTTTTTTTGTGTTTTAATTTAGTTTACCTCTGGTTTAGTAATGCTTTTAAATTTGTTTTTATTATTAAAATTTGTATATACAAAAGACTTCCTTCTTTACATTTCTTGTTTCAGGTTAAATCTTCAATACATAATTACTTAAACAATGAAAAATCTAACGCGCAATGTTATGTAACATATCACTGATTCAATAGCTAACTTAATTGGTCTAGGTCGCTTTCGAAAATCCATAACACCGTACATATAGGTGCATCTAATAGATCAAAAATCAATAAAATTGGGATGCTTTTGCGCTCTTAGGTGGAAAAGGTTGGAAATATGAGAACTATTTAATCGTTCTAGAAGGCGGGCAGGGAAATCTCCCTTGTGTGCAATAGGTTATCATGTAGAAAGTATTCCTCGAATAACAATATTTTGAAAGGCTTTGATATTCCACCTCTTTAGTGCACCGTTCCATTGAGGGGATCCTTTTCTAATCCTAAAAATTTCCTTGAAAAATTGCTATGAAAGAAAACGAAATCCCCAAAAAATATCTTGAAAGAAAAAATCCTGAAGAAAAATAAAATGCTCAAGAAAAAATCACTTGAAGTATCATGTAGCACCCTTGTTTGCGTTGTCATTACGTAACATCCTACGTGTGCACTGCCATTATGTAGCACCCATGTGTATGTCCCCCTCACTTACAACCGGGGATTCCCCACTTGACTAGGGGACTCTAACAATTCACATTACGTGACAAGCACCTGCATCTCTTAGAGAACATTTTTTATTACGTAACAACCAAAAGTAAACAGACCCTATTATGTAACAAGGATATGTAAACTTTCCCCATAACGTAGGTGTACTATACCGTTAAAGGTGTGCTATAGTATTGCGTAAGACCTGGTGTGCGTAACAACGTCTTGAGGGACCAGTAGCTCCATTTATACAGCCCCTATGAGCGTCATGGAAAGCATTATGCTGTCACTACTCAAATCCCCATGGATCAAGATATCAACTTCTTTGATGCAGTTAATGCAAGCGTCACCGCTCTCTGAAGGAGAAGGTTTTGCGACAACATAACTTTCAAGCACAATTGCAATGTCCAGGCACGGATTTATCCTATCAAAGTCTTTAGCAAGGTCAGAACGTGTTTTTTGGGGCCGCAATAAAGTATTGGGCTAAGTATATTGCGCAGAAGCATAGACATGCCCTGCGCTAATGAAGAAGATATTCTGTATTTTTTTTTAATATTTATAATTTTTACCTAGAACCCCGGTGAAGAGGCGACATGTGTATCTGTCTTATGAAAAAATTAGTTCGATTTTCCTATAGCATGCATCGAGAAAACATGAATTAGGTAGCTTGATCATGGAGTCTTGATTGACTATAAACAAATCCTACAAATTTCAACAAGTTACCTTGTTTAGGGTTATGAAAAAGGTTGAATGCCAAAGACTAGCTGAGCCTGTAAAGGTGACTAACCTTTTTATAGATCTCTTGAAATATTACCAAAATTGATTCCTTAAGCAGAAAAGAGCGAAGAATGACTCTGTAATTGTATTGTCATGGACACTCAGTGGAACACTCGGTGGAGTTTTCAGTGTTAGTAGCATTCATGGAGAGTGACTATGCTTGCTAAGAACTGTCTTTTCAAACAGTTCGTGGTAACCAAGTGCAATTAAGGACCGACCCGGCCCAATAATAATTGTAGCTCTAAAACACGGGATTTTGATACCAATAGATGTACCAAAAGAATTGGCTTATTATACTGATTAAATAGAAAAATAGGTTTTTTTAACTAAAATTAAGGAGCGACAATAAAACTTAAAACGAACAGTAATTACTCCGTATATGAAAGGGGCTTCTCCTCCTCAACGCCCCTCTCTTTACCCTGAAGTTTGACGCTTTCTATCAACTCTACTTTTTAAAACCGTAAAAAGCTTTAGCGTAAAGAGCAGGCCGTTGAGGAGGAAAAGCCCCTTTCATATACGGAGTAAATTCTGCTTTTTTTATGTTTTAATGTCGCTCCTTATTTTAAGTTGAGAACACTTGTTTTTTTATTTGATTTCTGAACGTTTTTGAATTAACGCATGTTTTGATTTTGGCTTTCCGCTCATAAATAATTAAAATGAAATTTACATATCATTTTTTTAGGGCTAAATGGCTTTCTCATAGTTTTAATCGGAAGATTTTGAGAAAAAGGAGCAGGAGAGGAGGCCTAGTTACCATCCAATTTTTTGATTACTTAAAAAGGCAACTAGAACTATTAATTTTTTACAAACGTTTTCATTAGTAAAAAATATACGTAACTTCTGAATTAACTTTTGTAACGAACCTCTATATTCGTATATTTTTATTACGTATATGAGGGGGTTCGCTCCCTCGTCAATACCTAGCTCTTTATACTAAAGCTTAAATATTGTCCCAATTCCTTAAGAATGACCCCTGAATCACAAAGGCCGTAGAATAAATGGGTGAAATTACTAAAAATACTTTAGCATAAAGAGCTAGGTATTGCGAGGAGTTGCACCCCTCATACGCGTAATAATTTCTGTTCGATTTAAGTTTTAATGATGCTTCTTACTTTCAGTTGAAAAAACTTTTTATATCTATTTTTTCATTGTTTTTTTTAATAATACTAGAAAAGCCTTTGCCCACTTCATTGAAATTTTCTTCCCTATGACAAATTCCTCCATCGAAAGATCCTCCCATGTAGCCCCCATCAACTTTTCCCCCCACCCAAACCAAAAAAATCCCCTTGAAAACGTCGGTACACTTCCCAATAACTATTACTATATATAAACACTTGTCAAAGTTTGTAACTTGCAGCCCCTCCCACGGGGACTGTGGGGGAGTAAGTCGTCCCCAAAGACAAAGCTACTAGGTTTTTCGACTATGGTGAATAAAATGGATATCTCAGAGTTTTGATCCGGTGACTTGGGGAAAAATGAGCGTGGGAGGGGGCCTAAGTGCCCTCCAGTATTTTTGTTCACTTAAAAAGGGCCCTAAAACTTTTAATTTTAGTTAGAATGAGCCACTAGGACCACTGAAGTGATACGATCACCCCTGGGGGAAAAAATAAATAAACACGCATCCGTGATTTGACTTCTGACAAAAAATGCGAATTTCCACATTTTTTGTAGATAGGAGCTTGAAACTCTCTGATACGCTGAATCTGATGGTGTGATTTTAGGGGTTGTTTCCCCTAAAATCACACCACCAACCCAATTTAGGGGTTGTTTCCCCCATTTTCTAAAGTAGGACACATTTTCCCAGGCTCGTAACTTTTGATGGGTAAGACTAAACTTGATGAAACTTATATATTTAAAGTGAGCATTAAAAGTCAATACTTTTGGTGAAACTATTGGTATCGAAATTCCATTTTTGTAGAGTTTCGGTTAGCATACTATTGAGCCAGGTCGTTCCTTACTACGGTTCGTTGCCACGAACTGTTTGATCGTTACCATGAACTGTTTGATTCAAAATATATAAGATTAATTAAGATCAGTCTTATGCAACAAAGACCAGGGAAAATTTCTCTGATTTTCAATGAAAGTGGGGAAAAACCCCAAATAAGTCATGGAATTTTCATGAACATCACACCGTCAGATTTATTGTATCAGAGAACCCTATTGTTGAGGTTTCAAGCTCATATCTTCGAAAATGTGGAATATGTATTTCCAGAAGAACGATCACGGATGCGTGTTTATTTGTTTGTTTATTTGATGCTGATCATAGATTTATACCTGGAGGTAAATTTGATATTTTTAAAAAGAAAAAAATACTGCGCAATCCAGTGTTTGATTTATTAATCAGTATCTGTTTACCTTATTATTGGTTCGCTATTTTTTCCTAAGTGTAATTTTTTCTTTGGATTATTTTTGGAGGAGACATCTTCCTCGTCCCTTTTTCTCAGACCTCATCTTCACCCTCAGTTAAATCAATGATGGCTCAAATTCTCATTAGTGCTTTTTAATATTCTTCTAACAAAATTGTGAAATGACCTTACCTGACAATTCTTTTTTGTCAATTCGTTTTGTGCAATTCAGCATCCAAACCAATGGGTTGCCTCAAACGGGTATAATCCATCAAGCACGGGTCATCTAAAACTTTGCGGTGACTACAAATTCAAGATATATTAGGATTTATAGATTGACTACACATACTTATTCGACATAAAATCCTAAAGCCTAACCTAGAGGTTATCTGTTTCAAATTTAGAATATTACAAAAGTAAGTTTATGTACTCTTACCCTTGGTTGACATGGTGGTGTTGCTTTTGTGACGGAAAGCGGCCTGACGGTTACGATGGAATCAAAATGTATATTTATTCACATTAAACGAGGGATCTGATGTTAAAACATAAGTGTTAAGGACGAATACGCGTTTGAGTAGAAATAATCACACTACTTAGATAAATATAGTTAATATTCAGTTTTTTTTTATTAACTCAACATGTGACCAAGAATAGCATGGAAATTATACATTAGAGTCTCAAAACAATCAAATAAAAATAAAGGTAGAGGAGGTAAATACTAATAAAAATTTCACTGGGTTTTAACATAGTTTAAAATATTAATGAGAGCATCATTTCTCATTCTTCATTTTTCCGATAAAATTTCTCAGAGTAAAAATTTATTTTTATTTTTTATCAGTTTCCCACACTCTGCATAGAGTCCTTGATTCCAAACATGCCACACCTGTGATCATTTTATTTCCGTGGTGGATCTGTTTCATGCTACCTCATTCTACTTGGTCTAGACCCATTTTAATCGTTTGTAGTTTTACATAAATTTACATGTAGGTTTCAAGGAATACATTCATACAGTTTTATTAAAAGTCTTTTTAGCTTTTATTCTGAATATCAAAATTAAAAATAATTTAAAAATTAAAATTTATTTAAGGCGTGCTATCATTTATTTTGCTCATAAGCCTCATTCATAATGATATTTTACTAATCCCAAAATTTAGCCTTGCTAATTTGAGGCAGTCAGAATTTTTCATAAAATTTTTTTGTCAAGTAGAAAATTTTTGTCAAAATTTGATTGGCCCAAATTACTTGAATCTGGGTATAAAATAAATTTCATCACGAATGCGCGTTTAAGGAGAAAGGGAATTATAAACAAAAATGAAGGTTCTATGGTTTGATCGCGGATGCTAAGTGTTGGCCCATTCAGCATGGCTAGATAGCTGGGCCCTGTAATTTACATAGAGTAAATTAGAAGTGAAATGAAAGATTTCATATCTGAATTTTTAAATACAAACAAAAATCAATAATGAAAACAATTGTCCTCTTGGGCTAAACCTACTGTAGATGCCATTTAAACTGTTTGCCAAATGACAACATTGGTTGTCGTGGCTATCCCAGGCTTAAAATGTCTTACTCTTGATCAGTCTACAGTTTTTGTTTAGTAAAGGGCTAGTAAAGTGGCAAATGCCATGATTGATAAATTAAAAAACTTCACAAACAAATTATTTTCTCTGGGATCGAACATTCATTATAGCGGAAACAATCTTTTCTTCGTTTTTCTAGGCGATAACACCTTATACTGTTTTTATTATGCTCTTAAGGAGCAAAGGAAACATAAGGAAAAATTAACGAGTAGCGGAAATATAGGTGAAAACAGTGAAAAAATATAATTTTATCTTGGACTTGATCGAGGCCACTTAAAGTGGATCATGTCCTTTTAGACAGAAGTTCATATCCCGATACTTTTGCTTGGAGGAGGGGGGTCAATGGTGTGACTTTGCAGGCTCATCTACTGTCAGTTTGGGAGGTTACGGAGAAACAAATACCAACGAAAAATCTAAGGTGCACATGCCAGATGATGCGAAAAAAGTCTGGTTTTTGCATCAGACTTTTTCTCAAAAAAGTCTGATCAAATTATTTTGAGAGATATTTTCCTAGGGTTAGTGTAGAGGTTGCTTGAGAGGCTGACACTTTTATCAAAAGGGAAGAAAAAACTATTCAAATAAAACTCTATAAAAAAAATGAAGTTCTATGACTTTTTTCTGCTCTCATTTGGAATTAAAGTGGCATTTAAAATTAGTGAAAAACTGAAAAACAAGAAATAGGCTATTTCCTTTGGGGGCTCAATAATCGTTATAGCGGAAATAGCACTAATGCTTTCATTCTGGGCATTAGTGTTCAAGTTCAAGTTCAAGTTCATTTATTTATTAATTGCACATACATATATATATAAATGACATAGGCCTATGGGGAGACAAGCTCGAAAAACTAGGCCTAGACAAAGATAAAATAATAACACACTACAACACAAAGATAAACATGACGGCAAAGATACAATAACACAACAATAGTATGAAAGTAGCAGCTAGCCCAGGATCATTCAATACTATTGAAGAAATTAAAAATGTCCATTTTATTAAATATAAATTAATACTGGAAGATAGCTGAGAGGCCCATAATCACCCAGAGCAACGAATCATACAAAAACTTTGCCTTACTAAAAAGATACTTAATTAAAAATAATCCTGAACTAAATGAAATTTAAGTTTCCTTTTTATTAAGTGATTCATTGCATGAAAATATTTTATCTTGCTCTTAAAAAGTGACAAAAATTGATTGGGCAACTAAAATAAAGGGGAAAACTATAGAACGAAGGGTTATTATCTAGGACTAGATCTTGCTCTACAAGGGCTAGTAAATTATCAAACGACTTAACAAAAATCTAAGATATCTGGACACTAAGAATAGCCACTAAACTCGAAAAGTTGGTTGTTACCTTTGGTGCTAATATAACCGTTACAGCTTAACAGCTAATTCAGATTCTATTCTGGGTTTATTGTGTTCCGTTTATTCTTCTCAATTAAGAAGCAACGGATATTTATAACCTTCTTGTAATTCTTACTGAAGGTTAATCCGATTGGAAATAAAATGTTTTATACCCTATTAAAGTTATGGCTTCGACATTAACAACTATTTTGATTTTTAATGCTGGAGAAAGCTTTTCCTCAATAGAATTACATAAAATCTCTTATTTGTAAATGTTTAAAAAAGACATAATTCCCTTTTATTCCGCCTTTGAACAGTTTATTGCTATTTTTTTTTATTATTATTTCAACACTAAAGAGGAACTGAAACGTGTAAAATAGTTTGGACATTATAATATAATGTAAAATATTATGTAGTATTTTAGTATTATATTTAATTATAATAAATATTATATAGTGTAATTTTAGTATTATATTTAATTATAATAAATATTATAATTATTATATAGTGTAAAATAGTTTGGATCTTTTTCGTTATTCTACAATTACTGACATACTAATAGTCCAAAAAGGAAAGAATAGTGACTGTGAAAACTGTGTTTGACTTTTGATACAAGAAATCGATGTTCTGAATGGAATTGATAAATTCGAAAGGAATCGGCTAAGCTTTTTTCTGTTGTTTTTCATGAAAATCAAAAACATGAAAAACATAAAGCAAAAACAAAATTACCATAAAAATGGGGAAGGGTTGTCTTATCTATCAGAGCCTTTCTTTATCCTTTCTTTACTTTACCCTTCACAGGAAACTTTTTAGGAAGGAGGGGGGGGATCAGAACATTCTTAGGGAGAAGATTGTGGTCTTATTTGTCTCAATCGGTCGAGATAAGCTAATAAATGCAATCCTCGTTGTGGAACACCTGATATTTTCTAATAGCAGAGAGTCTATTAGACTCTCTAATAGAGAGTCTAATTTAGACTCTCTATTAGCTATTTAGCAATAGCTAAATATATGTCTGCAAGTTAAGGGCTTTTAGGGAATAAATCCCATTAGCTCATTAGAAAACTCCAAGAATAATATAGAACATTTGAATTAAGAAATAACCCCCCTTCCCCCACTTTTATCCAACAAATCTTACTGGATCAATCAGAACTAAACTGTAAGAGCCTTTAATGCGGAAAGGCAACTAAGAAACAATCCAGAATTATTCAAACTCGGATCTAAGGAAAAATTAATGCTATCAGCTATTAATAAAAATATAAAATAGGATAAAAAAATACATTCTCAAGGAATCAATGAGACTTAAGTTTTTCTCGTAAATTACATAACTAAGGGTTGTGCTAAGTTTTTATATTTGCTCTGACGGCACCAATCATATAATTTCTTATATAACCTATATTAGAGACCGGACTAGCTTTTTCAACTTTTTAAGTTACGAAGAATTAAAAATAAAAAGAATTGCTGCGGTTTTGGTAAATATAAAAATTAGGTCATCCCTTGGTTATTGCTGTGCTTATGGTGGCAATTAATTTCCCGATTCTTTCACTACCTGTTTTTTCTTCTTTTGTTTTTTTTAATGACATAATATATTTTCTTTTCCATAAAATCGAGATAGAGGCGAAGGCTTAAAGCATTAATTTGTTTAGTGACAAAATGGGGCGCCACTGTTTGTGCAGGTCGGTCTTGAAGACTGTTTAATTCCACAATGAACTTTTTTTCTATAGACAATTCGATCAGAATTATATTCTCTTGATTTTAGCATGGCACAGTTTTGGCTTCATTTTTGGTTACGCTAATTTTTTGTAGCAGAAAATTATTATGACGTATTCATTATGACGAATATTTTTTGTAGAATATTTTTAGATAATTTTTTTAGATAGACAACGAAACGTAAGTAATGATATTTAAGTAAGATAAAATCTTAAGAATAATCACTTTGTTTCTTAAAAATTGCACACCTATAAAAATCCTCTCAATTATTCTCTCAAGATGTACTTTCAAACGCGTTCTCTTTTAATTTTCTTACGACGACTTGTCTGAACGATCACAATTGAAAAAAGCGTGCTTAGTCACTCTATTCAAGCAAAATGAAGAACTTCTCAGAATAGAGGTGAAACTTCCCTTTGAGGAGGTCATACTAAATCTAATGTATTATAAAGTTCATCAAGATCCATCACTGTTGTGTGGGTGTTTCTTGAAATTACGAAATTTTTTTCTGAAATTACGTAAATTTCTTCATACTAAAAACTTCCAGCGGCTTAAAATTACGCCATACTTGGAATAAGCATATAAATCATACATATTTAATTGACTCGCTATTTTCCATTGTGTTTTAGAATTTTTGTATTTAATTTTGATTTTCAATATTTTAGGATTTTGCTTCAATATTGGTAACGGTTGCTCTTTACTTAAAGCTCCATTGACATCAAAATAAAAATAGCTTGTTTGAGGTCAATTGTTTCAATTGAAACAGATTATAAATTCAATTTAATATCTAATAATTCAATTAATATCTGAATTAATACTTGAATTGTTTGAATTCATATATTAATTTGAATAAATTGTAATCAATATATCATTCATTATTTTTCCAATTACAATTCATATGCTTAATATTTGAATTCAGTTAACTTCAGTTTAAAATCGAAATTTAATATCTAATTAGGCTTGGGTCCTCTAAATTTACTTAGCCTTAGTGTCTCAAATTAATTTGTTTCAAGTTTCAAAAATCCAGTATTGTAGATAGCTGTCGATGTCCACATCAGTGATAAAATTACCAGCAAATTCTATATTCTTGAGAGGTCATTAGTCAGGATTCTCTTATTGATTGAACATAGGTTGATCACTGGTCTTAGTGACCGAGAGATCTCTTTCTGTCTAACGGGTTAAAAATCAGATTTTGGTTGTAAAAAAAAAAAAAAAAAAAAAAAAAAAAAAAAAAAAAAAACTTCAGGCCGAAGCTAAGTGGAAATCTGACATAACACCAAGGGTGGTGCTCATAATTAAAGGAGCCAAAAGGAGCTCCTATCCAAAAAAGGAGCCAATAGGGGTTGCCAATTCATTTGCTTATTTAAACTTATCGTTAACTTCAAATGAATATTCAAATCCTCCGGGAAAAGATTCCTAATGGCATCTCACGCTGTTCACCCTTTTACATACAAAAGTCACTGTCGACATCAATAGAAGTCCGATCCCTCCTTCAGCACCCTGATGATTCTTTTTGCTTTGTCCTCAAATTAAACTTGGAAAATTGAAGATGAAGACGAGCATACAATCTCTGCATTTGAAATCAAATGCAGAGATTGCTGGAATCGCTTCTATGGACCATAAATCAAATAAGAGATTCTGCTAACTCTTCAAATGCTCACGAACAACCATTGATTGGTAGTCTTTGGCACCACACTACGATTATCTTCTAAATTATCTTGCTTTAAAAGAAACACCAAAATTGCATTTTTGCCCTTTCAAAAGAAAAAAAAAAACAACTTTATATTGTGACCCATTTTTTTTTCTCTTCCATCAGGTTTTCTTTTATACAATACTGTCCATTTTCAGTCTGAACGAGTTGAAATAGTTTGGTCTTATTTGGGCTTAAAGAAAGCTGTTACCAATCTACCTTGGAGCTGGGAATGTGGACGCTTTTACATTACCACCTATTATCCACTCTCTCTTTTTGGTGCTTGCAAAGTATAAAACAGCATACCCACTACGTATTTAGAAGAAATTCAATTTTCAGTTCATTTATTTCCACAATTTCAAAGTTTTCTCATCGTAATCACCAGGCTTTTAACAGGACTAATAGGAAAATTCCTTATTGGTTGATTTAATTCTTATCTGGCCATCATTTACCCAAAAGGGTAAATGATGGCCACAGGTGGTATGCATTACATTTAGCTTTGATATTTTGGCAGAATAGTCAGACAGTTCGTGGTAACGAACTGTAAGTACAGAGCGACCCGACTCATTAGTAACCGAAACTCTGAAAAATGGAATTTTGATACTAATGGGTATATCGAGAGAATCAGTATTGTGCTGATTTCAAATATATAAATTTCATCAGGTTAGTTATAACCTTTGTATAATACGAGCCTGAGAAAATTTACCTGATTTTCAAAAAAAGGAGAAAACACCCCCTGAGTGTCAAAGAATCCTGACGAAAATCACAGCATTAGATTCAGCGTATCAGAAAACCCATCTAGAGGTTTCAAGGTCTTATCTGCAAAAATGTGAAATTTTGTATTTTTGCCAGAAGAAAGATCACAGCTGCGTGTTAATTTGTTGTTAATTTCCCCAGGGGTGATCATATCCACCCAGTGGTCCTAGAATATCGTGAGAGAGATCATTTGAGCAGAAATTAAAATATCTAGTGTGTTTTTGTAAATGACCAAAAAGATTGGAGGGCAACTAGGCCCCCTCCCCACCCATTTTTTCCCAAAATCGCCCGATCAAAACTTTGAGACAGCCGTTTTTCTCTTAACGGTTGAAAATCCCAATAACTTTGCCTTTGGGTATGACATGACCCCTTCCACAGCCCCAGAGGAAAGGTCTTTAGGCTATAGAAATTTCCCTTTGTTTACGCATAGTATTCGTTATTGGGAAGTATGCATACATTTTCGGGTGAAGGGGACACATTTTCTGCTGGGGGTTTTTCCAGGGGATAATTTTTCATGGGGAGAGATTTTTCCTGGGAGTGAATTTGTCAGGGAAAATTATACACTGGGGGAATTTGCCAGAATTCTTATACAAAATTCTTTTTATATGTCTTCTTTTTTCTTCTCCGTCTCAATTTTACGCGTGGAGTTGTCAAAAGTAATTGTCCGGGGTAAATTTTTGCCGCTATTCAATTGTCTAGGGGATATTTCTGCATGAGGGGGACTTCTCCGCATAAGTGGGGCCAGATTTCCTGGTATTATTAAAAAACGATCAGAAATAAAACAAAAAAAAAAAACAAGCGTTTTCAACTGAAAGTAAGGAGCAAAATTTAAAATTACAACAAACAGGAATTACTACGTGAATGAAGGGGGTTACCTCCTCTTCAATACCTCACTCTTTATGATAAAGTTTGAATTTTTTTCCAAAATTTTTCAGAATTACTCCTGAAACACAAGGGTCATTTAATTATAACAGTAAGAAGTTTTTTTTAAAGTACTAAAAAATTTTAGCGTGAAGAGTGAGGTATTGTGGAGGGGGAAGTCCCCTTCATGTATGTATTTCTGTTCGTTTTAAATTTTAATGTTGCTGCTTACTTTCAGTTAAAAAACCTTGCTTTTTTTTAAATTTAATATCTCACAGAATTGACAGTGTGGACATCTGTATTAGGGCTAAGTGCTAAACGAAGAACATAGGTTAAGCCTCGTCTTAAAAGCGACTCGCTTACTTAGTTTCCCAAGAAATACGTTTCATCGAGCGAAATATGAAAGTCGGATATTATTCAGTTTTAAACTCAGGGGACTCTCTATGTCATCGGGAATTAAAAAAATAAAAAATAAATGAAAGTAAACGAAAAATTGAATTGAATAGAAAATCAAATATAAAGGTTATTATAATTGTGAAAAACTTTGATGTTATAAAGCACCTTCAGTGATAATAATCACCAGTAATCATTAATGCTTCTGACACTTTTTTTTTAACATATTTACATGCGTAAATTTTAATTATTATTGATTAACATTTCTAATCACCCATTTTTCATACATTCTCGTTTTTTAAAAGCGCTGCAGTACCAGGGGTTCAAGGGGGCTAGGTCTGAAAAGTATAAAAAAGGGGGATAGCCTAAAAAGAATCGGATTTTCTATTTATTTTTAATCTTTAAAATTAAGATGTACTTTTGACCTTCCAGGTAGAGTGAAGGATCCCTCTTGCTTTGAGGGCACCCATACATCTTTAAAATAAAAGTTTTCATCTCCATTAAACGTCCATGTCAAACTAAAAAAAAAAAAAAAAAAAAAAAAAAAAAAAAAAAAAAAAAAAAAAAAAAAATGGGGGAATAGGTAGGCTACTTATAAAGCTAATGAGATTTACTACCTCTGACACAGAGCCTACAAGGATCTAATTGAAAGTTTGAAAGTGGAAAGTCCTAGAGAACAAAAAGACTATAGTTTGTGTTAGTTCTTTAGCCCGTTCTTATCTTGAAGTAGAATTACTTAATAATTTTTTAGCGTTTAAGGTTCAAGAAATGTTTAAATAGCTACAATTCTTACTAAGTCCTTTTTTACTAAGTAATCAGTAGTAAGTACTTAGTAAAAACAAAGTAGTACTTTTTTACTTACTATGTAATTCTTACTAAGAGGAAAGCTGACAAGCTACTCTATAAATTACTAAAATTTAGTTTTAGTCATTAATAATGATTTGCGCTACTTAAAGTGACAAATAAAGAACAAATTATTTAGGCAGTAATTTTCCTGGATTATTGGACAATCAAATTGGGTTGAAGCAAGGGCTCTTAGCCACACTGACTACACACCCTGGGAATCCAGAATGTAATCCTGGAGAGGATCTTAGAAATATATATATTTTTTTTTTACAAAAACCATCCAATAGAATAGAAAAAATGTGTTGCTTCAGTTAAAATATATTAGCCTATTCCAAGTCAGTCTAAAATAATTCGGTGAGATTCAAAGAGTTGTGGACGTTAAAAAAACTTGGTCTAAAGTTTCGTATCAAACGCTACTCCAGTAAAATAGGTTCCAATTTTCATACAACAACTGATGAGTTAAAGGTTGCCAGTCGTAAAAAAAAAATCCATGGCAGCAATAGCAAAACTTGAAAACATGGTAAAATCCATGCTTTTCACAACCCTGAATGAATTTGTACCATTTTGTCTACAAATAAAAAAAATAATAACAGATACAATTATTTACCACCCTGTATGGATCAGATGATACAAAATAAATTTAATTCGTAATGTTTGTATAAAATAGTGGTACTCATCGAGAGATTTTCCCAAGATTGCGTCATCAAGGGTGATTGCGTCACATAAAAAGTGCCGGGCCTGTGTCAGATAAGAAGAACCAGTGTTCTAAGTTATGTCCTCTCCTAGTGCCAGTCTGTAGAGCACGCTCGTATACATTTTCAAGTATATCAAATTTTACACTTGATTTTATGTCATACTTGAATTAATAAGACGGATTATGCTTTTTCTTGTCGTCCAAAGTTTTTAATTGGAAAAATTTCCACTTCTGTACTCTGTTCTTTAAGACGTAATTTAACAAGTGTACCAGAAAAATATCCGAACAAGGTATTTCATACTAACTTCTGTGCCATGTTCCTATGTATTCCTAAGCTAAGTACCCAATGTACCCTAAGCTATGTGCTTTCTACCCCTAAGCTCTTGGACAGATTGTCCATGACATCAATCATGGTTGCAGAGACAGTGCAACCTAGTAAAGACCAAACAATGGTCCCCAGTATCCAAAGTTCTAAGAACACGTTTTGAAAAAAAATGTTTAATAAAAAAGATTACTATTTAAAGCTTGATCAATCTTAAAACTAAAAGCTTATTGTGACAAAAATTTTCTAGAAATTTTGGAAATGACCCTGAAACATTTTGTAAATGGCGTCTGATCAAAACGAAAAGTGTGATATCGGAATCACAATGGTGGAAAATTACCGGCATGAGAGTTACAGCCTTTCAAGCCGCACAACAAGAGAAATCACTTCTTTGCTTGGAAGCAACGATGTGTCCCTTTTTCCCTTTTTTTCCCAGAGGATGATTGTTTTGAACCAATAGCTTTAGAATACTGGGAGGGAGCTCATTTGAAGAAATTGCCTTAGCTAGTTTCTTACGTAACAAAACAGTCATATCACATAAATGTCGCGTTTTCTACCATTTTGGGGCGAAAAGCATAAATTTTTGCCTGAAAAAGTCAAAATGCAAGAGAATAGAAATTCTATGATATTCAATTGACATTCGTGGTCTAAAAACCAAAGGAGGTTTGTGCGCCGCATCTCGATAAATTACAGCAAAGTGACGTTTTCTGCTATTTTGTGCCTCCAAAAGAACAGTTTTGGCCAAAAAAGAATCAAAATGCAGGGATTTTTTTATAGAACAAGTATATTTTCTATATTCTATGTCTCTACATAGGAGGTTTTGAACTCCGATCTCGAAAACTGCTCTAAAGCATGGTATGAATGGTGCACGGTGCACAGTCAGGCATAAAAAAGGTGAAGAGTACGAAATTGGATTTCATAGTCCATGCCGGCGGTGCTGATATCCGTTTCTTGGCCCTTAGGCCAGGTAGTGCAATGGGGGGTTGGGGGCCAACCATCCTGTGCTTTCGCACACCCTTACTGTTTATTTTCCCTAGATTTCTACCCATTTAGAGCTGGGTCGACTCTGGCCGAGCTTACAGAGTCCCGCCATCGACCCCAGTCCCAAACCAAATAAATAGTGTACATACATACATACTGCAATAATTACGAAGGATTTTGGTAAATTATTAGTAGCTTTCTTCCAGTTTTCGCCATAAAGCATAAGTTTTTGTCCCAAGAGAGTCAAAATCCCAGAAAATGCAAATTCTAAGAAAGCCAATCGATGATTCGTGGTATAAACCGTTGGATTCACCGTATAAAGTGTTGTAGTCTTTGGTTGTAGAGTTTCGTATATGTCTACACATAAAATAACAAATAAAAGGACAGAAAAGTGAATAACGTATTCTCCGTTATGGAGTTTGAGTCGCCCATCTTGAAAAAAAGAGAAAAGTATTTTTTTTTTGAATGGCTAGCATGAATCCCATTTTTAATTCTAATTCTTTTTTTCTGCCAAAACTACACGCCTATTTCAAGGTCAGGGAGAGATGTGAAATGGCTTTGCGGCACTTGTTTGTTATAACGCCCAATTCGTAGCGCCTATGTATATTAAATAAAAAAAAACAAGGTTTTTTAAAGGAAAGTGAGGAGCGACATTAAAACTTAAAACGAACAGAAATTACTTCGTATGTGAAAGGGGCTGCTTCCTCATCAGCGCCTCGCTCTTTACGCTAAAGTTTGATTGTTTCTCTTAACTCTACTTTTCAAAACAATAAAAAACTTTAGCGTAAAGAGCGAGGCGTTGATGAGGAAGCAGTCATTTTCACATATGAAGTAATTTCTGTTCGTTTCAAGTTTTAATGTCGCTCCTTACTTTCCGTTAAAAAAACATGTTTTTTTTTCATTTAATTTCTGAACATATATGAATCAATACATGTTTGATTTTGGCTCTCCGCAGATGAATAATTACAACAAAATTTTCATGTTTTTTTTTTTTTTTTGGCTAAATGGCTTTCTCATAGTTTTGATCGAATGATTTTGAGAAAAACAGGACCGGGGGGGAGGCCTAGTTGCCCTCCGACTATTTGGTTACTTAGAAAGGCAACAAGAACTTTAATCTTTTATTAGTTTATGTTTTTATTAGTTAAAGATATACATAACTTATAAATTAGCATACGTAACGAACTTCTGTATTCTTATGTTTTTATTACGTATATGAGGGGGTTCACCCCTTCTTCAGTACCTCGCTCTTTCCACTAAAGCTTAGATTGTATCCCAATTTCTTAAGAATTACCCTTGAATCACACAAGCCGTAGAATAAATAGTTGAAATTACTAAAAATACTTTAGCGCAAAGAGCAAGGTATTAGGAGGGAGGTGAACCCCTCATATACGTAATAATTTCAATTCGTTTTAAGTTTTAATGCTGCTCCTTACTTTCAGTTGAAAAAACTTTTTCATATTTATTTTTTCATTGTTTTTTTTAATTCTAAAAATTCCTGCTCCCCCTTCATGGAAGTTTTCTACCACCATGTCAAATTCAGCCATGGAAAGCTCCCCCACATAAACCCATCCGCTCAACCCCCCAACCAAGAAAAATCCCCCTGAAAGCGTCTGTACACTTCCCAATAACCATTACTATGTGTAAACACTGGTCAAAGTTTCTAACTTGCAGCCCCTACCACGGGGACTTTGGGGGAGTAAGTCGTCCCCAAAGAGATAGCTATTAGGTTTGTCGACTATGCTGAATAAAATGGCTATCTCAGAATTTTTTCCGGTGACTTTGGGAAAAAATGAGCGCAGGAGCGGGACTGGGTTCCCACCAATTTTTTGGTCACTTAA